>NW_008709295.1:2116373-2157840 GCF_000327385.1 Lottia gigantea
TGACCTCCGACATGTACTTCCGGTTTTATAGCTATCCGTAAAAAGCCAAATTCGCAACTTTGGACTGCTCTAGCACGTGACGTACTTAACCTAGAGGGTTAATTTTTTCGGTTTCCTAATGTGCTTCTCATGCCCTTTACATAGATATATAACAATCGTTCTTTTAACGCAAAATTGAAATTGGTGATTTTTTCAAATTTGAGGGTTTTTTTACAATATTTGCGTCTTTTTGAGCTTGGTGTATGTATATCTTATGATCTATTTGATGTAGAATCTTGGTATTTGGAATACAACTAGACACTTTGAATATGAATTCACCTATGACAAAAGAACTTATGTGGGCGTGGCACATCCGGGTTGAATTACTAATTGTTTACATTTTGGGTCTGGGGCATAACTCGCATAGGATGCGTTTGTTCAAAAAGAGACTTTGCACACAATTACCTCATCCTTTTGGCCAGTTTGTGTTAACAGCTCAGTTGTTTCAGCTTTATAGTTTCAAAAAAGGAACGGGTTTTAACATTTGGATATTTTCATTTTTCGATTTTGACCTTTGTTGACTTTTGTTGACCTATATCTTTTGACCTCTATTATGTAGGAACTTGACATTTGGAATATAACGTAATATTTTGAATATTAATTAACCTATTTAAAAAAAATTGAGGTGGGCGTGGCACTTCCGAGTTAAATTTCTCATTATTGACATTTTTGGCCAGGGGCATAACTCGCAAAGTATACATTTATTCAAAATGGAACTTTGCACACTATTACCTCAAATTTTGAGCCATTTTGTCTTAGAATTTCAATTGTTTTTGCTTCATAGTTCAAAAAAAGGAACAGGTTTTGGAAATTCAAAATTTTCAATTTTTGACCTTGACCTTTGTTGACCTTGACCTTTGTAGGATCAAACGTCATTGGCATTGGCTATCTATTTATACTTTTATATTTGCTGTTCTAAGTCAACTTCTGGTTTTATAGTCGTTAGCAATTTGAAATTTTAATGGCGTATATCTCTTGATCTTGACCTTTTTAAGCCTTCTCCTTTACAGGATCAAAGGTCATTGATCTTGGCTATCTGCTGATACTTTCATTTGTGAGGTCTGACGTCTACTTCCCGTATTAGAATCTTCTAAAAAATAAAAAATTATCAAATTTAGACTTGTTCTTGCGCTTGACCCAATTATCGTCGATGGTTGATTTTTTCGGGGTCTTTAGCAAATTGCTACATTTGCAAAGTCCCACTCTGTGCCACGAGTGGCTCTAGTTTTTTTTTTTCGAAATTTACACACCTTCCTGAGCTTAGACTACAATAGTTGCAGCAACCATTCAACATTCACGAACCTTAGATATAGGCGACGATGTGCATAAATATATTTTGGATCTTTTTTGCCAAACCGGAAGTGCCACAGTTCAATATGTGCAAGAATAGATAATCGGCTCTAGAAGTGGTATTTTTCGGTCGATTTTCTTTGGGTTTGCATTTTTGGAATCTACTGTTAAAATCTGAAAGAATAGCAGTTTCAAAATTTCAAAATTCGAAAATTTGTCGCAGACATTTTTTGGCCGATTTTCGAAATTTTTGGACCATTTTTCAGTTTTTTTCGGATTAATCTGAAATTTTGATAAAAGATGCATGTCACTAATGTAAACCATTTGACGTATTCAAATTTTTTGCGTCACTTCCGGTTAAAGTGGAAAATCGATTTTCACTTCCGTTTGAATAACTTCCGGTGTGATTGAAATATTTCAACGAAATTATGTATATCGTTATTAATCTTAATTCTATGGCCGATTTTAAAATAAAATTTAGTCCGAAAAAAATACTTCGGCCGCCATCTTGATTTGATACTTTTTCATAAAACTCAAAATGAGGCTTCGGGGGAGAATGGGATAGGTCAAATTTTTATGTTGGTGTATACTTTAGTCGATGGCGACAAAAATGTTGGAAATGGATTTTTGAATTTGACTTTTGCTTTTTTGCAACTTCCGGTCGAATTTTTTCACTTTTTGAAGGCTTGTATCTCGTGACCTTGACCTTTGATGACCTTGACCTTTATATGGTCAAAGGTCATTGACCTTGGCTATCATTTGATACTTTGACCTTTGACCCCAGACATGTACTTCCGGTTTTATAGCTATCCGTAAAAAGCCAAATTCGCAAATTTGGAATGCTCTAACACATGACCTAATTAACCTAGGGGGTTAATTTTTTCGGTTTCCTAATGTTCTTCTCATGCACTTTACATAGATATAGAACAATTGCTTTTTTAAAACAAAATTGAAATTGGTGATTTTTTCAAAATTTGAGTTTTGTTTTACCATATTTGTGTCTTTTTGATCTTGGTGTATGTATATCTTATGACCTATTTTATGGAGAACCTTGATATTTGGAATACAACTAGACACTTTGAATATGAATTCACCTATGGCAAAAAAATTGGGGTGGGCGTGGCACATCCGGGTTGAATTACTAATTGTTTACATTTTGGGGCTGGGGCATAACTCGCATAGGATACGTTTGTTAAAAAAGGGACTTTGCACACAATTACCTCATCCTTTTGGCCAGTTTGTGTTAACAGCTCAGTTGTTTCAGCTTTATAGTTCCAAAAAAGGAACGGGTTTTAACATTTGGATATTTTCATTTTTCGATTTTGACCTTTGTTGACTTTTGTTGACCTATATCTTTTGACCTGTATTATGTAGGAGCTTGACATTTGGAACATAACATAACATTTTGAATATCAATTAACCTATGCAAAAAAAATTGAGATGTGCGTAGCACATTCGGGTTAAATTACTCATTATTGACATTTTTGGCCAGGGGGATAACTCGCAAAGTATACATTTGTTCAAAATGGAACTTTGCATACAATTCCATCATATTGTGAGCCACTTTGTATTAGAATTTCAGTTGTTTCCGCTTCTTAGTTCAAAAAAAGGAACAGGTTTTGGAAATCCAAAATTTTCAATTTTTGACCTTGACCTTTGTTGACCTTGACCTTTGTAGGATCAAACGTCATTGGCATTGGCTATCTATTTATATATTTATACTTGCTGTCCTATGTCAACTTCCGGTTTTATAGTCGTGTGCAATTTGAAATTTTAATGACGTATATCTCTTGATCTTGACCTTTTTAGACATTCTCTTTTACAAGATCAAAGGTCATTGACCTTGGCTATCTGCTAATACTTTCATTTGTGAGGTCTGACGTCTACTTCCGGTATTAGAATCTTCTAAAAAATGAAAATTTCTCAACTTCAGACTGTTCTTCCGCTTGATCTAATTGTCGTGGAAGGATGACTTTTTCGGGGTCTTTTGCAATTTGCTACATTTGCAAAGTCCCACTCTGTGCCACGAGTGGCTTTAGTTTGCTATTGTTTCAACTATTTCAACTATTGAAAGGTATCTTGCTATTTCTTTCAATTTTTGCAATTTTTGCAATTTTTAGGGTAACATGTTATAATCAAAAGATACTTGACACTGAATTCTTTAGGGTTATGTTAAGGGCTAGTAACATTTTATAATCAAAAGATACTTTACACTGTATTATTTAGGATTAGGTTGAGGGCTAGTAACATTTTGTAATCAAAAGATACTTTACACTGAATTATGTAGGGTTAGGTTGAGGGCTAGGAACATTTTGTAATCAAAAGATACTTTACACTGAATTATTTAGGATACTTTACATTGAATTATTTAGTGTTAGGTTGAGGGCTAGTAACATTTTGTAATCAAAAGATACTTTACACTGAATTTATTTATCCTTCACCTTACTCTACTTCGTGTATTCACTTGTTCTATTTTCTAATGTATCGATCATCTCTCACCGGACACCGTACATCGTCTATTCTCACCTTGAGTGGGAAAAGACCCCAAGCTACACTGCTAGCTTCTAATAACGCAAATGATAATGAATCGCCTTCTAACCAAAATAAGAAATATAAATTTAGTTCTGAAAACCTATCAGCAGTGAAACTTTTATTTGAATTTTTTCTTTTTTCCGGCCTTTCTCGAACAAAACATTCACAACATCGTGTTTATGTCAAATGTACACGATGGGTTTGAAAGAAGAGTTTTTGAACCCTCAACTTTATACAGTCGGCCTTGACATACAATCGTAAACATATACAACAATTTATTTCAAAGAGTTAATCTTAAGGAAAATGTTGAATGTACGGATTTTAATCTATATTTTGATTATTTGGTTATTTAAATCCAATTTGCCAAGGGACAATAAAGAATCGTGAGTATTTTTTTGACATATCATGCTATTTTTATTGCAATTATAGTTATGAGTACAAGTAAATACCTTTCGTAGAACTGGAACTCATACATGAAACTACTCCGTCATCAGCTTTAAGATATTTCTGTAATTTTTTCTTCGAATGGACAACAAAGACATTGTTACTGTGTGCTAAAATCTGAAATACAAAATATTTTGAGTTCTGAACAAACAGAAAATAAAAGATAGATTGCTAGGCATGGTAACATACGCCCACTATCAGCTGTCAGAAATGATAAACAAAATCTTTGATAACCTAATAATGAACATTCAAATAATCTTAAAATCATCTATGAGTCAAGGCAAAACCCCGAAACAGTTCATCAAATTTAAACATAACAAGTTTCATCAAGATTGGATATAAACTGTAGTCTCTATCGTACCCTTAAGGCAGATTAGACGGGAGTAAAAAATTGCATCAAATCTAAAAAGATATTCCTACAAGCAAACAGATGAGACAGATTAGACCTACAAGCATACTAACACTTCACTTGTACATCATAATAGTCTTTATAAATTTAATACAACCCATTAAAAACCCGCCATTTAAAAATAAGATGAGTTTTATTTTAGTGCATGAACAAGAGAAATTCAAAACTGATTATTCAGGAGATGGTTTCATCTCAGCACTATCTTCTCTAGATTCTAAAGTAGGTAGCTTTGTTTCACACGACAAATCACTTATTTCTTCTGAAGCGCAAGCTCTTTGATCTGTTGCAAAAGAAGCAGTTAGAATAAACGATGCAGTGAAAAAGTCTGATGAATTGAAAGAATTACAGCAAATAAACGAAACAGGAGAATAGAACAATAAACTTAAGATAAAAAAGGAAAAGGTTTTAAAGTTATAGGATAAAAATATCTGTGATAATTGCACGAAGTCCAAAAACTTATTTTGGTTTCGACATTCAAAAATCGTTCTCTTCCAAGGGGCAAAATATTCTGGAGATACATCTTCCGGGTCGTAACTACACTGGTCCAGGTGCAAAGTTAGATCTACGATTAAACGAAAACGATAGACCCAAACCTGTCAATAGAGGTTCACTTTAAACATGATATTTTATACAGAGGTATAAAGTTAAGACATCAAGCAGATAAACAAATGATAAACGAACTTGAAAATATTCCAAATCCAACATTTGAATTAATCGATAAAGATAAATAACAAATCAAAAACTGACTTTTAAAAATGAATAGTTTTCTTGATAAATATGGAAATGAACTACAAATTTTCAACTATGAGATTGGCAAATGATTTAAATATATCACCGTTTTATTATTGTATGCGTGTTGAAATAGATAATCGCTAGACTAAAAAGGGGAAATTTTATGCCGTAACAAATATACATACTTCACATCAAAACGGAGATCATCACTCGGCTTTATACAAAGACTCTCTATATAACCTTTACTTTTTATTCTTTTGGATTAGAACCAAGTGAAGAGATAATGAAATTGACCAATCGTCCAATTAAATTCAATTACCAGGATAAAAGTTTTGTAGACAACTTTCACTTTGTATTTTATATCAATTTAGCTTATTGAAACAGTTAGAAGAAATCATAATAAATTTAACTTAATAAAAATGGCGAACAAGTTTGGTTTAGGTTCTTTGCCTTTAGATGCTTAAAAACTACAGCATGGATAAATAAAGCAAAACCTTTCTTTGTGGATCAAATTAGATTTCGGGGAAGGGAGGGTTTGATTCTCTAAAATGTACAGGCCGTGGGTGGAGCAGACACTTTATTTAGAAATTAGGATTAAGGGTCTTGATATTGGGTTTCTTCTGTTCTTATTCTGATCTGAAATTAGAAAAAATAACTCGCCCGATGGGCGGGAAGTATAGTATCTGTTATGTACTGATTGTTTTTAGTTTGCTATGAACAATATTATCATTTAAGTTCTTATTTTTTGAATATGCAACTATCATTTTCTGCTTATAGACATGGGGGAATTTCTCTTGAAGGCTCTTATAGTGGGCATGAACTATCTTGCTTGCTCGATTGTTGGTTGTATTGAACGGGATAACAAAGGGTGCTCTGCCTACATTATGATCAATATTTAGTCCTATAGGTCTTGCTGTATTCAATGTCTCAATCCAATGGGCTTCCCTAAATTGACGGAATTTGGTAGTTTCATCTTCGGGCAAGTCAATTTCTATATGCTCAATTGGGATTAGGGTGAGATCGTCTATTGAATGGTCGTCGAGGTTGAAATGATTAGAAACAGGCTTGTCTTTCTTTAAATTGGTGTCTGACCTATGAGCATTAAAACGAGTTCGTAAATTATTCTTAGTTTCTCCTACATATTGTTTGGGGCATTTCTTGCATGAAATTAAATATGTTACATTCGAATGTTCACATGTTAGATGTTCCTGGATCGGGTACCTTTTATACGTAGAAAAATAATGAGTTTCTGATGTAAAGTGACACGTTTTGCATCTACCGGACAAACATGGAGCACTTATTAAACCTGAAGGTACTTCGGCATAAAGTCAGGTTTTAGCTGCTACCTGTGCTAAGGTGGAATTTTTTATGTTTCGTAAAAATCGTTTAAAGTACCCCTCTTTCAGAAAAATATATTTACTGGATCAAATCAATTCAATTGAAATGGATAAAGAAATATTTACTGGATCAAATAAATTAAGTTGAATTAGGAGTAGATAAAGACCATTGAAAAGATAAAATAAATGATGTGTAAAGATTCTTCAGACATAAATTAAATAATACAAATTTGATCGATGAAACTAAACTGAATAATCTTAATTATATTGATGATACTAAACTACAATAAGGGGGAACCAGTTTGAAACGTTTAATTCAACAACAATTGGTTAATGTTGTGGACAAATATTACAACGGGAATTAACTATTCTAGAAACTAAATTTAACACTGAATTAGAAAAAGAACTAACACAAATCATATTAAACAACAAATAGAAAATATTGATGATAGTGAAATTAAAACCTATATTCAACAACAAATATAGACTAGAGCAACACGTGGCACAGATTGGGTCTTAGCAAATTGCAAAAGACTCAACCTTCTACGATAATTACGTCACGTGCAAGAACAGTCTAAAGTTGAGAAGTTTAAATTCTTTGGAAGATTGTTTTACCGGAAGTAGACAGACTTCACAAATGAAAGTATCAGAAGATAGCCAAGGTCAATGACCTTTGACATTGAAAAGGAGACGGTCAACAAAAGTCAAGGTTACAAATGTGAATGACCTTCGATCCTACAAAAGTCAACGTCAAAAAGGTCAAGGTCAAAGACAAAGTGGCCCAAGAAATGAAGTTTTGAACAAATGTAATCTTTGCGAGTTATGCCCCTGGCCAAAAATGTCAATAATGAGTAATTTAACCCGGATGTGCCACTCAAACCGCATTTTTTGGAATAAGTAATTGATATTCTAAATGTTAAGTTGTGTTATAAATTTAAAGCTTCTACATCATACAGGTCAAAAGATATAGGTCAACAAAAGTCAATAAAGGTCAAAATTGAAAATATGGAAATTTTAAAATCCGTTCCTTTTTTGGAACTCTAAAGCTGAAACAACTGAGCTATTAACACAAAATGGCCAAAATGATGAGGTAATTGTGTGCCAAATTCATTTTTGAACAAATGTATTCTATGCGATTTATGCCCCTTCCCCAAAATGTAAACAATTAGTAATTCAACCCGGATGTGCCACGCCCACCTCAATTTCTTTTTGTCATAGGTGAATTCATATTCAAATTGTTTAGTTGTGTTCCAAACTTCAAGGTTCTGTATCAAATAGGTCATAAGATATACATACACCAAGCTCAAAGAGACAGAAATATTGTACAAAAACACCCAAATTTGAAAAAAGTCACGAATTTCAATTTTGCTTTAAAAAACGATTGTTATATATCACTTGAAATGGCACGAAAAGCACAATTAGAATCCGAAAAAAATAACCTACGTTAATGGGGAACCAAACTCGGATTATCTGCCCCTGAATATGGCGCCACCGACTAGGGTCCCGGAAGTCGGCTGAACTCTTTAGAAATTTTGTTTGACAGCTTCAGAACTTAGATTACGATAAGCCTAAAACTTGTTGTTGTATTCGTGGATGTTCGAATAGAAGAGGGTATTTGTTTCCAAGGGACAAGAAGCTGCGAAAGAAGCGGCTTGTGGCTGTGAAAAGACAGAAATCACTGAAGGGAGACGCGTTGTGGGACCTACTTCGTCCAGCGTAGTTTGCAGAGACCATTTCTTGACAACAGATTTCGTCGAATTTACATCCTCAGGCAAGCGTTTTCATTTGCTTTATTAGATTATATTTAATGTTTGAAATATTTGGCATTGTAGTATGTCTATATTCTTTTGAAGCCACTTGACACTAGTGCGGCTACTGTCTGACTGAGACTTATTTACATCATAGAACTGGCTATACAGTTCTATGTTTACATATTAGGCCCTAATACTCCCATTTCGTCTATCTATGGCTATGGCTTGGGTTGATAAGAATGCCACAGATTTATATACCTTTACTACTAAATTAGTAAACTTCAGTTATTGTTGTTTATGACTGTTAGTTATTAACTTTACTGATATAGAATATGATGTCATAGATTTATATACCTTCATTAGCCTACTAAATTAGTAAACATCAATTATTGTTGTTTATGACTGTTAGTTGTAAACTTTACTGATATAGAATATGATGTCATGGATTTATATACCTTCATTACCCTACTAAATTAGTAAACATCAGTTATTGTTGTTTATGACTGTTAGTTATTAACTTTACTGATATAGAATATGATGTCATAGATTTATATACCTTCATTACCCTACTAAATTAGTAAACTTCAGTTATTGTTGTTTATAACTGTTAGTTATTAACTTTACTGATATAGAATATGATGTCATAGATTTATATACCTACATTACCCTACAAAATTAGTAAACATCAGTTATTATTATTTATAACTGTTAGTTATTAACTTTACTGATATAGAATATGATGTCATAGATTTATATACCTACATTACCCTACAAAATTAGTAAACATCAGTTATTGTTGTTTATAACTGTTAGTTATTGACTTTACTGATATAGAATATGATGTCATAGATTTATATACCTACATTACCCTACTAAATTAGTAAACTTCAGTTATTGTTGTTATAACTGTTAGTTGTAAACTTTACTGATATAGACTTTGATTGCTGTTTAACATCATGTCAGTTTAGTATAATTTTAGTTCATTCTTATTGGCATATACTTCAAATCTATATGATTGGGTATCTATTTTGGTTATACAGAAGTTTTCTCTTAACCTGTATGTCTCAGCTATTTGAGAATACGTGTCATTATGTTGTATATAGTTTTCTTACATACCTACATGTTTTAATCACGCTTAGACTCGTTTATTTTTGGTTTGCAAGTGTATCTACATCTTCCTTTCACCCACAGAATTTCATTGACTTGGATTTTGTTATATTTTTGCATTTATCTATCATGCCCGGTAAAACCACTTTAAAAATTTGTAATCTTGTTAATATATTGTACTCCACAGTCGGTGACATTGAACTAGCTTATGTCTTATTCACAAATCTTCCAGGAGATTAAACGGGATTTAGTGCTTGAGAATGTCGATAGTGGAGTTACTGGTAATATTAAACATTCCAGATTAAGATTGGGGATAATCATCTTGCTGATCATTTTCTTTAATATTAACGTTAATATTTATTACTATCTTATCGTTCTAATCAGATCAGGTAATGTTGAACTTAATCCGGGTCCTGGAACACTCCATTCATTTGGCAAACTATCTCTTTTCATTTAAACACCCGTAGTATCCGTAATAAGCTTGAAACAATCCATGATACCGTAAGTGAAAATCACATATGTTGTTTTACAGAGACCCATCTTGATAATAATGTAAGTGACGATACATTGACTTAGGACGATTTTCATATACCTTTTCGTAAAGATAGGAATTGTTATGGAGGAGGGGTTCTTTTATAGATAAATAGTAACTTGCATTGTAAAAGAAGACCGGATATTGAGTTTACAGACATTGAGAGTATTTGGGTTGAAGTGATACTACCAAAATTTACTTTTCTCGTTGCTGTATTCTATAAGCCACAAACCGTGTCTTATGATTTCTGGACTCCATTTGAAAATTCTATAGAGATAGCATATAACACTACATCAAACGTGTTCATTTTAGGTGACTTGAACAATGATTTACTAGCAAGGAACAGTAGACCAGAAGATATTTTATTAACTAATAATTTGAAAAATGTAATTAATACACCTACGCGTGTAACTCTTACCACTTCAATTTAATTGATATAATTGTTGTTCAAGATGATAGGTGTGTTTAAGCGAAACGATTGAATTTGAAAAATCGGTTTCTGATCATAAGGGAGTTCTGGCGATCATAGATGTCTCTGTTCCCGTTTTATCCTTTTTTAAAACAGAAATTATTTTATATAAAACTGCGAATTTTGTTTTACTAAATTCTCTCATAAATCAGTTCAAATTCATATTTTATTGACTAGGACTTGGATACTTCTGTTGATTTATTTTGTAGTAAACTTAACGAATTTATAAAAATTTCTATACCGAAAAAGTGGGTAACGAGTCGTCCGTCTGATAAACCTTGGTTTAACTCCGATATCCGTAAAGCCATACGCATCAGAAATAGATCACGAAAAATTGCAATACGTACAAACTCCGAATATGATGTTAATAAATACAAATTGCAGCGAAATAAGGTTAACAATTTTAAAAAAAACTTTAAAGAATAATTATAATGAAAAAATCACGTCTTCTATAAATTCGAATGATATGTCTCAACCTAATCATTGGAAATTCCTGAAATTCATTTTAGGCGAAAAGTCGTCATCTATCCCACCTTTAGTTTCAAATATACATGGATCTGTGTCTTATAGCGATATTGATAAGGCTTCATTATTAAACTCGTTCTTTGGATCCATTGTTGGTAATACCTCCGACAAAACATTTCCACCTTTTCGGTTGAGAACCGATTCCATTTTTGAAACAGGAAATTAAAGACCTAATAAGTTACTTAAAAACTAAGAAGGCTAATGGTTTTGATAAAATAAGTAATATTTTATTAAAAAATACTGCCAGTTCGATTTGTATCCCTTTAACACTTTTATTTAACAAATCAATTCATATAGGCATATTTCCAACTGTATGGAAGACCGCACATGTCATGCCTCTATTCAAGAAAGGTGATAGATGGAATGTTTCTAATTATAGGCCAATCTCGTTGTTAAGCACTTTGAGCAAATTATTTGAAAGAGTAGTTTTTAAACATCTTCATAATCATTTTAATCTTCATAGCTTACTACATAAGTATCAATCAGGGTTTAGGCAAAATTATTCAACTGTACATCAACTGATTGAGGTTTATCATAATATTCTTTTAGCCATTGAACAACGTGAATTCACTTGTTATACGTTCTGCGATATTTCCAAAGCATTTGATAGAGTTTGGCATGCTGGCTTGATTTATAAAATAAGTAATTACGGTATAACCGGTAACATATTAAATTGGCTAAGAAGTTATATCAGTAATAGACGACAGAGGGCTTTTCTTAATGACGCGCTTATCTGATGAGGTTGAATTGAAGTCCGGTGTTCCTCAAGGCTCAGTATTGGGTCCTTTTTTATTTTTAATTTATATAAATGATATACAAGATGTTTTACACAACATTGCACGTTTATTTGCTGATGATACGGCCCTTGGTTGTAGTAAACCGACCATCGCTGATATTGAATTGTCATTAAATTTAGATCTATCCAAATTATACGAATGGTCCAAAGATTGGCTAATCAACTTTAACCCTTCAAAAACGAAAGTTGTTTTGCTCTCCACTAAACAACCTTCACATTTACCAAACCTTTATGTAGGAAATGACAAATTAGAACTAGTAGATTCACATAAACATCTGGGTGTTACACTATCTCTTGACTGTAAATGGTCGCTTCATATCGATAATGTGGTTAAATCTTCTTCAAAATGACTAAACATTCTTCGTAACCTTAAATACACTTTTGATAGAAAAACACTCAGTTATATTTATAAAACTTTTATTAGACCAATTTTAGAGTATGCCTGTGAATTATGGGATAGCTGTGGCATTACTGATTCTGAAAAACTTGAAAAGGTTCAACTTGAAGCAGCTAGAATAGTTACTGGTCTATCTAAATGTTGCAGTCGTGATTCTCTTTACTTTGAAACGGGATGGGAAACATTATCAGATAGATGTCATGCTCGGCGGATGTGTATTCTTTACAATATTAATGATAATAATGCTCCTCCATATCTTACTGAAATTCTTGAAACTTTTGACAATACTAACAGATACTATACTCTGAGAAATAATCACGATCTGTCAATTCCCAACGCTCGTACTGATTTATATCGTAACTCATTTTTACTAAATTGGAATTCATTGGATGCTGTTACAGGCGCTTCTACCAGTTTTTGTACTTTCAAATATACGCTAAAACAACGATCATTAAATTCAACGGTTCGCAGAGTAACCATATCTCTACCAACTGAAATGGACACTACACCTGCACCATCTAGAGCCACCACGCTGCCGAACCAAACCCTTAAACGAGCCCGAAGTTAACCTACTCCTAGTCCAGCAGACAAAGGTAAACGCTCTCGTAGAGAGGGCACTCCCCTTCTCTTTTCACTTTCAGACTCGTCTTCCCCTTCCACACCATCTGAATCTTCACCACGTGATCCAGGATCCGCCAACCTTTCTTCCTTCTGTGCGTTTTTGGACCAGCAAACCACCCCTCAGTCACCATCCAAGTCGAGACGTGTATCCAGACCTCCCCCTCCCCCCCCCCCCCCTCCTTCGAACCAGATCCCAGTCCGTTCCCAATGCTACAATTCTAACAACTACCAAACCAGTACCAATCACACCGTCGACGACCATTATATCCGCTACCAAACCGTATTATCACCAAACCAAGGACAAATCATTATGGAAGCTACCCGCTCTAAAGAAATCTAAATTAAATATACCGGGTATCTAAAGTATTGTATAACAATTTGTTTAAACAAGTACATGTGTATTAAATGGACAGATTATGTTGCTATGATCAAGTACATGACCACATAATGTACAGGCTTCCTTGGTTAAATTAAATATACCGGGTATCTAAAGTATTGTATTGTTGTTAGAATATACCTATACACAAGTACATGTGTATGAAATAGACAGATTATGATGCTGTGGTCAAGTACAGTACTTAATCAGCCTATATGTTATTTTAAGAACTATTACCTCTTATTGTACCTGTATCAAAGATTTCAACTTCATAATGTCATAAACATTCCTCGACACTTGAAAAAGGATAATATTTCGAAAACCGGTTCCTGTCAATTGCGTAAGTTTTTGTTTTACTTGTTATAATTTTTCACATCATTGTTAGCGTTATTTATCACCTAAATATATATTTTTGCATTTTTCATCATAACTTTCATCTTACTTTATATATCCCCAAACCCAGTTTGACTTGTTTGCATAATTTGATCCCCACATTTTCACGCTAGCATATACAGTTTCCTCCTGTTACATCCGCTGTACATTCCCTTTCTAACCTCAAGTTATTTTCATTATGCTCCCCAACTACAACAACCACTGGCAAGAAGCCAGACATAGAAACACTAATCGTCAACCAAACCAATATCACGTACCCTACAACGGCCCTGTCTTCCATCGACCTCTACCACCTACCAACCCATCCAGCTATATCCCACCCCATGGCCGACCTACTTACAACACAGCCTACCAATCAAGAGGTAACCATCGACCTGACCAACAACAGAAACGACTACCAGCCCACCGACGCCAACCAGTCCCCACTCATAAGGAGGAAGAACCCTTTGTGAAGGTGTTCTTCCAAGTTTTGCAGTGCCTCCATCATTTGGCAATCCCTACCCTTCAACAGCAAGGCCAACCAGCGTTTACCTTCAAACGCAAAGTCTCTGAGTTGGATAGTTTTATCCGTCCAGCAATGAAAACATCAGCTGTTGACGCAAATATTAGATCCCTCAATCGGACATGGCTCTCAAGGTTACGCAGGTCCTGATCGACCATTACCAAAGCACATTTCAAGAGAAGCTGACCACCATTCGTACCATAAGTCTTTATCATCACCTGCCGTCGACCGCATCGTTCCTCATGCCCTGTCCTGGGCCCGTCGCTCCTATGGGAAACGTCTCACTCAAGCTGTAATCACCAAATTCTACCACACAATCAACGAAACAAAAACCAGAGTAACCATATCTCTACCAACTGAAATGGACACTACACCTGCACCATCTAGAGCCACCACGCTGCCGAACCAAACCCCTAAACGAGCCCGAAGTTCACCTACTCCTAGTCCAGCAGACATAGGTAAACGCTCTCGTAGAGAGGGTACTCCCCTCCTCTTTTCACTTTCAGACTCGTCTTCCCCTTCCACACCATCTGAATCTTCACCACGTGATCCAGGATCCGCCAACCTTTCTTCCTTCTGTGCGTTTTTGGACCAGCAAACCACCCCTCAGTCTCCATCAAAGTCGAGACGTGTATCCAGACCTTCCCCCCCCCTCGATCCAGATCCCAGTCCGTTCCCAATGCTACAATTCTAACAACTACCAAACCAGTACCAATCACACCGTCGACGACCATTATATCCGCTACCAAACCGTATTATCACCAAACCAAGGACAAATCATTATGGAAGCTACCTGCTCTAAAGAAATCTACCTTAATAATTGGATCATTTAACCTGAATCGAATTACCAAAACCAGTTCAGACACTGAAATACATTCTTACCATGGTGCCCAAATCCATCACATACAGTCAATCCTGGAATCATACGACCATGATCCCAAACCTACTACCATTATTCTTCATGTAGGCCTCAACAACCGTGATCAGCTACCAAAGACCTCCTTTAACCAAGCCAAGAAATTGATCGCCACAGCCAACAAAACCTTCCCAAACTCCAAGATCCTCTTCACATGTATACCCATTTCAAATAAAATCTCGAAGAAAGCACAACAGAACCTCAGCACTCTCAACAACATGATGATGGAATCCAGTATCAACAGCGCAACAATATTACCACCCTACGAAGAAGAATTCGAACCAGTTGATAATCTTCATTGGTCTCGAGAAACATTTATTTGTTTTGGATACACCAGCATCGAGTAAGTCTTTAAACTAATTACTGGGGATAAAAATACTGAGATGCTACCGCTAGGCCAAACTGTAGTTAACTTGAGCCGTAAAATTCTCACACCCCTTCAGCATTCAATCTTAGACCGTGGACTTAAATTTATTCCCACACCAAAGATAGCTAACTTGAATTATCTCCGACCATCCATTGAACGATTTCAACGAAATCTTAGCTGCACATATTATTTTCGAAACCACCCCCACGTGGTGCTAGAACAATGTTTATTCCTAAATCCACGTGGACACCCCCTCAGGCCGCCATCCATCCTGAAATATTGAAAGCATTTGCGAGTATGAATATCCAAACAGTGAACCTTTCCATAACACACGAAAAGCCTAATCTCACACGAGTGGAACGTGAAGCGTTAAACTTACTTAAGAAAGACGACAGCATTGTTATTAAAAAGAGTGACAAAGGTTCATGTTGTGTCATTCTGAATAGGAAGGATTACGTTTCAGAAGCAGGGAATCAACTGAATAATCCTAAACATTATGCCATTTTACCGAAACCAATTTTCAAAGAAACTGCTAACATGATTAACAATATTCTTGCCGATTTAGTCAAAACTAGTTATCTCAAACAGAAACAATATGACTATCTGTCTGCCAAACCTGATTGTCGCGAGAGACATTTGTACACTTTGCCTAAAATCCATAAGAATCCAACCAAGGAGTGGTTTATCTCGAATAAAATCCCTAAAGGCCGCCCGATTGTATCTGACTGTGGTAGTGAGTCATATGCAGTGTCAGAATACATTGATCATTTCTTACTACCTCTAGCATGTCAACATCGCGCCTACCTTAAAGACACAACCGATTTTGTCAATAAAATAAAAAATCTTCGAGTTCCCTCTAATGCTATTTTAATTTCTATCGGCGTTTCTTCTATGTATACCAATATCGATAACACTACTGGTTTAACGGCAGTTCGTAAAGTTTTTAATAGAAACCCAGATCCAAACAGACCCGACGATGCAATTCTACAGCTTTTAGAGATATGTCTTAGTCGAAACGATTTCACATTTAATGGTAAAACATATTTACAAACTTCAGGGACAGCAATGGGCAAACGATTCGCCCCTTCGTACGCAAACCTTTTCATGGCAGAGTGGGAACGTGAGGTGTTGCCCCTCTGTCCATTTGACCCACTTTTTTACGGACGCTTTTTGGATGACATTTTTATGGTTTGGACTTATTCTATCGAACAGTTTTGGGAATTCTTTGAAATTCTCAACAACCACCACCCTTCTATCAAACTAACCGCAAACGTGAGTGACAAAAGCATAGACTTTCTCGATACCACAGTCTTTAAGGGAGATTCCATAGCAGAAACAAATAAACTGGATATTAAAGTAAGTATTAAATATATTTCAAAGAAACGGATACTCATCAACTCTTGCACAAGAGCTCCTTTCACCCAAAACATACCTTTTCTGGTATAATTAAGTCACAAGTTTTACGATTTCATCGAATTTGTACAAGATCTTCTGATTTCAACCAAGCCTGTACGATTGTTTTCTCAAAACTGAAAGAGCGTGGGTACTCTAAACGAATTTTACGAAACATAAAAAATTCCACCTTAGCACAGATAGCAGCTAAAAACAGACTTTATGCCGAAGTACCTCCAGGTTTAAGAAGTGCTCCATGTTTGTCCAGTAGATGCAAAACATGTCCCTTTATATCAGAAACTCATTATTTTGTAAGCAACTCTACGGAATGTAATATATTTAATTTCATGCAAGAAATGCCCCAAACAATATGTAGGAGAAACTAAGAATAATTTACGAACTCGCTTTAATGCTCATAGGTCAGACATCAAATTAAAGAAAGACAAGCCTGTTTCTAATCATTTCAACCTCGACGACCATTCAATAGACGATCTCGCCCTAATCCCAATTGAGCGTATAGAAATTGACTTGCCCGAAGATGAAACTACCAAATTCCGTCAATCTAGGGAAGCCCATTGGATTGAGACATTGAATACAGTAAGACCTATAGGACTAAATATTCATCATAATGTAGGCATAGCACCCTTTGTTGTCCCGCTTAATACAACCAGCAATCGAGCAAGCAAGATAGTTCATGCCCACTATAAGAGCCTTCAAGAGAAATTCCCCCATGTCTATAAGCAGAAAATGATAGTTGCATATTCAAAAAATAACAACTTAAATGATAATATTGTTCATAGTAAACTAAAAACAATCAGTACATAACAGATACTATACTTCTCGCCCATCGGGCGAGTTATTTTTTCTAATTTCAGATCAGAATAAGAACAGAAGAAAACCCAATATCAAGACCCTTAATCCTAATTTCTAAATAAAGTGTCTGCTCCACCCTAGGCCTGTACATTTGGGAGAATCAAACCCTCCCTTCCCCGAAATCTAATCATTTCAACCTCGACGACCATTCAATAGACGATCTCGCTCTAATCCCAATTGAGCGTATAGAAATTGACTTGCCCGAAGATGAAACTACCAAATTCCGTCAATCTAGGGAAGCCCATTGGATTGAGACATTGAATACAGCAAGACCTATAGGACTAAATATTCATCATAATGTAGGCATAGCACCCTTTGTTGTCCCGTTTAATACAACCAGCTATCGAGCAAGCAAGATAGTTCATGTCCACTATAAGAGCCTTCAAGAGAAATTCCCCCATGTCTATAAGCAGAAAATGATAGTTGCATATTCAAAAAATAAGAACTTAAATGATAATATTGTTCATAGTAAACTAAAAACAATCAGTACATAACAGATACTATATTTTTTCTAATTTCAGATCAGAAGAACAGAAGAAAACCCAATATCAAGACCCTTAATCCTAATTTCTAAATTAAGTGTCTGCTCCACCCTAGGCCTGTACATTTGGGAGAATCAAACCCTCCCTTCCCCGAAATCTACTTATACCTTGATTGTAATAGCCACCTTTTTTATCATGGAAGTTTGTATATGAAGCAATTTGATCGAATTGTACACCAGCGAATACAGCCAATCAGAGACCTCGACACAGAGCCATGATGTTTACAGCCTTTTTGTTAAGGGGTCAGATTGTATGTATTTGCTGGAATACAATCCAATCAAATTGCTGCATTCCTTGATACAAGAATAGTGGCAATTGCAGTCGATGTAACATTACACAGTTTGTCATAGCTTGACTTTGTGAACATGATTGACATTAGATTTTTCATTGAGTAAAGTTATTTCTAACCAATATTAATGAATAATTATAATAATCTTTGAAATAAATTTTGTCCAACACAGCTTTTTTAATGTGATTATTATAAAACAAAGTTAATTTCTGTACCATTCTTTGAATACAAGTGTCATTCCTGTTGATAGTTATAAATTTCTTATCTTTAAAGGTGTAAACAATGAAAATGCACTCTTGGCGTCCTGTACACAAAAGGTGACCCTGAACTTGAAAATAATAGTCATGATTTTCTGAAAGACAGTACTTTTGATTTGTCTCGCAAAATTTAAGATATGGTACAGTGTCTGTATCAATGCATTTGTCTTTAGATGAATGTGGACACTTCACTTCAATCACTTTATGATTATCCATCAATCCGTCCGGTGAGGAAGTTAGAAACGGACTACCTTTACAAACAAATGTTCCACATTGGTCAACTGTATCCTGTGTTTGTTTAACAAACTCGTCAATAGCAATTTTTTCAAACTTTTTTCCGTGGATAAGAGGAGCAGCTTGTATATCTTGGCAAGGTTCAGTCATGGACTTAGCAAGTTTTTCAAGGTCTGTTCTATCAGTTGCCTTACACATTTTTCCAAATTGGAAAGAGTTGATCCTGTAACACCTTAATTGTGACCACAGCTGATTATATGATTGACCACGTGTCAATTGTTCAATTAACGAAATGTTGTCATTATTTATGTTTGATAAGCCAACATTTTGCAGCCAGATATCAGAAAGAGGTTTAAATGTTTGTGAAATTGGAAACTTATTTATGTTTGGGTGGCTTAGCCATATGTTTCTGAACATATCATTATAATATACTTTGTTGGTCGTGGATCAAAATTAACGTCTTTATATCCTGACAGTGGCAGGTCTTTAGACTTAAGAAGACTGGCCATAAAATGTTTACTTTGATGTAAAGTTTGTAGTTATGAGGTACAAGATAATTCTGTAATTATCTCAGCACAAGTTGAAAATTTAAAAACCGCATATAATGTTGCACAAACATGTTTACTGTGTGCAGTAGGTCACATTCTAGCAGCACAGTCACACTGAGATTCTGCTATAGTGCCATCTATATCAATTGCCATGTCAATGCGATAGGAAACTTTCTTCTTCATTTCTGCATGACATTCGGATTTGAAAAAATATAAACCGCCAGTAGATGCTATTCTCAAGTATTTCAGAAAACGATTGGTATAAAGTTTCTTTGAGTCGTCATCAAGTTTCTTTTGAAATTGTTCAAGGTAACAGGATATATTCTAATTTGGTATCAGTATTAATGTCTTTGTAGAGATCATAATTAGGAATTTCCATTGAATATTCATTTTCCAATACTTCATGTTCACTATCTTTATTTCTGTCAAAAAATTCAAGCCTAAAAAATAAAGATAATGTTTTTCAAGAACTTTCTAACCCCAAAAACTGAGAAAGGATTAAATTATAATATGAAAATGGTAGGGCCTAGAACTAGGCCTACCATCCTACATGAATTGAACTGCCCATTATCATCAAAGGAGTTATCCACAATCCAAATGGTAAGGTCTAGATCAATCAATCACACTACCGCTATCCATAGTCTACTAGTAAATCTAGTCAATAGCCCAGGCCTAATAATTGCCTTTTAGAGCTAGGCTACTTGATGTTTTTTTCTTATTCTGACTGTCTAAGATTATCAACACTTTTTCAAGTATATTGTTTTTCAATTCACACTCCGCAACTGCGAAGGAGTGGAGCCGTGAAAGACTCCTGACCACCTGTCATTTTAACTACATGTACTTTCGCTTTTCATTGACAGCGGACGTAGGCCCATCGATCTAAGTTTATCTAGTTAACGGATGCTGAAAATAATCAAAGAACCTTACGAACCTTTCGATTAAATCCTTCTTTCTTCAAGATACCTTTCCCCCTCTCAGTTTAGTTAAGCCGCTTAAACCATAATCACGCTTATTCTTTAAATGATCAGCCATTATTGCAGACGTCTCTAGAACCGCGGGAACACAATAGCCGTCGCGCCATCTACATCAAGGAACGACAACTCGCGAGTTTGGTTTCCCATTAGCTCACGTACTAGAGCAGTCCAAAGTTGCGGGTTTGGCTGTTTTCGGACATCCATAAAACCGGAAGTAGAGGTCAAATATGAAAGTGTCAGCTGATAGCCAATGACTTTTCATTCAATGAAGGTCAAGATCATTAAAGGTCAAGGTCATGAGAAATAAGCCCGTCAAACTTTCAAAAATTTCAACTGGAAATTGCTAAAAAGCAAAAGCGAAAATAAAAAATCGGGCTTCTTGGAGCTTATTTATTTTTTGTGTTCTTTCATTTGACATCAAAATCATCTAAATCGGATTAGCCGTTATCTCGGAATAGATTTTGACGCATTTCTAGAGAATCAAAATATCGGCCAAAGTATTACGTCCGGAATGGATTTTATTTTAAAATCGGCTGTAGAATAACGATGGCTACCCATGATTTCAATTTTGTTGACATTTATTTGTAACACCGGAAGTTATTCAACCGGAAGTTAAAGTCGATTTCCCGTTTAAACCGGAAGTGATACAAAAAATTTGACTGTACCGTTTTGTTTACTTTAGCAATCTATCTTTGCATAAATAATTTCAGATTAATCGAACAAAAATAAAAGACCCACAATGATACTGTTATTCAACAACAGATAACTACTATTAATAACGAAGTTTTAGAACAGGAAAAAAATAATCGCCATAGAAAACGAAATCAAGGGATCTAAATTAGATGATAAGATTGCAAAGCAACAAATAGATATTAAACATTTAATATAATATATATATAATAACATTAATTCAGGTATAAATGAGGTTATGTTACAACGGAAATTGACTACTCTAGAAACTAAATTTAACACTGAATTACTTAAAAGAAAAAATGAACTAACACATATTAAGCAACAAATAGAAAATATTGATGATAGTGAAATTAAAACCTATATTCAACAGCAAATATAGACTACAGCCCACGTGGCACAGAGTGGGACATTGCAAATGTAGCAAATTGCAAAAGACTCTTCTAGGTGGGACCGCAATAGCCGTCGCGCCATCGACATCAAGGAACGACAGCTCGCGTGTTTGGTTCCCCATTAGGTCACATACTAAAGCAATCCAAAGTTGCGGATTTGGCTATGTTAATGACCTTTTAACCAGAAAAGTTCAAGGTCATTAAAGTTAAGGTCATGAGAAATGAGTCTTCAAACTTTCAAAAATTTCCACCGGAGATTGCATAAAATCAAAAGCGAAAATCAAAAATCGAGCTTCTTGGAGCTTTTTTATTTTTTGTGTTCTTTATTTGACACCAAAATCATCTAAATCTGATAAGCCGTTATATCTCGGAATAGATTTTGACGCATTTCAGGAAAATCAAAATGGCGGCCAAAATATTACTTCCGGTCCGAATTTTTTTTTTTCGTTTTTTTTTGTCATAACTCTGTCAACCGATCAACATAAATTTCGTTGGCCAATTTAAATTACACCGAAGGTTACTCAACCGGAAGTAGATTTGAAATTCAGTCTCTTTCCTGTTTAAAAGCGGAAATAACGTAAAAAATTAGTGAAATCTCTTTACATTTAAAATTTCAGATCAATAGATGCAAAAACAAAAAAGTTGCAAAAAAATTGAAAGATTTGTTCGAAAAAAGTGAGCGACGAATTTTCGGATTTCGTAATATTTCAGCTATCAGGTCAGATATTACAGGTAGATTGTAAAAATGATAACCCGAAGAAAAAGGATGCATTAATGCGCCTTGTAGAGCCGATTTTCGACTTTTTGCACATGTTGAACTGTGGCACTTCCGGTTTTGCAAAAATGTTCCAATGTGTATTTAAGGAACACGTTGCCACTACAGGAGGTCTAGGAATGATGAAAGGTTGCTGCAACTACTGCAGTCTAAGCACAGGGAGGTGTGTAAATTTCGAAAAAAAAAGAAAAAAGTATTTAGTATGAGTTATTGCCCTTGTTCTTGAAAACGCGTTCAATTTTTAGCTCGTAACACTCTAGAAGGCACAATTCTTGACTTAAATTTGAGCAAACGAGGATGAACCCTATCGAAAATCAGAAGAATTAAAAAATATTTAGGAGTTACTGCCCCTGTTCTTGAGAACGTGTTCAATTTTTAGCTCGTAAATCTCTAGAAAGCACAATTCTTGACAAATATTGATGAAATTTGGTGTGAGTGGTCGTTATCATCCAAGGATGAACCCTATCGAAAATCAGAAGAATCAAAAAATATTTAGTAGAAGTTACTGCCCCTCTTCTTGAGAACGCTTTCAATGGAATTTGTTCATATCACTTTTCAAAATAGACATCATTGTCTTGAGAATTTCTAATTTTCAGATTGATTATTTAAGTAGAAATTATTTTAAAAAAAAAAGCGTATCAGAAAAATAAATTTCATCATTTATTAACATGCCCCTAATCAGCCACCATACATCCTATAAATAGATTAAGTGGAAAACCCAAGTAGGCCTATAAAGTCAACAGAAAGGTTTGCCTATTCATTTCATTTTTCTTGTAGTGTTAATACAAAAATGATGGGTCAAGGGGAGGGGGTGGGTTTTTTTCTTGGCAAGTTGAATTGAGTTGCTGAATGATATTAGTAGGCTACAATAAATCATTATTATGTTGGTTGTCCCCGCCACTTTTAAAGACTCATTCACTCTTCAGTTGAAAGATGGACATACTGTCAGCATAAACTCAAAATTCATGTTATCTGTATTTTGCCAACTCGCTCATCACTTTTAAAGACTCCTTCGCTTTTTAGTTGAAAGATGGGCATACTGCCAGCATAAACTCAATATTATGATATCTTTTAAAGGTAAACCTACTGCCTGACTACAATATTAAGATGTCAATATTTTCTCTAGTTGTTTTGTTCTTATTAAGGTTCTGTACATCTTATGTTCATGTTTCCCACACTAATTCATTTCACCCACTTCATCGACTGTCTTCATTGGATAATGCTCACGCTTAATAGCCTTAATAAGGCCACTCGGGTCAAAGCAGATACGCACTTTATTATTACACAGCGAAACTGACATCGAGTTCACCCATTCGGTCGGTCTACGCGTTTGATGAACCTGTCACTTTCCATTTCCTTAAGTTTTGCTACAATACATGGTTTAAGTGATGCAGGCTGTCGACGAACTGGATGAACAACTTTCACGCTAGGATCTACCTTGATTGTATATTCACCTGGTAATGTACCCGTAGTCTTGATTATTTCAAGAAAATCATGGAACTGTTTTTCGTTCGCGTCCCAATCGAACACCGGTTGAACAAATGTGTCATTTTAATTTTTATTATAATATGGCCGCTTAGGCATGCAACAAGTATTATGTCGCTTATGACGTTATCAAGATAGCGTTATGTTACAGATCTTTTTACATTTTATTTTTCTTCTTTTTATATATATATATTACTACAATTAACTATTCCTACTAAATTACATACAATGCACTCCAAGTCTTATTTTCAGATTCTACACCTCTGGTTAGGTACTTTCCCTTACATTAGTTTAACACTTTAAAACTCCTGTACAGGGTAGGTTTAGTTATTACTATATTTATATTGTTTTACATTTATTAGACACTTATGATTGTCCTTACAGATTGTAACTATGTAAAGAGGTGCCTTTACATTTCATATATTTCATATTTATTACTATTAGGCTGTATTGAATTATTGCATAGTTGGTGTTAATTTCTGTAATTAATTGTAACATTTGTACCTTCGGGTTTTTCGTTGTTGTATGTAAAAACTAAAAAATCTAGTCCATAAAACCCTCGGTGTGGTTAGTTCTACCTTTAACCTACACCCGATAAGGGACTAGATGATATGAGGTAAAGTTATATGGTATAGACAAGTTCTGGTATATGATATTGATAACCACTGGATGGTATATGATAATGATAACAACTGGATGGTATATGATATTAATAACAACTGGATGGTATATTATATAGTTAAGATAAAGATGATATAGATAAGATGATATTCTTATTGAGACAACTTTGAAGGCCTAAGCTCATTCGCGTGTGATGGAGAATAGTAGCTGATTAACTATTTTTTTCTAAATTTATTAGAAATTGTGATTAAGTTTAGTGTAGTTATTCCCATTTGGATCCATTATGATTGGTAATTATCTATAGTTAAGTTTAATTAACTGATTTGGATTGACATTTTAAAATTTTGTTTTGCTCAAATTATTTTCATAAGATAGTTATCTCCCTTGAGTATTTTTTTTGTTGGCATTTTAACATTATTTTCTTTGGCAATAGGTTCGTTTAATCCAAACTGTTTAGCTACTATTTTGTTTCTCAAATATATTCATGTTAATCATTAGATTATAATATCAACTAGCAAACTTAAATGGTTGTTTACTGGACATATTTTCTAAAAGATATATACATTTAATTCATACTTAGATTATATTAAGGTATAGGCTTCATTAACATGTACCTCAACCATTATCCACCCCCCTCCCCCCGTTTCCAAAACTTTACAATGTTTGCACTATAAATACTTAATGCAATATACAAGTGAAATATTTACATTTCGAACATACCAACATAATATTTTACAGATACAAATACTTTCACATTCTATTAACATCTATATTCAAACACTTTATAAAAATGCACCTTAATGAAAACAAATTTCTCTTTCAGTCATGTTGTTTGAACTATTTGAGCTTTGTCATTAGTTTTTGTCTTTTGGATGTCGACTTTGATTTTGACTAGGAAGTTTGACTTATTCGAATGTTTGTACATGGATTTTGTATTTTGATTTTTGAATTGGTTTTGCTATATTGAATTTATTTGATATTTTGGGTTTTGATATGTTTACTTGGTGTATTCAGCTATGTATAAGTGATCAGTGTTTAGTTTTTTATTCAGATGTGTTTGTGTTCACATATTTGGTTTGATTTTGTGGAATTGAGTCGTTTATTTCTGTGTCTTCTGTATATTTCTTTTCTGCTTCTGAACTTGAAGATTCTTGTCTTTTCCTTGTCACTGTTTAAACTTATACCTGCCTACTTACATTAATGCACATGATTTGCAGTTTATATTGTGGTTTCGTCAGAATTTGTTGTCTTTGATATTCCAGTTTTGTGTCGAATTGATTGAAGGTTTACATCAAGTATTGTTGTGTGTATGGTATCGTGTGATTGCGTGTAGTATATGTGCTCATGTGGGGGTGTTGAGTTATTTTGTATTTTTTTTTATTATTTGGTTAGAAATTAAAAAAACACGTGTCTCTTTACATTTCTTCCAGATTAGTTTCTTTTTCTTTCCTTTTTTATTTACATAAAGGTAAATAATCTTCTATTACCATAATTAAAACTTTTAAAGAGTCTTGATCATTGACTGTGAAAGTTAGCTCATCGGGAGAAATATTATCTATATTCTGCATATTATAAATTAGCAGCGCGTATTGTGTTTTAATATTTTTAATGGCTTCCTAAACACATTTAACATATTGTAAGTCTTAAAGTATCCAATTTTCACACGCCAAATTAAAACAAATTCGGAATGGTCAGATCTGTATCTATTTTCAAAATCGTGTTTTTGGAGAAAAGGTAAAAGACAGACTGATGACAATAAGTAATCCAATCTGGCATGTGTCTGGGGATTACGCCACGCATATCATATAACTGTGGGATGTACTACTCGTAAACAATCTTTTACTTCGTACTGTTCTAATAATTCCATCATAATTTTATTAGCTTTAGGATGATGTAAAGTTTGTAATTTTTACTGTCTAAGTTAAACCATGGTTTATTGAATCGTTTTGGAGTTGGCGAGGTTTTATGAATCGCCTGACCCGCTGCATCTTATAAGATGGTGGTATATAATTCCATCGGGTCGCCTAACTCATCTAGATCACCTTGTCGAAAAGAAGACGTGCAAAGAGCCTCAAAGAGAGTAGGCGATTCGTCATTTAAGTTGCAAAGCTCATTGTCATATATGAAATTAGTTATCAATTTTCCTCTACTATTATCATCGGAGCTACCCCAGAAAGAATGGTGACTAAAATGAATGAATGAATGAATGAATGAAATCTCCTAACTAAATGAAAGCAGGAGGAAGCTGGGCAACAAGGTCATCCAATACTCTCGGGTTCAAATGGTAATAGGCACACTGAGTCTAACTCGCACGTCTATTACCTGCGGAGGAGAATTGACTAGGCGCCGTTCCTATTGACAATAATAGAAACACCACTCGAGACGGAACTAAAAGCAAATCCGTTGGCTTGCGGAAAGTCTCTTGGAGACAATTAGCCAACGGATTGTATTGTTGCATTAATAGCTGAACTTGATTAAGATTATGACTTAAACCTCGACAATTCAATTGTATTATATTATTTTTTGATGCATTGCCAGGGTGATTCTCCACTACGAGGTTTGCGGTAAGGGGGATTGAGAACTTCCACATCAACCTCGGAAGCCTGCATATCTATACTATCAGATATGGCAGACAGATATCTTCCTCCTTTTCTGGAGGAGGATCCATTTTTTTTTGACGGACTTGTCATTTTAAGAAACAATTTTGGCTATGCTTTTGTCGTGACTGCATACCAGTCCCTTTAGTTGGTAGACTTAAATTACTATCAACAACTACTGACTTCTCAGTCTGAGAAGCCTGAGTAACGGGTGATGTAGATGGTGTTGCCTTAGGAATAGATGGAGTTGCACCTTCTACAACCTTCCTCGCTTTGGGATACGATAATTTATATTCTGTTTTTACTATATTAATGTTTTTTTTCAACTTGCCACTTGGGACAGTCTTTGGAAAGGCAACATGCTTTCCATTGCAATTGCAACAGCAAGGAGCTTCGGTGAAATCCTTGTTGTCATGCTCAGACTGACCACAACGCGCACATCGAATCGAACTCTTACAACTTCGAGTTCCATGCCCGAAGCGTTGACAGTTGTAACCTCTGAGAGGATTTGGTACATATGGTGGAACTTGTGTTCAGATAGCCTACTTTTATTTCGAATGGTAAATTAGGTCGGTTAAATAACAGAATGAATTGGTTGGTTGGAATTAACTGGCCGTCACGACGGATGGATATTCTATCAGGTTCGTGATTCCAATGCTGTAATTTCTCCTTCATTTCCTCAGGAGAATATCCATTGAGGTCTGGGTGTCGTACGACAGTAGAATATGAGCATTCCGATAGTTCGCATTTCCGAGATATCCGCTCCATTTTATTTCACGTCTATCCCGGAAATGCACACTATCGGAATACTCCCCAATATTTCCATCAATTCACACGCAAAAAGACCTACATTTCTTCATTAAATTAACTCATTTAAAAACATAATAGTTTAATTCTAAAACACGAACAACAAAAATTCGAAGGAGATGGTTTCTCAGCTCTATCATCTCTCATCCCAAAAGTAGCCAACTTTGTCTCAAACAATAAATCCCTTATTCCCTCAGAGGCCCAAGCTCTTGGATCTGTTGCAAAGCTGGAGTAAATATAAGCGATGCAGTGAAAAAATCTAACGAGTTGAAAGAATTACAACATATAAGAGAAATGCGAAATAAAAGACTAGAAAATAAAAGTGCAATGGTTTTAAAATTTTTGGATAAAAAATGGCTATGATATTTGCACAAACTCCTCTGACATTCAAAAATCATTAGGTTCTCTTCCTGGATTTCCATGGACAAAATATCCTGGAGAAAAACATCTTCCCGGTCATAATTACACTGGTCCAGGCACAAGGTTAGATCTACGATTAGACCAAAATTATAAACTAAAACCAGGTGAAGAACCCGTCATTAGAGTTGACGCTGCTGCACTTAAACATGATATTTTATACAGAAATAAAGACATAACATCCAGACACGAAGCAGATAAACAAATGATAATCGAACTTGAAAATATTCCAAATTCAACTTTTAAAGAGAGAATGCAAAGAGCACTGATTATAAAACTGTTTAAAGCAAAGATGAAAATGGGTATGGGAATAGCAGATGAAATACACAAAGAATTTAGAAAAAACAAACATTTTTTAAAAGTCAAAGTGTTATATAAAGATGAAATATGGTCAGCAGATTTAACTAATATGCCTGTCGAAAGAAGATATAAATATTGTCTAACCGTTATAGATTTGTACACAAGATATACTTGGGTTATTCCTCTCAGAAACAAAACAGGTTTATCAGTCAAACACGCATTTGCAACAATAATGCAACAATCCGACAGACGATCTAAAAAGTTATGGGTAGATAAAGGAAGTGAATTTTATAACAAAAATATGAAATCTCTAGGATTTGAAATTTACAGCACACATAATGAAGGTAAAGCTGTAGTCAAATATTACCAAATGTTGTAGATGAATACAATAACAAAATTCATTCATCTATAGGTGTCACACCAACACAAGACACAAATAATCCAAATATTATAAAGTCAATTAACACACAAAATAACTATGAAAATGGGATAAACAATTTAAACATCAATCCCAAATCGGAGATCGAGTTCATATTTTCAAATATAAAAGCAAATTCAAAAAAGGCTACGTTGAATTTGGACCAACGAAATATTTATCGTAGATAAAGTAAATAGTACATCACCTCCAACATATGAATTAATCGATCAAGACAAAGAACAAATCATAGGTAGGTTCTATCAAAACGAACTTACAAAAACTGACTTTTAAAAATGAATAGCTTTCTTGATAAATACGGAACTGATACAACTACAAACATTCAACTTATGAGATGGGCAAAGGAGTTTTATTATTGTATGCGAGATGAAATAAATAATCTCAAGGATAAGAAAGGTAAATTTTTTGCCATAACAAATATACATACTTCAGATCAAAATGGAGTTCATCACTCTGCTTTATACAAAGACTCTTTTAATAACTTTTATTTCTTCGATTCTTTTGGATTAGAACCAAATGAAGAGATAATGCAATTAATGAAACTGACTAATCAACCAATAAAATGTTCTACGTTTAAAATTCAAATGCCGGGTCAAAAATTTTGTGGTCAACTTTCACTTTGTGTTTTATATCAATTAAGTTTAGGAAAACAATTTGAAGAAATTATAATAAATTTAAAAATGGCGAATAAATTTGGATTAGGTTCTTTACCTTTAGATACTAAAAAACCTAACACTACAGCATGGATAAATAAAGCAAAACCTAATTTTGTGGAACAAATTGGACACACTTCAAGGTGATCTGGATATTTTACCATAACTAATTTAAAGTTACCAGAAAATGATTATGATGCTGTTCACAAGAAATATTTAATGGATCAATTAGATTTAATTGAAGTAAATAAAGACCATTTCAAAGAAAGAATAAGTGATGTGAAAAGATTCTTCAAACGACAAATAAATAATAAAGATTTTATTGATGAAACTAAATTACAACAAGAAGTAACAAATATTCAACAACAATTAGATGTGAAGTTTTATTGAAGAACAATTACTTAATGTAGTAGATAAAACTCAGTTACAAACTTTAAGTTCATTAATATCTAATTCAGATGATAAGATAGCAAAACAAAAAATACATCTTAAACAACTAATAGCGAATATTAATCCAGGAATAAGTGAAGATAAATTAACAACATTAGAAACTAAACTTATTGATAATAGTGCAATACAAAAAGAAATAGTTGCTATTAAACAACAATTACTTAATGTAGTAGATAAAACTCAATTACAAAGTTTAACTCATTAATATTTAATTTACATGATAAGATAGTAAGGCAAAAAATAGACCTTAAACAACTAATAGATAATATTAATCCAGGCATAAGTGATAATAAATTAGCTGCATTAGAAACTAAACTTAATGATAATAGTGAAATAGTCGCCATTCAAAAACAATTACTCAATCTAGTAGATAAAACTCAGTTGCAATCTTTAACTTCATTAATATCTAATTTAGGTGATAAGATAGTAAAACCAAAAATAAATCTAAACAACTAATAAGAATAAGTGAAGATAAATGTCAACAGGAATTACAAAAAGAACTAACAAATACCAAAAACAACACATAGAAAATATTGATATTAAAAAATATAGTCACATTAGAAAACAAATTCAAGGAAAATAAAAAATCATACTATTTCAATCTTCCATTTAAAAATATTAGTAGAAAACATGTTTCTATTACTGATAATATTGATAAATCAAAAGATCATGAATATAAAAAATATGGATTTACAGCAACCGTTAAAGGATATTCTGTTCAAGATTTTATGTTATTTTTAATGAAGATTATTCATCATATTTTATTTTCCGAGGAATACTTCAAATTGGAATTACTTTTCTTATGCAGGTAAAAGTTGATTCAATATTCTTCGCACAAAAATCAGAATCATATAATCAATTTAATGCTCGTAAAATTCTTCAGTTTATCAATGGTAGAGAACATGTAGGAACTAAAGAATTTGAAATTAACGATGAAAACACCAAGGTTTATCACTTATATGAAATTAAAACAAATGGAAAATATATAGATAGGATTAGAATGTTAATTTTACCAGATAAAGAAGCTGAAGTATTTGGATTGGGTGAATTTGATATGATATTGGAAACACAAACTCCTCCAACAATAAATATTATTAGAAATACAGAACCACAAAAAGCAGATTCAATCAGTTATGAGTTTTTACGAACATCAACAGACTTTGAATATGTAAAACTATATTTTGTTAATACTGATTTATTTACCTCAATTGATATTCATAAAAGTCAACAAGATAACAAATTTATAATATTTTCATCAATAATTGAAAGTGAAAAAGGGACTGGCATATATTCTTTATTCATGTATGATAAAAATCAATATCAAAAACCAAAATTTTCAGCTCATCTGAATAAGATTAATGATTCGAAAGAAGAAACAAGAAAAAACATCTATAGTATCTGTAGAGGTTACTATTCTTAAACCTATGATAATCTTTCCTAACGGAGAGTTTGAGACTGAGATGGATAACATCTTTTAAGTTATCAGAAATTCACTTAATTTAATGTCTTAAAAATGGAACTCGAAAGTAGACAACAATACATGATAGACAAACAAAACGAGTTAAAAGTAAAACTAGAACAATATAATAAATGTAAGAAAAGATGGATTAAAGTTGATTCTGTTTTCAAAATACTGAGTGTAGTTCTAACAGTAGGAACAATAGTTTCAACGGCTGTAACTGGTGGATTGATGGTTCCACTACTTATCCCAACTTTATTAGCAACAATTACTGCTATTCAAACTTAATCTTGTGGGTTGATTGCTATAGGTTATACATCAAAACAGAAATCTTATTACGAAAGATCAAGAGAAGATAAGAACATAACCGTTGAAGAATTGGAAAAAGTCAAAGAAATTCTAGATAAATTTGAGATGGAAATATAAGCAATAAAAGTTAAAAAAGAAACTTAAAAAAAAAGATAATTAAAAAACATATATAAAAAGGAATAAATCGATCGAACTTAATGATGATGAAACAATCATAGAAAACGTGCTATTTTCAAATATTATCAAGATTATTTCTGACAAATTTCCGACAATTCTGGTTTTAATACCAAAACTTTTCATAATATCTTTAGAAATATGGAAGAAAAATCCGACGCTTCTGATTGGTACTTTACAGGAAAAATAATTTTACTTAAAGACAATTTTAAAGAAATTAAAAGATCAAAAGTTGGAAGAGGAACTGAACTACTCAAAAAAAATAAATGAATGTAAAGGTGAAAATTGCTACATACCAACAGATGGTAATTGTTTTATCAAATGTGTAAATTATGTTTTAAACAAAGATTTAACAATTCAATTTCAAACTTTCATCAATGGTTTCTCAAAAGCAAAAAGAAAAGGAGTAATGACGTGTGCTAGAATAAACGAATTCAATAAGAAATGTGATACTTCATTTCAAATTTACAATCCCCAAAATATACATTTATTCCCGATTATATCCAATCGGTACAGTGAATGTTGGAATACTGTAAATAATCTGACGTTTGTGTTTATTGAAAAATCCACCGTTTATTAAATTACAGTGAATATTAATGACGACAATATCATTCTCGATATTAGCTTTATGTGGCGCTAAAGTGGATTGTGTGTATATTTGTTTATCAAATCCTAATAAAGTATTCAAAGAATTTTCTACGTTGAAATCAACTTGACTCTTATTTCTCAATATCAATTTTATTTTGTTCAGATTCAAATTACCTTCGAATTCAATATTGTTTTAACCATTTGCACTTCCTCCATATTCAGAAAGATATTCGTTTATGGCAACATATTCATAGCTTCCTGGTAGTAGTAAACTTATGGTTTTGAATGTAGCTCGATGATCTGTTGATATTTTCAATTGGTTATTATTTTCGTTGATATTTCTAATGGAATTGTAGACAGAAATATTTTAATCCCAATTCATATTCTTCATTGCGATCGAGTTCATACTCATAATCTAGAGACAATTTAATGTCTGATTTATTTGAGGATATAACGAATAATTGTTCTTTATTTGTCATTTTCCAATGACTATTTTTATTGGATAATTTTATCAATCACGCTTTTATAATAATTTTTATCTATAATACTTTTCTCTAGGAGTCTTTTTAATATACAATTTACTTCATTATATTGTCTGTCTGAACGATGACTTTCTTTCATTGCTGCTAATATTATTTCTAATCTATTAAGCAATTCTTCGTTATTATCTGGTAAAAAGTAACTCCTTCACCAGATACCAGATTTTCGAATTCGTCTATTTATTGTTTTATTGGATTGTCTTCACTTATTCATCATCTTGATTAATAGCTCTTATATATTGATCATCTTCTTTTAATCTTCTTGTTTCGGGTCCCGTCTTTCTTATCGTATGTAAGATTTTGTGTATTCTACTAAATCCTTGTAATCGACAATATCAACATCCCCTCCATTCATTAAATCTATTAATCCTTCTGTTACTGTAAAACTTTTTTGTATCGATTTTGAATATTGGTGAATTTCCACTAATTCTTATTCTAAATCCATTAAACAATAACCCTTCATTATCAATAATTGGTGTAATACTCCCAGGTCGGGGTTTGAAAAAAGAAGATTTATATCATCTAATGACCTAATTATAATACCACCATATTCAATCGGTTTGTGGTGATCTTTATGAGGTGAAGGTTCTATATGAGGCGTGTCTAATTTCTTTTTAATATCCTCTTGACTTTTTAATATTGGTTGAAATAGAGTTTGTAGATTTTCTGTTAACCCAAGTTGTTGTAATCTGTTGTTTTCAACTTGGGTCTTTATTTTATTCTTAGCTTTGATATATAGTCTATTTTTTTTTTAAATATTCCAATCACCAATTTTTAAAGAAATAAAAATAACATTAATATATCTGTCATAACTCTTTCTAGTATTAACGAATATATATCCATGATCATCTGGGTTTCTCCATTGTGCTTTACAATCCTTTTTAATAAATGTATCTCTATCCATTCCGTGATTAATTGACTGAGTAATTTGAGATAAATCTTTGTCATTCAATTCGAATAATAAAAAACAATTTGCATTTTTTCTAATGAACATTGCATCCATTCCGTAGAAAGATTGGGATTGGTATATGCAGTGACAGTTGTGATGTCTTCTTTCGTGAAGAATTCTTGAACAGCTTGATTTCTTTGTGCTACACAGTCGTCAAACACTATTAAGTTCTTTCGCTCACTATCAATTTTAGATAAATCTAAATCATTAACATTTTTCGTAAGAAAAACTTTTATGTCTGTTGGATGGAAAGATGGATTCTTTTCTTTTATATATGTATTTAAGATATCTTTTATTTCCACTATCTCATCGTTGGCTTCATAATATTTAAATATGTCTTGAACGTCTTTCTTTGGTATATATTCTAAAGCTTTGAGGAATTGATAATATAATTGCTGTGGTGTAGTTGTGTAGATATATAATGAATCGAAATCTAACAGTTTTGGTGAGCTTCCACAAATACACATAAGCATTGGGTTACTAGGAAATATTTCTGAATTATTAAATTTCTTTCCCATTTTTTATTCTACATTCTTGTTCCAAAAATCACTCCTTCTTCTTTATACATTGAAAGAAAGATTCCCTCTCCAGAACGTATGTTTTTAAAATCTATGGCATCCCCCTTATATTTGACCTTCATTTCTCCAGTGTCGATTTTATCTATTAGATTATTGAATCCCTCTTTAACAGTTTTCTCGGTTTCTTCACTAAATCGATTTCCAAATTTTTATCTGTCCCTAATATATCTGCTACTCCTGAACCTTGAGCTATTTTTTCCATTTCCATATTATGTCTACGTTTTTCACTTTTTTCAGCATCAGCTGCTTTCTTAGCAGTGTTATCCTAGCCGCCCCACCAGCTGTCGCCTCAGCAAATTTCAAGGGTAGGAAATGTAAAAATCCACCTTCTTTTGCTTTCGCATCAATTATTTTCAAATCTATATTATCACGGACTTTACAATGTTTATATCTATTGATCATTTTTTTTTTAGATATTTTGGTCTTTTTACCATTGTACGTTATTGTAGTTGGTGATTCCGCTTCGATTGCTTCTATTAATCTTTTTGCTAAAGTTTCTGGTTTCATTTGTAAGAGGGTAATTTAAATGATTATTCTGTACGAATCATCCGTCTGTCGGATATTTTAATTAAATGTTTTGCTTCTTGCAATAATAAACAATAACCGGTTACCTCTCCTTGTGTTTTTTTCAATATAAATATTTATATCCACCCCTGTTTTGAAAATATTTTCTTGATGAGCTGATAGATCAAAACAGAAGATTGGGTGATTAATTTCAAAATCTATATATTCAAACTGAGGTGGATTTCCAAATAATTCACACACATTTTTATAGTTTCTATACCATTCATTATAATCCTTCGTGGATGAATTAATTGTTAAAGGTTGGTTAGGATAATTATCATTGTTTAATCTTACTTGAACTTTATGGATTATAGTTTGGTTCACTGCTATTCTAAAGATATTATTGTTATTCGTTTGAGAATCTGGTAAGTTTTTGAAACCAACCATTAAATATCTTGCTAGTTTAATAGTGTTTGTGATTGGCCAGGTAGTGAATTCTCCAGTTAAAGTCATGCTACCTACCGTGTTACGACGAAGAAAAGCTTTTTCAATATATTTAGTCAACATGTTGAATATTCTCGTTTCTACTTCAATTGATGGTGTTATTACGGGTATGTAAAGTTGGTGATTCGATATTTCTAATTTTGCATCTCAAGCATTCTCTCCAAAGAATATCTTATCATCATTGATTTCTCTTTGTAGATGAATTTTATATGGTAATCCTATGGAAACCTTTCTGTGTTCCAACAGACCGGATTATGGATATAACTTCCAATTTACGTAATTATCCCAACTATTATTATCAACGCTATTGTTATACTGAAGTACTCGTTTTTCGATTCCATGATTAGCTACTCATGATACTCTTTCTATTGTGTTTTTAGCAAAAACTCTCACTCTATGTAAATCCGCATCATTTGCAACATTTCTTATCGATTCTTTTAAAACACTTCCATCATCAACATCGGATATCCAGCCTGAAACTGAATCATAATTTTTGGGATATAGAACTGTTTTCAACATTGTGTCAAATTCCCCAGGGTGTTTAATGTTTTCTATAGGATTTGAACCAGCCTCTAAAACCATTTCAGTAAATAAAGACAGGAAGAAATTGTTTTCTAATGTTGTGATGGTTTGTGGTACACGATTTTGATTGGGAGTTCCATCTTTTATTTTGAAATCGTATCTGAAATAAGCACCGGAAAGAAGTAACCAATTTGATAATGAATTAATCTCGAAAGTGACCCTACCTCAATCATTTAGTTGAGACCTAGAGCCTACGGTTGGTGATATAATAATATAATCCTCTTTTTCTTATTAAACGAATAACGAATTGGTAGATATACTTTAGGGTCATGACCGCTCATTCAGAATCGGTTGACATAGTTTAGGGTGATCACCGTTCCTAGAGAATCGGTAGACATTGTTCAGGGGCCATGACCGCTCCTAAAGAATCGGTAGACATAGTTCGGGAGTCATGACCGCTCATAGAGAATCGGTAAATATACATCAGGGTTATCTCTCCTCTTACACTATCAGTAGACATAGTTTAAGGTCATGACCGCTCCTAGAGAATGTATATATACCTCACATGAATTATATCCTTTTCCAAAACGCTTGTTCTTCAACAATGGAGCGGATATCTCGGAAATGCGCACTATCGGAATGCTCATATACTACTAACGACTCCTTTGGAAGAGAAATGAGGTGAAACTTTGATAGGGATATAAGCCAATGTAGATGATTTTAATAACAGCTCAGAATGAATTTTGCGTGAGCATTCAAACAACAAAGACCCATTGCGAATGCAAGTCCAGTCAAACATTTTGCAATTGCAAATGGGGACAATTTTGATGATAACGAACTCTCAGGGTCACTACTGACCGGCGCTTGGAGTCTGCACCGACCCGGATAAGACGGCAAAGGTAAAGTCAACCAACCCTGAAGACATTTATGCTTCGTAGGATACTACTTTTCAACACCACTGGTATCCAGAGAAGCTTGGCCTGGCGAACAGAGAGAGGACCCACTATTGAGAGTCGTCATAACGAGGAAGAGTTTCATAGCTAGTCCTTCCAGCAGCCTACAGACATCAGGCAATCAAAGGCATCCATCACTAGGTAGGCCACCGAGGTCGATACAGAACCATCAGTCTAGCTAGCGTTGAAGAGGCTAAACGAGGACAGTATTCTCATAATGACAGACCATTTCACCCGATACGTGCAGGCGATCCCAGCTCGGAACACTAGGGCAAAGATAACCGCCAAGGCCATCTTCGACAATTTCATCGTCAACTGCTGGATTTCGAAAAGACTTCATAGCGATCAGGGAAAACAATTTGAAGGTAAAATAATAAAGGAATTGTGCAAAATCACTGGGATGGATAGGAGCCGAACGACCCCATATCATCTTCAAGGAAACGGCCAATGGGAACGTTTCAACAGGACAATGTTCAACATGCTAGGAACTTTGAAACCGGAACAGAAATCTGACTGGAAAACTTACGTCGCCCCTCTTGTGCACCCATACAACTGTAGAAATCATACAACCACGGGGTTTTCACCATTCGAATTAATGTTTGGCAGGAAGCCAGTTTTAGCTGTAGATATTGTTCTAGGTCTACATAATCAGGATGAAGAAGTCCTATAAATCCAATATCACCAACTTGCGAGAAAAGCTTGAAGTGTATAGGGCCGTATCTGCCGAAATTACGAAAGGACAAGATGACACCAAGAAGAGATATCAAAGCTAGAGTTAATGTGTTGGAGCCAGGCGACCGAGTACTCGTGAAGCTACTGCAATGAAGAAAGCTGAGATCGTGAAGTCCATGTTTCCGGAAGACTTTGTGAAACTACCACCTGAGAGTCTATGAGCGGTGCTGGGGTTGTGACTGAGCCTATACTGTTCCCAGGATTATTCTAGAGCTGGTGATGTAGATGAATAGATTATTTAATATACACTCGGTTGGAAACCTCTTTCTAGGGTAAGCTTATAATTAACTGAAGTACCATAGTTTACCTGTATCCATTTGGTTCATATATATGGATACAGGTAAACTATGGAATATATATATATATATAGTTCATGCCCACTATAAGAGCCTTCAAGAGAAATTCCCCCATGTCTATAAGCAGAAAATGATAGTTGCATATTCAAAAAATAAGAACTTAAATGATAATATTGTTCATAGCAAACTAAAAACAATCAGTACATAACAGATACTATACTTATATTATTTTTTCTAATTTCAGATCAGAATAAGAACAGAAGAAAACCCAATATCAAGACCCTTAATCCTAATTTCTAAATAAAGTGTCTGCTCCACCCTAGGCCTGTACATTTGGGAGAATCAAACCCTCCCTTCCCCGAAATCAAAAACATTTCATCGAAAATGCGTCAAATTATAACTTGTCTGAGATCTTATCAATTTCAATGTTTCATCAGCATCGGTTGAAAACTGTAGCTTCTATTGTGCTTACGAACAAATTTTGACGCGTTTTTTACAAAGTCAAGGGCAATAACTCAAAAACCATTCATCAAAAATGCATCAAGTTAGAACTAAGTCTGAGATCTTATCAATTCCAATGATCACACCAAGTTTCATCAGAATCGGTTGAAAACTGTAGCGTCAATCCTGCTCACAAACTATTTTTAACAAATTTCGACGCATTTTAACAAAGTCAAGGTCAATAACTCAAAAACCGTTCATCGAAAATGCGTCAAGTTAGATCTTATCAATTTCAATGATCACACCAAGTTTCATCAGAATCGGTTGAAAACTGTAGCTTCAATCCTGCTCACGAACTATTTTTAACAAATATTGACGCGTTTTTACAAAGTCAAGGGCAATAACTCAAAAACCGTTCATCGAAAATGCGTCAAATTAGAACTTGTCCGAGATCTTATCAATTCCAATGATCACACCAAGTTTCATCAGAATCGGTTGAAAACTGTAGCGTCAATCCTGCTCACAAACTATTTTTTAACAAATTTGAACACGTTTGAACAAAGTCAAGGGCAATAACTCAAAATCTGTTCATCGAAATTGCGTCAAGTTAGAACTTGTCCGAGATCTTATCAATTCCAATGATCACACCAAGTTTCATCAGAATCAGTTGAAAACTGTAACTTCAATCCTGCTCACGAACAATTTTTAACAAATTTCAAGGCTTTGTAAAGTCAAGGGCAATATCTCAAAAACCGTTCATCGAAAATATGTCAAATTCGAACTTGACCGAGATCTTACCAATCTAAAGCATCACACCAAGTTTTATCAAAATCAGATGAAAACTGTAGTCTCTATAGTGCTCACAAGAAATGTTGACCGACGGACCGGGGCGACAATATACGACCACATATTCATGTGGGCGTATAAAAACCGGTCTACTGTAATATAAGTTCTCCACCTCAATATTATTTGATATTTACTAAGTGTAAATACGAATTCCATTTGTGGAGCCTTTGAAAATGCCAGTTAGTCAAACATGGCACATGAATGTAAGGTAGACATTCGTCATGCCAACACCCAAACGAAGTTGGATTGTTAGTGTTGGTGTATGGCTTGGTAAAGACAGCTCATTTAAATATCTTATGTTTATCGGTTCAGTGTTGTTACATTATATGAAATTCCTTTGCTTGTAGAAGGCTAATAAGACGACCTACAAGGGAAGGAAATCTACGGGTCAAGTAAACAAGTGGTTGCCTAGCAAGATACGCCCACTTTCCTGATACATTTTCAGTATATCAAGGGCAGTCACCTATCTGTGTCAAATCATACCAAAAATCTAATTTGTGCAAAATATTGTTGATTTAAATAAAGACACATTATTTGATAAATTTCTGACATAAACTGTCTCCTCTATCGCCAACAAATTTTTATGAGTTTTTACTAAGTCAAGGGCAATAACTCGAAAAATCGAAAAATTGTCAAATTCAATCTTGACTAAGATCTCATCATTATAAATGATCATACCAAATTTCATTTAAATAGGATGAAAACTGTACTCTCTATTGTGTTCACAAACAAATTTTGACACGTCTTCCATAAATCATGGGCAATAACTCAAAAAACGTTCATCGAAAGATAGCCTACTTCAGACTTGTCCAAGATCTCATCATTATAAATATTCACACCAAATTTCATTTTAATTGGATAAAAACTGTAGTCTCCATTCTATTCGCAAATTTTGACGCGTTTGTCATAAATCAAGGGCAATAACTCAAAAACCATTCATCGAAAGAAAGCCAAATTCGAACTTGTCCAACTGATCAAAGATATGACATGATTCACTCAATAATTTTTAGAATATCAAAAACCTGTATTAACTGACTACTATATAAATCGCAAATTCAATCTCATTTCATAACCATTCCTCGACACTTGAAAAAGGATAATATTTCGAAAACCGGTTCGTGTCAATTGCGTAAGTTTTTGTTTTACTTGTTCTAATTTTTCACATCATTTTCACATCATTGTTAGCGTTATTTATCACCTAAATATATATTTTTGCATTTTTCATCATAATTTTCATCTTACTTTATATATCCCCAAACCCAGTTTGACTTATTTGCATAATTTAATCCCCACATTTTCACGCTAGCATATACAGTTTCCTCCCGTTACATCCGCTGTACATTCCCTTTCTAACCTCAAGTTATTTTCATTATGCTCCCAAACTACAACCTACCAATCGCCGACCACCAACCAACCCATCCAGCTATATCCCACCCCATCGCCGACCTACTTACAACACAGTCTACCAATCCAGAGGTAACCATCGACCTGACCAACAACAGAAACGACTACCAGCCCACCGACGCCAACAAGTCCCCACTCATAAGGAGGACGAACCCTTTGTGAAGGTGTTCTTCCAAGTTTTGCAGTGCGTCCATCATTTGGCAATCCTTACCCTTCAACAGCAAGGTCAACCAGCGTTTACATGGACATGGCTCTCTAAGGTTACGCAGGTCCTGATCGACCATTCCCAAACCACACTTCAAGAGAAGCTGACCACCATTCGTACCAAGTCTTTATCATCACCTGCCGTCGACCGAATCGTTTCTCATGCCCTGTCCTGGGCCCGTCGCTCCTATGGAAACG
>NW_008709295.1:2159064-2172503 GCF_000327385.1 Lottia gigantea
TCCTAACAGACCCGACGATGCAATTCTACAGCTTTTAGAGATTTGTTTTAGTCGAAACGATTTCACATTTAATGGTAAAACATATTTACAAACTTCAGGGACAGCAATGGGCAAACGATTCGCCCCTTCGTACGCAAACCTTTTCATGGCAGAGTGGGAACGTGAGGTGTTGCCCCTCTGTCCATTTGACCCACTTTTTTACGGACGCTTTTTGGATGACATTTTTATGGTTTGGACTTATTCTATCGAACAGTTTTGGGAATTCTTTAAAAGTCTCAACAACCACCATCCTTCTATCAAACTAACCGCAAACGTGAGTGACAAAAGCATTGACTTTCTCGATACTACTGTCTTAATAGGAGATTCCATAGCAGAAACATATAAACTGGATATTAAAGTGTATTTCAAAGAAACAGATACTCATCAACTCTTGCACAAGAGCTCCTTTAATCCAAAACATACCTTTTCTGGTATAATTAAGTCACAAGTTTTACGATTTCACCGAATTTGTACAAGATCTTCTGATTTCAACCAAGCCAGTACGATTTTTTTCTCAAAACTGAAAGAGCGTGGGTACACAAACGATTTTTACGAAACATAAAAAATTCCACCTTAGCACAGATAGCAACTAAAAACCGACTTTATGCCGAAGTACCTCCAGGTTTAAGAAGTGCTCCATGTTTGTCCAGTAGATGCAAAACATGTCCCTTTATATCAGAAACTCAATTATTTTGTAAGCAACTCTACGAATAAAAGGTACCCGATCCAGGAACATCTAACATGTGAACATTCGAATGTAATATATTTAATTTCATGCAAGGAATGCCCCAAACAATATGTAGGAAAAACTAAGAATAATTTACGAACTCGTTTTAATATTCATAGGTCGGACATCAAATTAAAAAAAGACAAGCCTGTTTCTAATCATTTCAATCTCGACGACCTTTCAATAGACGATCTCACCCTAATCCCAATTGAGCGTATAGAAATTGACTTGCCCGAAGATGAAACTACCAAATTCCGTCAATCTAGGGAAGCCCATTGGATTGTGACATTGAATACAGCAAGACCTATGGGACGAAATATTCATCATAATGTAGGCATTTCACCCTTTGTTGTCCCGTTCAATACAACCAGCAATCGAGCAAGCAAGTATGACCACTATAAGAGCCTTCAAGAGAAATTCCCCCATGTCTATAAGCAGAAAATGATAGTTGCATATTCAAAAAATAAGAACTTAAATGATAATATTGTTCATAGTAAACTAAAAACAATCAGTACATAACAGATACATACTTCTCGCCCATTGGGCGACTTATTTTTTCTAATTTCAGATCAGAATAAGAACAGAAGAAAACCCAATATCAAGATCCTTAATCCTAATGTCTAAATAAAGTGTCTGCTCCACCCTAGGCCTGTACATTTGGGAGAATCAAACCCTCCCTTACCCAAAATCAAAATCCATTCATCGAAAGATAGCCAAATTCGAACTTGTCCAAGATCTCATCATAAATATTCACACAAAATTTCATTTAAATTGGACGAAAACTGTAGCCTGTTGTGTTCACAACCAAATTTTGACGCGTTTTTCATAAGTCAGGGGCAATAACTCAAAAACCGTTCATCGAAAGACCGTCAAATTCGAACTTGTCCAAGATCTCATCATTATAAATAATCACACCAAATTTCATTTAAATTGGATGAAAACTGTAGTCTCTATTGTGTTCACAAACAAATTTTGACGCGTTTTCATAAGTCAAGGGCAGTAACTCAAAAAACATTCATCGATCTTGTCCAAGATCTCATGAATATAAATGATCATATCAAATTTCAATCAAATCAGATAAAAACTGTTGTCTCTATTGCGTTCACAAGCCAATTGTGGACGGACGAAGGGACGGACGGACAAGGGCGACGACAATATACGACCACATTATAATGTGGGCGTATAAAAAGCCTGTATCGTCAGATTGCTGTTCTAAACAGTTCAGGTGAATCATTGCAAATTCATTGGTTAATATCTTGCTACTCTGATTTGGGTTGGATTTGTTTCTCTTGTTTCAAATATACTCAAGCAAAGCCACGTGTAATGCGTGTCTCCAGTCTAGTTAAGGTACAAATAGCTTATTCCACAATTTTGTCCCATTTTATAGCACACGAGATTGATCTGCATTTGGATTGCAAATAATTTCCTCTTTGAAGAATCAAATTCCTTCATTACATTCTCTAGAATATTATCTAATATTGAATGAACTTTTATACATTATTATTTTTAAGCTAAGAGATAGAGTGCTCTTCCAGGGGTATTATTATTTCTATAGTTTGGTCGAAAGGATGATAAATTGTAAAAAGTAAATGAGAATTTATTTCAAACCAACATATTGACATTTGCATTGTTCTTGAAGACATATTCTGAACAGTATTGTCAGTAGGCCCAGAGGAAATTATATTGTAATAAATCTTAAAAAATTGTTTCAATCTTAACCGTATAAAGTTCAAACCGTTGGCAGAACAACTATCTTTAGAAATATCTGTTCTACCGGAATTGACCGTAGTTTAGTCTACCGGAATTGAAAGTGTTCTGGTCTACCCGAATTGACTTTGGTTTCGTTTTAGCTGACATTATGCAGTAAGCGAATTTATTTATTAAATGCCAATTGAGCTTGAGAGGCAAGGTAACATACGCCCACTGGAAGCTGTCAGAAATGATAAAACAGTCTTTAGTGACTAAAGTACGAATTTTCTCATATTGAAGAAATCTTATTAGTTTGAATTCAATTACATATATATATGCCAGTTATTTATGCTGAGTAATTCCACAAAATTTTTTGAAATCAATATCAAAAACCCAAATACAACAAACAAACAATTAAATCACACAGCTCTAATCAAGGGCAAAAATCAACTTTTGACGCGTGTTTACAAAGTCAAGGGCAATAACTCAAAAAATATTCATCAAAAATATCTCAAGTTAGAACTTGTCCGAGATCTTATCAATTCCAATGATCACACCAAGTTTCATCAGAATCGGTTGAAAACTGTAGCTTCAAACCTGCTAACGAACAATTTTTAACAAAGTTCGACTTGTTTTAACAAAGTCAAGGGCAATAACTTAAAAACCGTTCATCGGAAATGCGTCAAGTTAGATCTTGTCCAAGATCTCATGAATATAAATGATCATACCAAATTCTATTCAAATCAGATAAAAACTGTTGTCTCTATTGCGTTCACAAGCCAATTGTGGACAGACGAACGGACGGACGGCTAGGGGCGAAGACAATATACGACCACATTATAATGTGGGCGTATAAAAAGCCTGTATCGTCAGATTGCTGTACTAAACAGTTCTGATGGATCATTGCAAATTCATTGGTAAATATCTTGCTACTCTGATTTTGAATAAACTTTTATACATTATTATTTTTAAGCTAAGAGATAGAGTGGTCTTACAGGGGTATTCTTATTTCTATAGTTTGGTCGAAAGGATGATAAATTGCCATGATGAAGTGAGATATATCTTTATATAACTGAAATGTGAAGGTAATAGAAATTTTACTTGGTAAGATTAAAGGTTTCAGTCTTGGCTAAATGTAAAATTTTAACAGTGGTGGCTACAATATGAGCAATTGTAATGGTGGTGGCGGAATAGTAACACTTGGTTTGAAAATCAGTTTAGATTACCCTTAGATATCTTATCGTGTAAATTTTAATTGAACTTTGACCCTCCCCCCAAATAATTAATCAAAAGATTTCGAAAGACTGTAGAAAATCAAAAAGTTAAAAGGATCATACAGTTTCCTAGGGATTTTCGATTGATTTATAATTTACTTTTTAACCGATCTTGCTCAAACTTGGTATGTTTAAAGGGACATTTGTGCAATTTTGGGTATCTTGAATATATGTAAATAGTCTTCAGAAGAACTATAAATGTTTCTAAAATCGCTTAATTCCTTCAAAAATACTTCACACTAGGAATTTCTCTTCTTATTTGTATAGAAAAAGTATCTTAAGAAAAAACACATATAGATGTGGAGGCTCAAATTAGCTTGCCTTCTTCTCATTGTGTTTAACCAGTTGACCACTATTTAATTTCACTGTTATATACCTTCATTTTTAATGAAGATATCTATCGGAACTAAATCAACTACAGCTCTTTGAACAGAACGATGATCTTCAGAAATATCTTCAGTGGTCTGGTCTACCTGAATTGTCTATGATATTAAGCGTTATAAAATTCATGAAGGATTCATTAAACTTAAACCTGAAACTAACCATCGTGTAAAAAGTAAATGAAAATTTATTTCAAACCAACATATTGACATTTGCATTGTTCTTGAAGACATATTCTGAACATTAATGTCAGTTGGCCCAAAGGAAATTATATTGTAATAAATCTTAAAAAATTGTTTCAATCTTAACCGTATAAAGTTCAAACCGTTGGCAGAACAACTATCTTTAGAAATATCTTCCAAGATCTACTAGAATTGGGCGTGGTTTAGTCTACCGGAATTTAAATCGTTCTGGTCTACCCAAATTGAATGTGGATTGGTACACCCGAATTGACATTGGTTTCGTTTTAGCTGACATTATGCAGTAAACGAATTTATTTATTAAATGCCAATTGTTGGTGAAAAAGTGGAAATTAACAAACGAATTACATATTTTTTAACCCAATAATGTTATACAAAACAAAGATAGCTTGAGGGTCAAGGTAACATACGCCCACTGGCAGCTGTCAGAAATGATAAAACAGTCTTAAGTGACTAAATTACGAATTTTCTCAGATTGAAGAAATTTTATTAGTTTGAATTCAATTACATATATATATATGCCAGTTATTTATGCTGAGTAATTCCACAAAATTTTTTAAAATCAATATCAATAACCCAAATACAACAAACAATTAAATCACTCAGCTCTAATCAAGGGCAAAAATCAACTTTTGACGCGTGTTTTCAAAGTCAAGGACAATAACTCAAAACACATACATCAAAAATATCTCAAGTTAGAACCTGTCCGAGATCTTATCAATTCCAATGATCACACCAAGTTTCATCAAATTGGTTGAAAACTGTAGCTTCTATTGTGCTCACAAACAAATTTTGAAGCGTTTTTACAAAGTCAAGGGCGGTAACTCAAAAACCGAACATCGAAAATGCGTCAAGTTAGAACTTGTCCGAGATCTTATCAATTTCAATGATCACACCAAGTTTCATCAGAATCGGTTGAAAACTGTAGCTTCAATCCTGCTAACGAACTATTTTTAACAAATTTCAACGCGTTTTAACAAAGTCAAGGGCAATAACTTAAAAACCATTCATCGAAAATGCGTCAAGTTACAACTTATCCGAGATCTTATCAATTCCAATGATCACACCAGAAAACTGTAGCTTCAATCCTGCTCACGAACTATTTTTAACAAATTTCAACGCGTTTTAACAAAGTCAAGGGCAATAACTCAAAAACCGTTCATCGTAAATGCGTCAAATTAGAACTTGTCCGAGATCTTATCAATTCCAATGATTACACCACGTTTCATTAGAATCTGATGAAAACTGTAGCTTCAATCCTGCTAACGAACTATTTTTAACAAATTTCAAGGCGTTTTAAGTCAAGGGCAATATCTCAAAAACCGTTCATCGAAATTATGTCAACTCGAACTTGACCGAGATCTTATCAATCTAAGGCATCACACCAAGTTTTATCAAAATCAGATGAAAACTGTAGTCTCTATATTGCTCACAAGAAATGTTGACGGACGGACAGGGGCGACGACAATATACGACCACATACCTATGTGGGCGTATAAAAATTAGTTAATAACTTTTATTTATGTGTCTTTGAATTTGTAAAATGTTTCCCATCAGTAAAGAGAGAGTGTTTAATGTGTTAGATTGCTACGTAATATGTATTTGTATTCAAGAGCGCAGGATGTAAAATTAGGATATAATGAAGTTTTCTAAATGTATACTAACCTTTTTGACATATACTAGTCTACATTGTGGTGCGATTTGACTGCTTTGATTGCTAAACATTTGCATGTTGCATAAGATAAAGATTTATTTGTTGCTCCGTTTCGTTATACCTAATAAAATCATTCCAACTTTTTTTGCAGCATGTATCAGAACAACGAGCTTTTCAATTCGCGAATATCAAGTCTCAAATGACCTGGCGGAGGGTTTTAGCTACTGATAAAAGGTTTGATTTGGTAGTGTTTTTTTAGAATGGATTGGGGTTGATGATATAAAAATGCCTTTGTGGTACATTTTATTTAAATCTAAATTGAAACAATGTGCTACGAAGATTGCTGCTATACTTCATTAAATGTACTGATGTATCCTCCCAAGACTGGTTTTATTTTGTGTTTATGGGCAATAACGATTCGGCTGATATACTAAAATATCCTTGGATTAGTTGGCATATTTAATTTACAACATATCACATTATATAGCAAGTGATTCTACAATTCTTCCTTCAGACAAAATCTTGATCCCCCTGACTGCTGGTCAATCAGTTATCTCTATTTCCGACAGCAAACTTAAATATATTATCGATATAGCTTAAATATTATGGAGTTTTTTGTATTTGTCTTTTCATGTGGGTTTTGATCATCAAAAATATCAAAATATTGATTTTGCCGTTGTATCTGTAAGTGTTTAAAGCTTAGAATCCTTAACATTATTTAGACAAGTATGGGTGCAAATTAGACTAATTATTCGTAGAGATACTTGGAACATGGACCTAGCATTTTGTCAGAACCCGCCTAAAGTGTAGTTCGATAATGGTTCTCGCATACTCTCCAGACCTAACATATGTTGGGCTGAGATTAGCATACATATGTCTCTGACGACAATCATGGTTGGCAGATAGGTATTCATGTTGATTTCGTTATAGAAAACTTGTTAAGACTAAACTGCCGAGGCAGTATAATCCTCTCGATTCAAAATGGCACACATGAACCTGTATCACTCTTTTTGATAACAATGGTATCGTCCTTCTTGAGTAGGTTCAAGGCTTCACGCTTTTGTGAGATAAGACTGCTCGTGTGTGATAGATAGCTAAGAAATTTGGCTGTTCATTTTTCAGTATTTCTGGATGTATGACAGCCATATCTGGATTTTTGGAACAATCACAGTTCTAGCACCACGTGGAGAGTGGTTGCGGAAAAAATATGTGCAGCTAAGGAATCGTTCGATAGACTTTAGGTATCTAAAATTGAATGTTGAAGGGGATTTAGAATTGTATTGCTCCAGTTCACTACAGTTTATCCTAGTGGGGGTCTTTTTTTATCCCTAGTAATTAGTTTAAAGGCTTACGCTATGTTAGATGCTGACTTTCCCAAAACAAATAAAGGTTGTTTGCTGTTTTTTTTGTGTAAATATTGTGGAGATGGGTATACATGTAATGATCTTTGCGTTAGAGAAAGACTGTTGGGCTGTTGAGATCAGTTCCAATTCTTTACGTCAGGAAGATTCCATGATGATTGGATACTTGGTTTTGGTGATAAAATGGTTTGGTAGCGGAAGTAATAATTCTCGACGGAGTAATTGGTACTGGCTTTTGAGGTGCTAAAAAGGCAGGATTGGGTACTGACTGTGATCTAGTTCGAGGAGATATATGGCTTGATATGCGGAGTGTAAAGGCTTGATGGTCGTAGTATGTGCATAAGGAAGAGGGGTTGGCAGAGGCTTGGTCACATGGAGAGTGCCCTGTTCTAGCTGTTCGCAGAGAATATTGAATATGTTCAAAGTCTCCTTACTTACTCTTCGTCGACAATCACAAGCGTGCTTGTTGCATTCTTCAAACTATAAAACCTATTAGTTGCCAGTGAGTTACGATTGACTTAATTTGACCAGAATTAGCAACCATACCCAACTGGTAATCGCTGTGATGAAGGAATGCTAAGGTTACAAATTGAGAAAACTGTTAATTTTCATTTCGTTTGTTTTCTATACAAATATATTACTGGCGCATGTGTGAGGACAACTTTTATATAGGTTTGAGGTACACAACAAGCATACACACGCAGAGTTCGGAACATATTATGACCACTATTTTATATGCTCCTCAACATGATATGATGAAACGCAACCTACTCTCTGAATGTCGGATTGAAGGTAACAGCGGTCGATCGATATGAAACCACAACGAAGCCTAAGAGGAATAGTAACATTTTGTTGATATATTTCTATAGTATGAATGTCCTAAAAATAAGAAAGTATCTTGTATTTATTTTTATACGCCCACATGAATATGCAGTCGTATATTGTCGTCGCCCCTGTCCGTCGATCAACATTTCTTGTGCGCACAATAGAGACTACAGTTTTCATTTGATTGTAATGAAACTTGGTGTGAGCATTGGGATTGTTGGCAAAGTTCGAATTTGACGATTTTTTGATGAACGGTTTTTCAGTTTTTGCCATTGACTTGGTAAAATCGCGTCAAAATTCATTTGTGGCAGAATAAAAGCTACAATTTTCAATGGGGTTTTGGATGAAACCTAGTGTGAGCATTGGAATTGATAAGATGGCAGTCCAGTTCGAATTTGATGATTTTTCGATGAACGGTTTTGAGTTATTGCACTTGACTTCGTACAATTGGTCAAAAAAAAAATATGTGGGCACAGTAGAAGCTACCATTCTCAATATATTTTTAAGAAACTGTGTGAGCATCTGAATGGATACAATTGCAGTCAAGGTCGAAATTGATTTTTGAGTTATTGCCCTTGACTTAGTGATAAACGCATCAAATGTGCTTGTAAACACGATAGAGGCTACAGTTTACATTCGATCTTGATGAAGAATTGTATTCATGTATATATTGATAAGATCTTGAACAAGATTAAATACGGCTCATTTTGAATGAACGGTTTTGAATTATTGCCCTTAAATTGACCAAATTTGACTTGTAAACATGATAGGGGCTAGAGTTTTTATCACATCTAAATGAAATTTCTCATGCATAGATATATTCAATAAATGATAGTCAAGTTTTAATTTGGCTTATTTTTTATGACTGTTTTTGAGTTATTTCCCTTGATTTAGTTAAATGTGTCTAATTTGCCATGTAAACATAATTGGGGCTACAGATTTTATCTGATAGTAATGAATCACTTTCAAGTATGAATGTGGCTCATTTTGAAAGAAAGGTTATTGCCCTAGACTTAGTAAAAAAAATTAATCAAATTTGACTTGTAAACACGATGGGCTACAGTTTTTATCTGATCCTGATAACACTTGGTATGCAGGCATATATTAATGAGTAAAGATTTGTGGACAAACTCAGGAGAACTGTTCCTAAATTGATAAGGAATTCGGGGTTTTTGAATTACAAATACATAATGATCTTCAATGCGAAAAAATACGTATTATTATTAAGATCCATTATATATTTTTGGTCCATAAAGATTTAGTTATCACCTCTGACAGCTGCCAGTGGGCGTATGTTACCTTGCCTGGTAAGGTATCTTTCTTTCTTGGGATAATAAATTTGAAAGATGAAATGAGATGAATAAAGAGAGTGAGTGCTAGTTTGGTGTAGAGATTAATACTTAATCAAGAAGATTATGTAAATCAAATGATCGAGAATAATAACTTTTGTTTGTGTATTTTAGATTGTGTACTTATATGTAATGAATAAAATCATTTGCTTATTTCAACTTTGCACCTGTCCATCAAAACAATTCTCGAACGTAATCGTGTGCATACCAAATAAATAAATGTTTCGTCGTAATCGGATAAGTATGTAAACATGTATTCGTGGCTGGATGGACAAGGGTTGTGACAATAATATACGTATGAATTATAATTAAGACGTAAAAGGTATTTCTTACCCCATCCCACGTAAATTCTACCAAAGGTCTCGACACATTAAATTGTTGGAATAACTTTGTATCTAAAAGATTGGGCATTGTCGCTTCTAATCCATTTCCTATATTCTTTACCACCATACCTCGAGAAAAAACGATGTGGAAAGGAAAAAGTTCAAAAAGACTTTCGGAATGTAACGGAATGTCTTTAATTAGGTTATCAATCAGCATTGTTCTTGAATCTAAAAAAGCTTTGTTGTCGAACAGCAACTTGAAAACAACATGTGATGTCCCATTTATTACTTCTTCTGATATGACATAGATATCTATGTTCGTGTTATAAAAAAGACGCCCCACTTCTCTAATTTGACCTTTTGTATAATGTAAAAATCCTATTCTTTTTGATCTGTAGTGGAGGGTTAATCCATTCTTATTCTCACTTTCACAGAAAAAAGAAGGTGGATTTAGTTTAGGATAACTAAATCGTAAATATTCATGTAAATTATCCAATCCGTTTAGAAAGTCTCGCATGTGACGTCCTAAAACCTTGAGAATTCTATCAAATCCAAACTGACCAACAAATCTAACGAAGAAAACTCCAAAAGAATCCATTAGGCTGTCAATCGATACTCCCGTAACTACAGAAGCTGTTTTTGCAAGGTCACCTATAACGTTTTCGCCATAGATTAAATGGGGTGAAATATTAGATTGTTGAAAAACACACTCTTGTCGTATTTTCTCCCATACGTCTGCACCATATTCACTGAGAATATAGTCCACAATAGATTGTATCAATAGTCCGTACATTTTAAATCTTGTGTTGCGATTTACATTATAGTCTTTTGTGAAGCTGAAATCCTCAAGTTTACACACGTATTAAAAATGATACACAGTACAAAGTTACAACACCTTGTACATTATGCTATTCAACTCGTAGGTATATATTATCATCCACCATTTCTGATACAGCACGAAGAATTCTGTAAGCTAGAAAATGTTGAGTGGAATATAGTGTCGTGATAAAGAGGCGAGCTGAGTCGATCAATAATCATGGCGTAGTGCAAGATTTTTATATAATATTTCTCATCAGCTACTGATATCTTAACGACTATTAATGATAGTAATAGTATTACAGCTAACCGTCGAAATTTGAGCTTTTAAATCCCTGTGTGTCTAGAATAATCCGCGTTTGAAAGTAAAAATGATGACTCGTCTTTTTTTGCGACTCTGCCATATTGAGATAATCATATATAGAAATTCAACTTTCTAGCTCGTGGTAAATATTTGTAGGGATTATGCGATTTTCGTGCAGATCTAGACTATTTACATTCAAAAAATTACAAATTTACAAAAATTCAAGATCCAGATCAACTCCCGAAAATAGCGAACCATGGTTTTTAAAAATGAACCGGGAGATATTTGGTGGCCGTTAATTCAAGATCACGTGCTGAATAAGTGTGGCCATTGATACAAGTTTGACTGCACATTTCAAACAACACAGTGCTAATAGATATTTGAACACAAAATGGGAGCGTTTATTGGCGTATCCCATGTCCGTCCGTCCGTCCACAATTGCTCGTAAACACTCTAGAAGGCACAATTTTTGACTGATTTTGACGAAACTTTGTATAGGTGTTTGTAACCACCCAAGGTAGAACCCAATTGAAAGTTGAGAAATCGAAAAATATTTAGTATGAATTATTGCCCTTGTTCTTGAAATGATCGTAAACACTCTAGAAGGTACAATTCTTAATGTATTTTGACGAAACTTGGTGTGAGTGTTTTGTTATAACCCTAGGAATAACCCTATCGAAAATTAGAGAAATCGAAAAATACTTAGTATGATGTATTGCCCTTGTTCTTGAAAACCATCTTGAAGTCTCAATTCTTGTCCGATTTGACGAAACAGTGTGTGAGAGGTTATCAACCAAGGATAAACCCTTTCAAAAATCAGAAAAATAAAATAACTTGAGTATGAGTTATTGACCTTGTTTTGAAAACGCGTTCAATTTTTAGCACATACACACTCTAGAAGTGTTTGCTATCACCCAAGGATAAACCCTGTCAAAAATCAGAAAAATATTTAGTATGAGTTATTGCCCCTGTTCTTGAAAACTTTAATTGTTTAGCATGTAAAAACTCTAGTAGGCACAATTCTTGACTGTTTTTAATGAAACTTGGCGTGAATGTTTGTTATCACCCATGGATGAACCCTATTGAAAATCAAAACATTTTTAGTATGCATGTAAACAATAAAAGCCACGATTCCTGTCGGATTTTGATAAAACTTGGTAATATTTTTCAGTATCACCCTTAAAGTTTATGACTGGTGATTGTTACAAATATTTTCATTCAAAACCAAATCTGCCAGTGGAAGTATAATCTATTTTCCGATCTACTTAAACATAACATGACAAAGAAAAGTACCCAGCCGATCTAGACCAACTTTTTGTATAATTTCTGAAAATATATGCAGTGAAACACCTCTAAACCGCATTCTCTATAAACCGGATTCCGCTGTTAACCGTTACATTTGAAAAATCCCGGCCGAATCACTATATCATATATAGGGGATAAACCGGCACCCCTCTCAACCGCAATTCGGCATCGAAATCAAGTCCCAAAATAGTTAATTAGTCTCTAAACCGGCACTTTGTTTCGTTACGTATTAATTAACGTTAATCCGCCGTCGACGGATAATAAGATAAAAAGATAAATATGACACGTTCCGTGACTAATTATCAATGGAAACGATTAATCCAATTTAAATATCGATTTCCATTGTTTCACTAATTGATTATTTTTCTATTCACATTCAATTACGCTTTTTACGAATTTGAACATTCGGTGATTTTCCTAACTGGAATTTGCGATAAATTAGTTGATTTCCTCATAAGTTTAAATCTTAATCACGGAACGCGCTAGCAAACGTCAACATGTAACCAATAAATCACTAGCACAACACTGTACAAATGTCTCACACATTCCTGTAAATAGTTCAAATCACAAAGCAGTTGTTCTACAGATAAACATTAAAACATTTAGCTGGGGAGGGGTTATTTCAAATTAAATTAATCTATTTTATTCAGTTCTCATTTAAAAATCACTATTTCACACTTTTAGGCAAGATCAAAAACTTAGCTTTCAAAATTACCTGAATTGGTGGGAGGAGGGGAAAAAGTCGTTAGGGCTAAATTTGTAAGGATTATTAGTCAATATTATGTAAAGAAAGAAAAAAAGAACAACATTTTTAAACTTTAGCAACGAAGGGTTGTATTGATTATGTAAATACTGACGAAGAAAATGTTCACATGTATAAAGAAACAGAAATAAAAAATGGGAATAAATGCATAAACAAACTTGAAAATTTAAGGGGGATATTTGTACAATCCGGGAAGGTATTTCAAACATAATTCCCATTTTTTATACAACACTCTACACTTCACAACATGTAAAGGAACACGACATTCACACTTATCTTTCCAACTGTCCACTGACACCCCTCACTGACATCGATCTATCCTCATAAATGACCCTTTCTTTTTTATAAATCTTTTTATCTATCAACTATCTTCTTCTTTACATAAATCAGAAAAACATTCCTACTAATCTGTCTACTTTTGACCAGGAA
>NW_008709295.1:2173107-2181519 GCF_000327385.1 Lottia gigantea
TCCTATTTCTCTCCTCGGCACTCCTAGGAAAGGTATTTGGTTTAGATATGAATAATTTTACCATAACTAATTTAAAGTTACCTGAAAATGATTATGATGCTGTTCACAAGAAATATTTAATGGATCAATTAAATTTAATTGAAGTAAATAAAGAACATTTAAACGAAAGAATAGGCGATGTGAAGTTTTATTGAAGAACAATTACTTATAGATAATGTTAAACCAGGTATAAGTGAAGAAAAATTAACTGAATTAGAAACCAAACTCGATGATAATAGTGAAATAGATGCTATTCAAAAAAAATTACTAAATTTAGTAGATAAAACTCAGTTACAAAATTTAAAATCATTAATATCTAAATTAGATGATAAGATAACTAAACAAAAAATAGATCTGAAACAGCTAATAGATAATATTATTCCAGGTATGAATGAAGATGAATTAGCCGCATTAGAAACCAAACTCAATGACAATAGTGAAATAGTCGCCATTCAAAAACAATTAGACAATCTAGTAGATAAAACTCAGAAAGTTTAAGTTCATTATTATCGAATTTAGATGATAAGGTTACAAAGCAGAAAATAGTTCTTAAACAATTAATAGATAATATTAAACCAGGTATAAGTGAAGAAAAATTAACTGAATTAGAAACTAAACTTAATGATAATAGTGAAATAGTCACTATTCAAAAACAATTACTCAATCTAGTAGATAAAACTCAATTAGAAAGTTTAAAATCATTAATATCTAATTTAAATGATAAGGTTACAAAGCAGAAAATAGTTCTTAAACAATTAATAGATAATATTAAACCAGGTATAAGTGAAGAACAATTAACTGAATTAGAAACTAAACTTAATGATAATAGTGAAATAGTCACTATTCAAAAACAATTACTCAATCTAGTAGATAAAACTCAATTAGAAAATTTAAAATCATTAATATCTAAATTAGATGATAAGATAGAAAAACAAAAAATAGACCTTAAACAACTAATAGATAATATTAAACCAGGTATAAGTGAAGACACATGGCAACAGGAATCAACTGCTCTAGAAACTAAATTTAAAACTGAATTAAAAAAAGAACTAACAAATATTAATCAACTGATACAAAATATTTATGATAGTGAGATTCAACAACAGATAACTATTATTAATAACGAAATTTTAAAACAGGAAAAAAATATAGCCACATTAGAAAAACATCTCAAGGAAAATAAAAAATCATATTATTTCAATCTTCCAGTTTTCAGTGTGAGAAATACTGAACGTATTCCTACAGGTGAAACAACATATCACTTGGAAGGATATGGATTTATATTAAAAATAAAAGTATTTTCATAAGTGGAAACGTTAAAAACATATTTGATGATTCAGGAAACTTTTCTTTCCGAGGTAAAGCTCTAATTGCATTTTTTTTCCTGCAAAAGTTAAAATCGACTCAATCTTTTTCTCTCACCCATCTAACTATTTTAACGCTCGTAAGATTTTCGAATTTATCAAAGATGATGCTGAAAATAAAGATTTGGAAGTTAACGATGAAAACAACAAGCCTAATCATATGTATGAAATTAAAACAAATATATTGACATCTTTAGATTGTCAATAATACCAGACAATGACAGCGATATTCTTTCAACAGGTAATTTTGATATGATATTAAAGACGGTAAGCTCACCGTCGATGAACATTATTAGAAATCCAACTCCGCAAAAACCACACACAATAAAAAGTTATACGTTTTTAAGAACATTAGACTTTGAATATGTAAAACTATATTTTGTTAATACTAGTTTTTCACTCAATGTACGAAAATATTATCCTGATTTATTTACCTCAATTGATATTCACAAAAGTCAATAAGATAAAGAATTTATAATATTTTCATCAATAATTGAACGTCATGAAGGAGATAGTAATAAAGAAGTTGGTGGAATATATACTTGTAGATGTAGTATAGAGATTAATATTGAAAAAAAAATTACAGTTCATCTAAATAAGATTAATAATTCGAAAGAAGAAATATCATTAGCATCTGTAAAAGTTACTATTTTTACACCCGAAGTAATGATAACAGATAAACGAAAAATAATAGGAGGAGGTATAGAGATTAAAGGGTTCCCTATTGTAAATATTGAGCAATATCCATCTTTTTCTTTATCAGAAATTCACTTAATTTAATGACTTAATAATGGAACTCGAAAGTAGACAACAATATATGATAGACAAACAAAACGAGTTAAAAGTAAAACTAGAATAGTATAATAAATGTAAGAAAAGATGGATTAGAATTGATTCTGTTTTCAAAAAACTGAGTGTAGTTCTAATAGTAGGAACAACAATTGCAACGGCTGTAACTGGTGGATTAATGGTTCCAATACTTATCCTAACTTTATTAGCAACAGCTACTGCTATTCAAACTTCATCTTGTGGGTTGATTGCTATACGTTATACATCAAAACAGAAATCTTATTATAAAAAGAAAACAGAAATTTTAAATTCATATCTTAATAAATTATTTATATTTTTCGAAAGATCAAGAGAAGATAAGAACATAACAATAGAAGAATTGGAATTAAAAAAGCATATATAAAAAATATGAATGAATCAATTGAAATTAATGATGATGAAACATTCATAGAAAACGTGTTATATTCAAATATTATCAAGAATATTTCTGATAAATTTTTAACATTTAAAGGACAAATTGAAATAGATGGAGAGATATTTCAAGATGGAAAGCACAAACAATTTATGAAACTTCTTGGTTTTAATGCCAAAACTTTTCATACTATCTTTAGAAATATGGAAGAAAAATCTGACCCTTCTAATTGGTACTTTACAGGAAGTATCTTTTTACTTGAAGACAATTTTAAAGAAATTAAAAGATCAAAAGTTGGAAGAGGAACTGAACTACTCAAAAATATAAATGAATATATAGGTGAAAATTGTTACATACCAACAGATGATAACTGTTTTATCAAATGTGTAAATTATGTTTTAAACAAAGATTTAACAAATGAATTTCAAAATTTCATCAATATTTTCTCAAAAGCAAATAGAAAAGGAGTGATGACATCTGCTAGAATTAATGAATTCAATAAGAAATGTGATATTACATTTCAAATTTATACTCATAATAATAGAAATTTGCGCCCCACAATTGTAAAAGGAAGTAAATTGGGTTTTATATTTACAAAACTCACATTTCTGTCTTTTAAGAAGAAATAGAAAAAGTTTGGGTATTAAAGAAATAGAAGATAATTATGAACAAGTATGGAAAACGTGTAGAGACGATAACGCAGTAACACAGGTTTCACCTCTGGAACTAAACGTGTTTTCAAGTATAAGTGATGCTGGGTTATTTGCTTGGGATTGTGAAACATATTCAGAAAGTGAAACGCGTAAAGCAATTCCTTATGCGTGTACGTTAATTAATTTAGAAAAAGTAAGAAAAATTTTAGACAGAATAAATAATCTCTTTCCAGATTTAAATCCTACAGATAATGTTCCAGAAGAATTTTATGATAAACTAATGAATATAGTAGAAATATTTGTAGGTACAGATTGTATAGTTCAAATGTTGAAATATTTAGGTCAATATGATAGAAAGAGATTAATATTAATTTCTCATAACGGTAGCAATTTTGATAACTGGATCGTGCTTAAAAATATAAAAAAACTAACACAATGCCCTTTAAAAACACCAAGAGGAATTCTATCTTTACTTTTATCTAACCCATACACAAATGAAGATTTACAGAAAAAATGGAAAAGACAGAAAGAAATAACAAGTAATAATAATTATTTACAACATATTAATTTCACATGTTCCTATCAACATGAAACATCTAGTTTAGCGGCGTGGGGTAATTCATCTAATCTACCAATGAATTTGAGAAAGATCACTGATATCGATATTGCAAAATACACCAAAGATAACTGGGAATCTTTAGGACACGAATGGGAACCTTACGCTAAAAGAGATACGTTATGTCTTGCAAGTTGTTTGATAAAACATAAACAAGTCACGAAAGAAGTTGTGAACCAAAATATGTCCAATAATCTAACGGTTCCATCTTTATCTTTTAAGGGTTGGTATTATTTGTATAATTACGATAAAGAAATAGTTGAAGAAGAATGGTATGAAACTACTAGAATGGTTGCGAAACATACAGAAAAAGAAAACGTAGAAAAGGTTTATTCGCACACTAACCCTTTTATAAGACGTTATCAGACATCAGACGATCTATTAAAGGAGGAAGAGTTTCGGCAAATAGAAAAATATTTGAAACGAACAAAATGGATGAAATTTGTAATGTATTAAAGGAATTTATTTCACAAAGTGAAACACCAAGTAAAACTGAAAGTATTTCACAAAGTGATAATTCACAAAGTGGAGCACAAATTGATAATTCAAGAAGAGATAACATAATTAATCTATTCAAAGAATACAGCGCGAGCACAAAAGACAAAACAGAAGTTAATTCAAAACTTTAAAAAAAATGTACTAAACTAATGGCATTTTATGCTAATGGTTTGTATGCTTCAGCAATATCGGATTTAGGCAGTGAATATCCAAAAGCAGAAAGTGGAAGACCTTTTCTACCAGAAGAAGAGAGAAAATTTTTAAAACTCTTCAATGAACAGAAATTTAGACCTAGAACAGCTATTTTAACAATGTGGTTTAAATATCCCAAACACATGTTCTTCCAACCAATACCAGCTAAAGATAATATCACTTTCACAAATAAAGAAGGAAAAAAGGAAACTTGGAGTAAAATCAGGTTTAGAAATGGTTTCTGTTCAGATGTTTTAACATCGGTCGATATTCAAGAAATAGTTAAAGCCGGTGGAGAAATTATTAGAATATTACATGGTATAGTATACGAAGAAAATTTTAAAAGTCCACCATATAGAGATTATATTTTAATTTTAAGAGATCTTAGAAATAAATATAAACGAGAAGGTAATATCGTAGGTAGTAATTGCATGAAATTATTAGGTAATTCATTGTATGGTAAATAGAAACACGAGAAATCATTTGTGGAATGAAGTAACTTGTCAGGCTAACTTCGACTCACATGTTAAAAACTATGAAAAAATAAATGAAACTCAATATTTCGTTGAGACAGAAATTGAAGAAAATGAGATAACTGCTGAAGATCACTCAACTAAATCTACAGGACTAACACCTAGTCATTTGGGATCATTCTTTTTATCTGACAGTAAAAAAATAATGAATAATTTCATTCATGTAATAAATGGATTTTATTAACCTGAAATATACTATACCGATACTGATAGTTTATACATTTCATCTAGAAATTGGGATAAATTAAATCGAGCTGAGTCGGTATCTGAAAATGAATGATTATGTTGATGGTGGAATGATATTTGGTTTATATTTAGTCAAATATAATATCATTCTAACTTATGATGGTGTTTTAAAAGAAAAGAAAACGTTTAAGGGTTATTCTAATAATAAGACAAGTGTAGAAGATTATATTCAGTTGGCTAGTGGACATGATGTGTCGAATGAATTTAATAAAAGATGGGAAAGGAGTTTCACGAATGGAGTAGTTATTCCAAAGGATGATGATAAACAAAAGAAAGTTTTTAGAAGTTATTTGAATCTTGTAAAGAGAAAACCACCAAACCGTGAAGGAATTATGTTTCCTTATAATGATAAAGAAGAGTATAGTTTTGATGAAAACTATGAATTTGATGATTTCGATTACCTATATAATCAAGAAGAGAATGAAGAGTGATTAATTACTCAATAAATTTAGTTCTTTTGTTTTAAATGAAGTTGAATTTCAATTTCTTCGTTACCAAAATCAATAAACCTATTTTTACCATCTTTGATTTCCAGATTTATATTTTTAATCATGAACGAATTAAGTGGTAAATATGTTGTTTGAAATGGTTTCTCTATAATTCTATATCCAATCGGTACAGTGAATGTTGGAATACTGTAAATAATCTGACGTTTGTGTTGATGGAAAAATCCACCGTTTATTAAATTACAGTAAACATTAATGACGTCGATATCATTCTCGATATTAGCTTTATGCGGCGCTAAAGTGGATTGTGTGTATATTTGCTTATCAAATCCTAATAAAGTATTCAAAGAATTTTCTACGTTGAAATCAACTTGACTCTTATTTCTCAATATCAATTTTATTTTGTTCAGATTCAAATTACCTTCGAATTCAATATTGTTTTTACCATTTGCACTTCCTCCATATTCAGATAGATATTCGTTTATGGCTACGTATTCATAGCTTCCTGGTAGTAAACTTATGGTTTTGAATGTAGCTCCGTTATCTGTTGATATTTTCATTTGGTTATTATTTTCGTTGATATTTCTAATGGAATTGTAAACAGAGAAATATTTTAATCCCAATTCATATTCTTCATTGCGATCGAGTTCGTACTCATAATCTAGAGACAATTTAATGTCTGATTTATTTGAAGTGATAACGATTAATTGTTCTTTATTTGGCATTTTTTCTTATCGTATGTAGAAATTCTGAGTATTCTACTAAATCCTTGTAATCGGCAATATTGTCACTTCGTGAACCAACATCCCCCCATTTATTAAATCTATTAATCCTTCTGTTAATATAAATATAAATTGTTTTGTATCGATTTTGAATATTGGTGAATTTCCACTAAATCTTATTCTAAATCCATTAAACAATAACCCCTCTTCATCAACGATTGGTGAAATGCTCTTTGGTAAATCTGGCTTTGGATTTGAAAAATAACGTTTTATATCATCTAAGGTCCTAATTATAATACCATCATATTCAATCGGTTCGGGGTGATGAGGTTCTATATAGGTTCTATAGGAGACTCGAGTCTCTTTTTTAATATCTTCTTGACTTTTTAATATTGGTTGAAATTGAGTTTGTAGAATTTCTGTTAATCCAAGTTGTTGTAATCTGTTATTTTCAACTTGGGTCTTTATTTTATTCTAAGCTTTGATATATTGTCTATTTCTTTTTATAATATTATTCCAATCACCCATTTTTAAAGAAATAAAATTAACATATGCCTGTCATAACCTGCAGGTTATATCCATGATCATCTGGGTTTCTCCATTGTGCTTTACAATCCTTTTTGAATGTATCTATATCCATTCCGTGATTAATTGACTGAATAATTTGAGATAAATCTTTGTCGTTCAATTCCAATAATAAAAAACAATTTGCATTTTTTCGAATCAACATTGCATCCATACCGTAGAAAGATTGGGGTTGGTATATGCAGTGACAATTGTGATGTCTTCCCTTAGTGAAGAATTCTTGTTGAACAGCTTGATTTCTTTGTGCTACACAGTCATCAACCACTATTAAGTTCTTTCGCTCACTATCAATTTTAGACAAATCTAAATCATTAACATTTTTCATAAGAAAAACTTTTATATCCGTTGGATTGAAAGATGGATTCTTTTCTTTTATATATGTATCTAAGATTTCTTTTATTTCTATATCATCGTTGTCTTCATAATATTTAAATATGTCCTGAACGTCTTTCTTTGGTATATATTCTAAAACTTTGAGGAATTGATAATACGATTGCTCTGGTGTTGTTGTGTAGATATATAATGAATCGAAATCTGAAAGTTTTGGTGTTAACATGTTAAAGATCAAATAAGTTTTCCCAGAACCTGAGCTTCCACAAATACACATGAGCATTGGGTTAATAGGAAACATTTCTGAATGATTAAATTTCTTTCCCATTTTTTTTGTTCCAAAAATCACTCCTTCTCCTTTATACTTTGAGAGAAAGATTCCCTCTCCAGAACGTTTGTTTTTAAAAATATACCATTACCCTTATATTTGACCTTCGTTTCTCCTGTGTCGATTTTATGTATTAGATTGCTTAATCCCTCTTTAACAGTTTTCTTGGTTTCTTCACTAAATCGATTTCCAAATTCTTTAACTGTCCCTAATATATCTGCTACTCCCGAACCTTGTGCTATCTTTTCCATTTCCATATTATGTCTACGTTTTTCACTTTTTTCAGCAACGCTGCTTTTTTGGCGTTGGCTGCTTTGACTGCGGCAGATATCCCACTAGTTGCTGCACCAGCCGCGGCCAGACCGGCAAATATCAAAGGTAGGAAAGGTAAAAATCCACCTTCCTTTACACTCTTATCAATTCTTTCAAAATCTATATCATCTCTAACGTTACAATGTTTATATTTATCGATAATTTTTTTTAGATATTTTAATCTTTTTACCATTGTAAGTTTTTGTAGTTGGTGATTCCGTTTCGACAGCTTCTATTATTCTTTTTACTAAAGTTTCTGGTTTCATTTTTAAGAGGGTAATTTAAATGATTATTCTATACGAATCATCCGTCTGTCGGATATTTTAATTAAATGTTTTGCTTCTTCC
>NW_008709295.1:2185103-2186207 GCF_000327385.1 Lottia gigantea
GAATAAAGGATATAATTTCCAATTTATGTAATTACCCCACCTATTATTCTCAACAACATTATTATACTGAAGTACTCGTTTTTCGAACCCATGATTAGCTGCTCGTGCTACTCTTTCTATTGTGTTTCGAGCAAAAACTCTCACTATAGCTAAATCAGCATCATTTGCAAGATTTCTTACCGGTTCTTTCAAAACAATTCCATCGCCAACATCGGGTATCCAGCCTGAGACTGAATCGTAGTTTTTGGGATATAGAACTGTTTTCAACATTGTGTCAAATTCCCCAGGGTGTTTGATGGTTTCTATGGGATTTGAACCAGCTTCCAAAACCATTTCAGTAAATAAAGATGGAAAGAAATTGTTTTCTAACATTGTATTGGTTTGTGGTACACGATTCTGTTTGCCGTCTTTGATTTTGAAATCGCACCTGAAATAATCATCGGAAAGAAGCAACTAATGCGATAATGAATTAATCTCGAAAGTGACCCTACCCCCATCATTTAGTTGAGACCTAGAGCCAACGGTTGGTGATATGATAATGTAATCCTCTTTTTTTCTTATTAAACGAATAACGAATTGGATCATATAATTGAAAGATCGGATCTAATCTGTAATTTTTTTCTGCCATTTTTAAAGATATGTTTTACCCTATTATTTGAAACCAATTTAACCCATGGAAATGCAGGAAGAATAACAAAAAACCAAAGTAAGTTTTAATAAATACAAGGAAATTTAAAACAAACAATTACATTGATATACACTTCTACTAGATATACTTCAGAGTTTTCTCCCTTCTTACACTATTACCAGTCATAGTTCAAGGGTCAAGTGTCACGACCGCTCCTAGTAGAATCGGTAGATATTCTTCAGAGTTATCTCCCCTCTTACACTATTACCAGTCATAGTTCAAGGGTCAAGTCTCACGACCGCTCCTAGTAGAATCGGTAGATATACGTCACATATTTTATCCTTTTTATCAAAACGCTTGTTCTTCGGCACTTGTTCTATTTTCGAAATCTGTATCAACAATTTTGAATCCTCAGATATTTGTCACAGAGTTTGGTAGTATCCCCCACTGCCTGCGATGGTTTAAATATTCTTCGT
>NW_008709295.1:2187724-2189394 GCF_000327385.1 Lottia gigantea
AATTTACAGGCTAACTTTGATTCACATATTAAAACCTATGAGAAAATTAATGATACTCAATATATTGTTGAAACAGAAATTGAAGAACAAGAGATTACTACCGAAGATCACTCAAGTAAATCTACACGACTAACACCTAGTCATTTGGGATCATTCGTTTTATTTCACAGTAAAAAAAATAATGAACAATTTCATTCACGTGATTCATGGATTTTATAAACCCGAAATATACTATACCGACACTGATAGTTTGTACATTTCATCCAACAATTGGAAAAAACTAAACAGAGCTGGTTTGGTCTCCGAAAAAAACTTTTGCAAAGGTAAAAACGATTACGGTGATGGTGGAATTATATTTGGTTTATATTTAGCACCAAAAGTTAAATACAATATCATTCTAACTTTTGATGGTGTTTTAAAAGAAAAGAAAACATTTAAAGGTTATTCTAATAAGATAAGTGTAGAAGATTACATTCAGTTAGCAAGCGGACATGATGTGTCGAATGAATTTAAGAAATCATGGGAAAAAAGTTTCACCAATGGAGTTGTAGAGTGCATACATATACACGAACGCAACCTCACAAGTTATGATAAGCTATTAAGTCATATCGAAGGTGCTCAAATAACGTCACGTCCTTCTTAAGTAATATGGCCGATGACCAGGTGGCATTTCATTTATCCTGTGATTCTTTTGTTGATTTTTGGAAGTTTGGTGGTTGACAATTTTTTGCCCGTTCCCGTTCCCGTAACCATTTCAGTTACTAGCTCTCGTTTTTATTCTGTATTTTTAAGTCCATTATCGGTGCGATTGTATGTTTGTTCACCTGTACAGTTGTCTACAATTGGGATGATTAAAACTTTGATGAAAACGTCTAAACGTTACCTTTCCCTTATCCAGTGGTGTGCATGTTAGTGGGTGAAGGGGACGCATCGACAGCATCTACATTAATATCAACAAATTAGACCAGATATGGAGACACAGGATAGTGAAAGCCTCCATGAAGGAGCTGTGAACAATAATAGTTCCAGTTCAGAACTTAAGTTGCAGACAGAGAATTTCGAAAAGGTTTTGAAGTCTATGTCGAAAGATATACAGTATAGTATGCTTACTGATGACGGTTACGACCACATCTTTGACCTGTATAAAAAATGGTTAGAAGTTTTGGAGAGCTACCAAGTAACCCATCACCAGTACATACAGATAATAGAAGAGGCAGATAGACAATCTTACCTCTACGATCATATTGATTTTCAAAGGGAAATTGATAGTTTCCGAAGATACTCAGAAGAGTGGTTTAAGTTAAACAAACCTACACCGCCTGATGTTAAACCCTCTGACAGTGTGTCTCAACTCAGCAGAAGTGATTCGTCCTCTGTTTCCTCCAATTCAGATTGGGTAAGAGAAGAACAAAAGAGGATAGAACTTGTTGAGAAAAGAAAGGTTTTAGAGCAGAAACAGAAGCTTAGAGAAACTGCAAATTGAACAAAAGGAAAGGAAACAGCGTGATAAAGAGAAACTCGAAATGGAGAAACTTCAGATTAAACAAAAGGTAATAGCAGTAATAGATCAACATCCTCAAGGAGACAAACTCAGAACATAACACAGATACCTATAGAAAGTATAAGCTTACCTACTGATAGTGAAGGTTTCAATAAAACCCTTATCCTGT
>NW_008709295.1:2189444-2216805 GCF_000327385.1 Lottia gigantea
CACCAAAGATAGCTAACTTGAATTATCTCCGACCATCCATTGAACGATTTCAACGAAATCTTAGCTGCACATATTTTTTTTCGAAACCACCCCCTACGTGGTGCTAGAATTCCTAATCCACGTGGACACCCCCTCAGGCCGCCATCCATCCCGAAATATTGAAAGCATTTGCGAGTATGAATAGCCAAACAGTGAACCTTTCCATAACACACGAAAAGCATAATCTCACACGAGTGGAACGTGAAGCGTTAAACTTACTCAAGAAAGACGATAGCATTGTTATTAAAAAGAGTGACAAAGGTTCATGTTGTGTCATTCTGAATAGGGAGGATTACGTTTCAGAAGCAGAGAATCAACTGAATAATCCTAAACATTATGCCATTTTACCGAAACCAATTTTCAAAGAAACTGCTATCATGATTAACAATATTCTTGCCGATTTAGTCAAAACTAGTTATCTCAAACAGAAACAATATGACTATCTGTCTGCCAAACCTGATAGTCGCGAGAAACATTTGTACACTTTGCCTAAAATCCATAAGAATCCAACCAAGGAGTGGTTTATCTCGAATAAAATCCCTAAAGGCAGCCCGATTATATCTGACTGTAGGAGTCATATGCAGTGTCAGAATACATTGATCATTTCTTACTACCTCTAGCATGTCAACATCGCGCCTACCTTAAAGACACAACCGATTTTGTCAATAAAATAAAAAATCTTCGAGTTCCCTCTAATGCTATTTTAATTTCTATCGACGTTTCTTCTATGTATACCAATATCGATAACAATACTGGTCTAACGGCAGTTCGTAAAGCTTTTAATAGAAACCAAGATCCAAACTGACCCGACGATGCAATTCTACAGCTTTTAGAGATTTGTCTTAGTCGAAACGATTTCACATTTAATTGTAAAACATATTTACAAACTTCAGGGACAGCAATGGGCAAACGATTCGACCCTTCGTACGCAAACCTTTTCATGGCAGAGTGGGATCGTGAGGTGTTGCCCCTCTGTCCATTTGACCCACTTTTTACGGACGTTTTTTGGATGACATTTTTATGGTTTGGACTTATTCTATCGAACAGTTTTGGGAATTCTCTGAAATTCTCAACAACCACCACCCTTCTATCAAACTAACCGCAAACGTGAGTGACAAAAGCATAGACTTTCTCGATACCACAGTCTTTAAGGGAGATTCCATAGCAGAAACAAATAAACTGGATATTAAAGTGTATTTCTAAGAAACTGATACTCATCAACTCTTGCACAGGAGCTCCTTTCACCCAAAACATACCTTTTCTGGTATAATTAAGTCACAAGTTTTACGATTTCATCGAATTTGTACAAGATCTTCTGATTTCAACCAAGTCTGTACCATTGTTTTCTCAAAACTGAAAGAGCGTGGGTACTCTAAACGATTTTTACGAAACATAAAAAATTGCACAGATAGCAGTACTTTATGCCGAAGTACCTCCAGGTTTAAGAAGTGCTCCATGTTTGTCCAGTAGATGCAAAACATGTCCCTTTATATCAGAAACTCATTATTTTGTAAGCAACTCTACGAATAAAAGGTACCCGATCCAGGAACATCTAACATGTGAACATTCGAATGCAATATATTTAATTTCATGCAAGAAATGCCCCAAACAATATGTAGGAGAAACTAAGAATAATTTACGAACTCGCTTTAATGCTCATAGGTCAGACATCAAATTAAAGAAAGACGAGCCTGTTTTTAATCATTTCAACCTCGACGACCATTCAATAGACGATCTCACCCTAATCCCAACTGAGCGTATAGAAATTGACTTGCCCGAAGATGAAACTACCAAATTCTGTCAATCTAGGGAAGCCCATTGGATTGAGACATTGAATACAGCAAGACCTATAGGACTAAATATTCATCATAATGTAGGCATAGCACCCTTTGTTGTCCCGTTTAATACAACCAGCAATCGAGCAAGCCAGATAGTTCATTCCCACTATAAGGGCCTTCAAGAGAAATTCCCCCATGTCTATAAGCAGAAAATGATAGTTGCATATTCAAAAAATAAGAACTTAAATGATAATATTGTTCATAGTAAACTAAAAACAATCAGTACATAACAGATACTATTTTTTCTAATTTCGGATCAGAAGAAAACACAATATCAAGACCCTTAATCCTAATTTCTAAATAAAGTGTCTGCTCCACCCTAGGCCTGTACATTTGGGAGAATCAAACCCTCCCTTCCCCGAAATCTAATTATTTACAACATATTAATTTCACATGTTCCTATCAACATGAATCACCTAGTTTAGCGGCATGGGGTAATTCATCTAATCTACCAATGAATTTGAGAAAGATCATAGATGTAGACATTGCTAAATACACTAAAGATAACTGGGAATCTTTAAGACACGAATGGGGACCATATGCAAAAAGGGACACCCTATGTCTTGGAGCTTGTTTGATAAAATATAACCAAGTCATGAAAGAAGTTGTAAACCAGAATATATCAAATAATCTAACAGCTCCATCTTTAAAGGGTTGGTATTATTTATATCATTATGATAAAGAAATGGTTGAAGAAGAATGGTATGAAAGAATATAAAAAAAGTTTATTCACACACTAATACTTTTATAAGAAATTTTATCAGACGATCTATTAAAGGAGGAAGAGTTTCAGCAAATAGAAAATCATTTGAAACGAACAAAATGGATGAAATTTGTAATGTATTAAAGGAATTCACAAAGTGATACCGAAAGTATTTCACGAAGTGATAACATAATTGATTTATTCAAAGAATACAGTGCAAGCACAAAAGACAAAACAGAAGTTAATTCAAAACTTTAAAAAATAAACTGCAATAAACTAATGGCATTTGATGCTAATGGTTTATACTCTTCAGCAATGTCAGATTTAGACAGTGAATATCCAAAAGCAGAAAGTGGAAGACCGTTTCTACCAGAAGAAGAAAAAGAAATTGTAAAACTCTTCAATAAACAAAAATTTAGCTATTTTAACAGTGTGGTTTGACTATCCCTAAAACATGTTCTTCCAACCGATACCAGCTAAAGATAAAATCACTTTCACGAGTAAAGAAGGTAAAAAGGAAACTGGTAACAAAATCAGGTTCAGAAATGGTTTCTGTCACGACGTTTTAACATCGGTTGAAATTCAAGAAATAGTTAAAGCCGGTGGACGAATTATTAGAATATTAGATGGTATAGTATACGAAGAAAATTTTAAAACTCCATCATATAGAGATTATATTTTAATTTTGAGAGATCTAAGAAATAAATATAAACGAGAAGGTAATATTGTTGGTAGTAATTGCATGAAATTATTAGGTAATTCCTTGTATGGTAAATCAATTCAAAAAGATATATTCACAACTAGACATTTATGGAATGAAGCAATTTACAGGCTAACTTTGATTCACATATTAAAACCTATGAGAAAATTAATGATACTCAATATATTGTTGAAACAGAAATTGAAGAACAAGAGATTACTACCGAAGATCACTCAAGTAAATCTACACGACTAACACCTAGTCATTTGGGATCATTCGTTTTATTTCACAGTAAAAAAAATAATGAACAATTTCATTCACGTGATTCATGGATTTTATAAACCCGAAATATACTATACCGACACTGATAGTTTGTACATTTCATCCAACAATTGGAAAAAACTAAACAGAGCTGGTTTGGTCTCCGAAAAAAACTTTTGCAAAGGTAAAAACGATTACGGTGATGGTGGAATTATATTTGGTTTATATTTAGCACCAAAAGTTAAATACAATATCATTCTAACTTTTGATGGTGTTTTAAAAGAAAAGAAAACATTTAAAGGTTATTCTAATAAGATAAGTGTAGAAGATTACATTCAGTTAGCAAGCGGACATGATGTGTCGAATGAATTTAAGAAATCATGGGAAAAAAGTTTCACCAATGGAGTTGTAGAGTGCATACATATACACGAACGCAACCTCACAAGTCATGATAAGCTATTAAGTCATATCGAAGGTGCTCAAATAACGTCACGTCCTTCTTAAGTAATATGGCCGATGACCAGGTGGCATTTCATTTATCCTGTGATTCTTTTGTTGATTTTTGGAAGTTTGGTGGTTGACAATTTTTTGCCCGTTCCCGTTCCCGTAACCATTTCAGTTACTAGCTCTCGTTTTTATTCTGTATTTTTAAGTCCATTATCGGTGCGATTGTATGTTTGTTCACCTGTACAGTTGTCTACAATTGGGATGATTAAAACTTTGATGAAAACGTCTAAACGTTACCTTTCCCTTATCCAGTGGTGTGCATGTTAGTGGGTGAAGGGGACGCATCGACAGCATCTACATTAATATCAACAAATTAGACCAGGTATGGAGACACAGGATAGTGAAAGCCTCCATGAAGGAGCTGTGAACAGTAATAGTTCCAGTTCAGAACTTAAGTTGCATACAGAGAATTTCGAAAAGGTTTTGAAGTCTATGTCGAAAGATATACAGTATAGTATGCTTACTGATGACGGTTACGACCACATCTTTGACCTGTATAAAAAATGGTTAGAAGTTTTAGAGAGGTACCAAGTAACCCATCACCAGTACATACAGATAATAGAAGAGGCAGATAGACAATCTTACCTCTACGATCATATTGATTTTCAAATGGAAATTGATAGTGGCTTAAGTTAAACAAACCTACACCGCCTGATGTTAAACCCTCTGACAGTGTGTCTCAACTCAGCAGAAGTAATTCATCCTCTGCTTCCTCCAAGAATTCAGATTGGGTAAGAGAAGAACAAAAGAGGATAGAACTTGTTGAGAAAAGAAAGGTTTTAGAGCAGAAACAGGAGCTTGAAATAGAGAAACTGCAAATTGAACAAAAGGAAAGGAAACAGCGTGATAAGGAGAAACTCGAAATGGAGAAACTTCAGATTAAGCAAAAGGAAGAAAAGATACAGATGGAGTCAGATATTGCCGTTGCTGAAGCGAAATCAGCTGTAAGCTTAAGAGCAGCAAGCCATCATAGCAGTAATAGATCAACATCCTCAAGGAGACATACTCAGAACATCACACAGATACCTATAGAAGGTATAAGCATACCTACTGCCCAACTCTGATAAAAGGAAGTAAGTGACAAATTTGAAAAAAATGGTTTTTTGAGTTAATCATAGAAAAGGAAGTATGTGCTATCGAATAAAAATAAAAATGATGAAATTTTCTGATATTTTTAATCATTTAGAGAAGTGGTAAATGTCAATATTATTTTTTTCATCATAAAAACTTTTCAAATTTGCATTAGTATGCTTTCGCTTTAAGACATGTTTCGTAAATTGAAAAGTAACATTATTTGGTGTACAAGCACATGCATGGTTTTGTTTTTATCATTACAGCGGTGTTGTTGGTGACCAAAATGATTTATCATCTCGACCTTATGAGAATTCAGATACCAGGAGCCAAACTGAAGAGATTGAAAACACACAGTTGTCTGAATTATTCAAGCATGATATTGAAGACGGACATATTTTTCCGTTGTACGACGCATTAAACCTTGATCTTCCAATTCCTATGGAACAAAATGATCCCACTACAACTACTGCTGATGAAGAAGTTCATCTTCAAGATGTCACGGTTCAAGATGTTGATATGGGTAACTACTCGTCAGATACAGACGAAATTGAAATATTGACGATGAATAATGAGAGATTCACAGGAGGACAAGATTGTTGAACAGGATCAAAATAAAATTCAGCCAGCTTGCCAAGAAAAGCCTCAAATCACTGCAACTGAATCAGCAGTAAAACATCCATTGCTTGAACCTTGTAAATGCAGACGGAAATGCTTAGAAAAGATTTCGGAAGAAAGGCGTAAAGAAATTTATGATCAATTTTGGGCTTTATCTTATCATCAGCGTCGAATCTTTATTCATACAAATGTTAAGCCTTTTCCTAAAAAGCGTCAAAGGAGCGGCACTTCATGAGAACGTGAACGAAAATGGAGTCGTTCATATTCTTTTCATGACAGCAAAGTAAAGGTCCAGTATGTGTGCAAGCAGTTTTTTCTAAAAACCCTCTGGTACAGCTCAGATAAGATTCATACTATTACGTTGTCATCTGCTGTTTAAATGATCTTTTACCACCTCCAGATAAACGTGGGAAACATGCTCCGACACATAAAATGAGTGATAATACCAAAAACCTCATTACAGATCACATTAACTCTTTCCACCCTGCCATCAGCCATTACAGACGCGAACACGCCCCTCATAGGAAATATTTATCCCCTGAACTCTCCATTAAAGAAATGCATGATGATTTCAAGACAAAGAATCCAGGAATTGCTTGCTATGAGACTTATCGAAAGTTTGTCTCTGCAATGAATATCAGCTTTGCAAAGCTTGGAGAAGAAGAATGTGAAGACTGCATCCTCTTCAAACAACACATTCATGATAATCAAGATACAGCACAGTGTAGTGTATGCCAAAACCACGCAGTTCACCTTTCTAGAGCTTCTATCAGTCGAGATAAGTATCGCGAAGATGTAAATAAAGAGCATGTTGATGGTAGCATGTTCATCTCCGCTGATATGCAAAAGATTATTATGTTGCCAAGAATTCCAGGAGTAAAGTCATGTGTCTTTACCCGTCGACTTGTTCTGTTTCGCCCCTTTAGGAGGAAGTCAGACAAGTAAAAACAGAAAACCGGTTGGCATTGTGTGGAATGAGTCTACCTCTGGTCGAAATGCTGAAGATTTGGCAAGTGCCTATATCAAGGCTATGGAAGATCCACTGTATCGTGACTTTTACATTTTGGACTGATAATTGCTGTGCCCAAAATAAGAACTAAACACTCTACACGGCTATGGTTTGGAAAGTTAACGATCCAGCTGGGCCAGAAAATATTAGTTTCAAATATTTAGAAAAGGGACACACTTTTATGTCAGCTGATTCTTTTCACGCACTAACAGAAAAGGGAATGAGAAAGAAGAAAAACACATATGACATGAATGATTTTAAAGATGTTATAAATTATGGAAGAGCAGTTGAATGGAATTTGATGATTTTATTAATTTCAAAAACGGTGTATCAAGCGCTTTGTTTACCTCAAAGCCAATATTGTCAAGTATATGCGAATGTAGCTTCAAGAGGGGTTCCTCCAAGATCTTCTGGAAGAATTCCTTTGGTGACAATGAATTTCAGTCGGGTGAATTTCTGCAAAAAAGAGTAGCTTCAAAACTTCTAGAAGGTATATCGTTCGACAGAAAGGTAGCAGACAGGGGGTAACAAATTGTAAAAAAATGGATATAATTACAAATGTGCCCTTTAATGCCAAGCAATTTCTGGGATAGCTTGTTCGTTAACGACGAATCTGTTGACATGATTGACAAAGACTAAAAATCAAGTCTACTTCTACTTTCAATTTGATTATAGATCAGTTGGTTTGCTTTGTTCTATGCAGAAAAGGCATCTTTTCATAATGAAATTTGTACTCATTTATAATTGATGCAATTCCTCATGTAAAGAGTTCATTTGCTGCAACCTACGTATTTCCAAATTGTTGTTTTGGATTTCTAGTTTTGTTTTGCAGTTAGTACTTGTTTTTGTATTTTTTTTATTATATTAAAATTGACAAATGTCTTTTATTGAACTCGTTTAACGAAAACTAATTTCAAAAGGCAAAAGTATTTCTAGGCCGATGAAATGTTACTTACTTCCTTTTGACATTGTGTTTTTGTTTAAGTGGTATAATGCAATCACAATGACAAAGAGAAGCAAGTAGCACTATTTCTTCAAAAAGTCATCAACAAACATTTTAGCTCTATTTTTTTAGTTCCTGGTGATAATTGTTTGCCTAATCAAATCTAATATCTTTACTTGTGATATAAAAAACAGAGAGCAAAGTCCCAAATGGTTTTTCACTTTTACTGAAAATCTCAATAATGCGACATACTTCCTTTTGTCAGAGTTGGGCAGTATAGTGAAGGTTTCAATAAAACCCTTATCCAGTCATTGAAGCGTCCTGTAGTTGACATCAAGAAATTTGGAGGTGACCCTTCAGAATATCTCTGTTTTGTTAGACAATTGAACACTCAAGTTTTTGCAAACTGTAGTACAGATAAAGAAAAACTTAAATATTTGGAGTCTTTTACTTATGGTCATCCGAATAAAATAGCAAGAGGATTTTCCTATCTAGGTGGTGAAACTGGCTTTACAGCTGCAATGAAAGAGCTTGGTGAGAGATATGGTGATCCTAATCATATTGCAGAGACTTACATCAATCGTGCACTGAACTTTAAGAAGATTAAATCAGATGATCACGTGTTACTTGATGACTTTGGCATATTTTTGAATGAATGTTTATATGCGGTAAATAATATTGATGCTATGATAGTTATGAATTACCCCAAGAATATCCAAACTTTGTTGTCCAAGTTACCTTTTTATATGCATGATAAATGGAGGGGGTTTAAAGATAATATTAAGGGTGAAACTGTTAGTTTTAAGCACTTTGTACAATTTGTTAAGAAACAAGCTAAGAGGCTAAATGACCCTGTGTATGGTAGGGATGCTATGGCAAGTGCAGACAATTCTATTAGTAAGAGTCAAAAGGATTTAAAGGTCAAATCTAAGCCTGTTACAGGTAAAGTTTTTAACACCTCAGTAACTGATGTAAATTCTGACGGTATCAAATGTAAATATTGTCATTTCAATAATCACTCCATTAGTGAATGCAGAAAATTAGCTAAACTCTCAAGAGACGATATAGTTAAGTGTGTATCTAGAGAAAAACTATGTTTTGGATGTCTAAAATCAGAAGAAGAGTATGCTGGAATAAGCAAAGTTGTAGTAAGAGTAAACTTAGACACCCCACCATCCTACATAGTGATTCCTTAAACAATTCATTAGATAGTAATAATTCTAAGGCTGCTAGTTCTATTAGTACAGATGATAATTCTACTGAGAATAATAATAATAATGATACTAGTTTAAGTCTAGAAACTAAAATTAATAGAGTTAAGGCTTTTGTCTCGATGGAGGCCGGTGACGATAGATTTTGTACTATGCCTATTGTACCCACTAAGGTTGTACATGGTTGTAAGACCATCGACACCTATGCCTTTCTGGATGTTGGAAGTTCAGTTTGCTTTTGCACTGAGAAACTTTTAGGCGACCTTGGAATAAAGGGAAAGAAAAGCAAATTATTATTAGAAACTATGAATAGTGAATCCACCATAGAGGCATCGGTAGTCGAAGGCCTTCAAGCATTTAGTTATAATTTAAAAGATTCTGTTTGTTTGCCAAAATGTTATTCAGTTCATAAAATACCTGTTACTGTAGATCACATTCCAACAACCGGGGATCTTGTGCATTATTCACATTTAAGGGATGTTCAGGTACCCGAAGTAGAATGTGGAATAGGCCTTATTATAGGTACTAATATAGCAGATGCTTACACCCCTTTAGAAATAAGGATAGGCCCTCGTGGCACACCGCATGCGACAAAGACAACATTAGGTTGGGTCTCTTGGAATGTGTTTAGAGAGAATTTTAAGTCATATTCAAATGTTATAAATAGAATTAATATTCGTGCTGCAAATTTATCATATTTATATAGATTAGTTCAAACAGGTTTAAGTTTAGATTTTCCTGATCACAGCGTTTATGAACGCCAAGAGAATTCAGTCTTGGACAATTTATTTGTAGATAAAGTTAGTAAATCTATTGTCAAAGATAAAGAAGGTCGTTATGAAATAGCATTACCTTTTAAGAATTCAAATGTTTTGTTACTAAGAATTATGATTCTGCATTAAGTAGATTAGAAAGTTTAAGACGTAAACTTAATAAGGATGTTAAATTTCGCGATGACTATGTTAAGTTTATGAACTCAGTTCTCGAGAAAGTGTATGCCGAACCGGTACCAGAATCAGAGCTTTCAGTAGATCGCGATAAACTATGGTATATACCACATCACGGTATTTATCATAAGCAGAAACAAAAACTGTCAAGGTATTACGCTTAACGATGTTTTGCTAGCAGGACCGGATTTAGCCATTAGTCTATTAGGCGTATTAATGAAATTTCGGTTAGGTAAAATAGCCTTTATGGCCGACGTGGAAGGAATGTTCCACCAGGTTAGGGTGCCAGTTAAGGACCGCTGCAGTTTGCGCTTTTTGTGGTGGCTTAATGGTAACTTGTCATCTGAAGTCAAGGAATATCAGATGACCGCTCATTTATTTGGGGCAGTTTCATCGCCTTCATGTTCTAATTATGCATTACAGCAGACTGCGCGCGATAATGTTGACCAGTTTGCGAAAGACGCAATTCATACTTTGTTAAATGAGTTGAGGAAAATGTTGCGGTTAATTTAGTTCAGAATTTGACCGAATTATGTAAATTAGGTGGTTTTAGATTGTACAAGTGGATTAGTAACAGTAATATTGTTACCGACTCGATTCCTATAGAGGAACGCGCTGATTACACTAATCCCACTCTTGGTGAAAATGATCCCGTTATTGAACGGGCACTTGGAATAATTTGGGAAGTATCTTCAGATTCTATAACGTTTAAAATTAACATAACTAATAAACCGTTTACGCGAAGAGGTATTTTATCAATCGTAAGTGCGGTATATGACCCACTCGGTTTAGTAGCTCCTGTTATATTACCTGCTAAGCAATTACTACAAGAATGGTGTCAAAGTGGCCTATCTTGGGACGAGAAGATATACGATAAACAATTAGTCAAATAGCATACTTTTCTTGAAGAGCTACCGTTGTTAGAAAATATAAAATTACCTAGGTGTGTAAAACCTAAAGATATGCAAAATGTAGCTTCAGTTCAACTTCATCATTTTAGCGATGCAAGTGAGACCGGGTACGGAGTCGCATCGTATATTAGGTTCGTTGACAAATACGGAGTTATTTCGTGCACTTTAATTCTCGGTAAATCGCGAGTAGGACCTCTTAAAAGGGTGACTATTCCTCGAATGGAACTTGCGGCGGCTACGATTTCCGCACGATTAAACTCAGTCATTGTAGAAAACTTAGGGTGTCGTATAGACAATGTGTACTTTAGGACAGATATCACAACCGTTTTACGTTACATCAAAAATGAAGAAGCTAGGTTCAAAACATTCGTGGCTTACCGTGTAACTGTAATTAGGAATCTAACAGATGTAAATCATTGGCGCTATGTAAGTACACGTTCGAATCCTGCAGATCATGCATCGCGGGAACTATCGGTTCAACAGTTAATTAATAGCAATTGGTTAACAGGACCGGAATTTTTGTGTAAATCTGAGCAATTTTGGCCGGACAAAGTTAACGACTTTGATAAATTATTGGATATCATTGACGATCCCGAGATTAAGCACTCAGTTGTATGTGCTGTAGTTAAATTAGACAATCCAATAGATAAACTCATTTGTTATTATTCTAATTGGCAACGCTTAGTTCGTGCAGTAACTTTGTTAAGACTTCTTTTTCGTAAATTCGCAAATCGTATATTTAAGCGAAATCCTAGTGAGATTTTACTTTCTGTTGAAGAACTCGAATGTTCAAAACGTTTACTAATTCAACGTGAACAATTTAGATATTTAGGGGATATTATTGAAATATGTGAAAATAATTCTCAAAATCAAAACGTTAAAGTCTTAAAGGCAAAGGGTATAAGTAAATTGGACCCTTTTGTGAGTGAAGGCCTATTGCGGGTAGGCGGACGCCTTTCAAGAACAAATTTGGACGTAGATGCAAAGCACCCAGTGTTGATTCCAAAGGTCTCACCTATTTCTAACTTAATCATTATAGACTCACATTCGCGTGTAGGACATTTGGGTAAAAATGCGACTTTGTCTGAAATACGTAAAACTTATTGCATAATTGACGCGGGCATATTAATTAAACCTATTCTTTCAAAATGTGTGTCATGTCGCAAATACAGTGCCAAGCGATTGCAACAAAAAATGGCCGATTTACCTCTAGAGAGAGTTATTTCTGGAGAAGCCCCGTTTTCTAGAACAGGAATGGACTATTTTGTCCCGTTTGAAATAAAACGTGGTAGATCCGTTGTTAAACGGTATGGAGTTATTTTTACGTGCCTAAATAGTAGGGGCGTTCATTTGGTGGTAGCAAATTCGATGGATACCGATTCGTGTATTAATGCTATTAGGAGATTTGTCGCTCGTAGGGGTATGCCAAAATTTTTAAGATCAGAAAACGGAACCAATCTGGTAGGCGCCCAAAGAGAGTTAAAACAATGTATTGATAATTGGAATCAAAATCAAATTTCTAAAGAATTGGGTCAAAAGGAATACAATGGGAATTTAACTCACCGGCAGCCTCGCACTTCGGGAGAGTGTGGGAACGTTTAATACGTTCAGTTCGCAAAGATCTTTGTGCTCTCGAACACGATCAAGTTCATCGTTTGGACGATGAAAGTTTACATACTTTATTGTGCGAAGTGGAGCAAATAAACTAGTGTCCAAAAGAAACGATACCACCTGTTTGCAACGACATAAAAGAAAAACTAAACAATGCAGAAGTTTAGGATTGGTGTTATGCTTTTGAAAAATCCTTTCACAACATCTGTACAAAAGTTTCATTTCAATAAAATCTGTACAACCAACATGACAAGCCTTTAAAGATGGGTGGGGTCGAAAAAAGAACATTTCGTTAGAGCACTGATCACAGAAACAACGGGAAATGTCACACCACACGTCACAAAGTCAAGTCAGTAGCGGGTATGTCCACCGTGAGCATCAATGCATGCCAAAACACGCCTACGGACTGATGCCGTCAAACGTCTGATGACGTTGGGAGTGATTCGTTGCCATTCCTCGAGGAGACATCGTTCCAAGTCCTGGACGTTGACTGGAGGCACACGGCGACGTCGGATTTGCCGATCGAGGTGGTCCCATAAGTGCTCGATGGGATTCATGTCCGGTGAACATGCGGACCATGGCAAAACCTGTACTTTGGCGTTGGCAAGGAAGTTCTGTGTCAATCTTGCTGTGTGTGGCCTTGCATTGTCATGTTGGAAAAGGAGTCCACGAGGCTGTTGCTGAATAAAGGGCACCACAACAGGCCGTAGGATGTCATCAATATAACGCTGTGCATTCAGGTTTCCACGAATTACGACAAGCCTCGTTTTGACGTCACCACATATGTCACCCCAAACCATTAACCCTCCACCTCCAAACGACCTGTTGGATACAGTTAAGCGCCAAACGTTCACCAAATCGTCGGTATACAAGCTGCCGTCCATCGTTTTTGAAGATGAGGAATCTGCTCTCATCAGAGAACATAACACGTGCCCAGTCCCGCCGTTGCCAACGTCGAACTCGCCTGGTCCAGATCAGTCTGTTGTTCCGGTGTCGAGGCGTCAGGAGCGATCCGCGGTAGGGATGACGTGGCCGGATACCATACTGCCGTAGTCTCCTGTAGACGGTCTGTCGACTGATCCTGTGTCCCAGTGCTGTAGCCGCCGTGGACGTCGCTGTTACGGTGCGGTTCCTCAGGTGTAATACCCGGATGTAACGATCTTCACGGAGCGTGGTTACTCGTGGTCTTCCACTCCTGGGCCTGTCTGACGTCTGATCTGTCTGACGTAACCGCTGCATCAACCTGGTGATAGTGATGCGTGCGCAATCCAACCTTCTGGCGACGTCGACGTGTGTCGCTCCTTGTTGGACCATTCCAACGGCTCTCTCTCTCTCGATGGCTGTCAAACGTGGCATATCTTGTGTTCTTTTTGTTGCTGTGATATCAACGTGTCTGGTCAGCCTTTTTATACAGTTTTTATGCACGTGCAGAACATGCTAGAGAGGGAAATGTCACTTTCACGAAATTTACGTTTTTTCCCCGGAAGTAATGACGTGTTCCCGGTATTTTTATCGACTATGCTGTGTTTGGGATGTGCAATAGGAATTGGCATGTTTTCATATTAGACAATTCACTTAGTAAAAAACAATTTTGAAAATAAGTTGGTATCGTATCTTTTGGACACTAGTTCATTAAATAATCGACCTATAACAAAAGTACCAGAAACTCCTAACGATTTAGATGTATTAACTCCTTGTCATTTGTTAAATGGTTATAATAATTCTTCATATTCTCCTACTTTGACAGATAAAACTGATCGTTATGCAAAACGGCGTTGGAGAAGAATCCAATATTTATGCGATCTTTTTTGGAAAAGATGGACACGAGATTATCTTACATCATTGCAGGAACGTCAAAAATGGCTTAACCCAAAACGTAATATTAGCGTTAACGATATTGTTTTAGTAATTGACAATCATATTCGCAATTCATGGTCTTTAGGTCGTGTTATTGAAGTCATTACTGATAAAAATGGTTTAACTCGTATTGCTACTATCAAAACGCAAGTTGCAACTTTAAAGAGACCTATTACTAAGTTAAGTTTGGTATTAGAATATGATTAAGATTAAGGTTTAAGATTTTATGTATACTACTGTAAGTTTGTTAATCCTTTACGTAGAAAATCATCATGGTTTTAGTTACACCTTTCATTTGTATTAGCTTTCGAAATTTAGTTAAGTTTGTAATTGTTTCCACTATGCTCACACAATTAGGAGGCCGGATAATGTAGAGTGCATACACATACACGAACGCAACCTCATAAGTCATGATAAGCTATTAAGTCATATCTAAGGTGCTCAAATAACGTCACGTCCTTCTTAAGTAATATGGCCGATGACCAGGTGGCATTTCATTTATCCTGTGATTCTTTTGTTGATTTTTGGAAGTTTGGTGGTTGACAATTTGTTGACCGTTCCCGTTCCCATTTCAGTTACTAGCTCTCGTTTTTATTCTGTATTTTTAAGTCCATTATCGATGCGATTGTATGTTTGTTCACGTGTACAATTGTTTACAATTTGGATGATTAAAACTTTGATGAAAACGTCTAAACGTTACCTTTCCCTTATCCAGTGGTGTGCATATTAGTGGGTGAAGGGGACGCATCGACAGCATCCATATGGGTAGTTAAACCAAAGGATGATGATAAACAAACTAAAGTTTTTAAAAGTTATTTGAATAATGTTAAAAGAAAACCACCAAACAGTGAAGGAATTATGTATCCTTACAACGACAAAGATGAGTATACTTTGGATGAAAACTATGAATTTGATGATTTTGATTATCTTACTATTCAAGAAGAGAATGAAGATCTATTTGATTTGTTTGTAAGGAAGTTGAATGACAATTTCTTCGTTGCCAAAGTCTATGAACCTGTTTTTACCGTCTTTGATTTCCAGATTTATATCTTTGATCATGAAAGAATTGACTGGTAAATAGGTCGTTTGAAACGGTTTCTCTATGATTCTATATTCTATCGGCACTGTAAAAGTCGGTATGCTGTATATGATTTGGCGTTTGTGCTTGTTGAAAAATCCACCGTTGATCAAATTACAGTGAATGTGGATCACCTCGATGTCGTTCTCGATGTTGGCCTTGTGTGGCGCCAATGTCGATTGCGCGTATATTCGTTTATCGAACCCTAGTAACGCACTCAACGAATTTTCTACGTTGAAATCGACTTGACTGTTATTTCTCAAGATCAGTTTTATTTTGTTCAGATTCATATTACCTTCGAATTCGATATTGTTTTTACCGATCACGCTTCCTACGTATTCGGATAGGTAATCGTTGATGGCTACGTATTCGTAGCTTCCCGATAGTAAGCTTATGGTTTTGAACGTAACTCCGTTATCCGTCGATATTTTTAGTTGATTGTTGTTTTCGTTGATATTTCTAATGGAATTGTAAACGGACAAATACTTTAATCCCAGTTCGTACTGTTTATTGCGATCGAGTTCATACTCGTAGTCTAGAGACAATTTGATGTCTGATTTATTCGAGGTTATAACGAATAATTGTTCTTTATTGGACATTTTTAATGACGTTTATATAGTCTTTTTTAGTGATGATTTTTTTCTGCCATTGACTTCATTGTATTGTCTGTCCGATCGATGACCTTCCTTCATGGCCGCTAATATTACTCTTAATCTGTTAACTTGTTCCTCGTTGTTGTCGGATAAAAACGTTATACCTTGTCCAGATGCCACAATATCATCGAATTCGTCTATTTCTTGTATGATTGGATAATCTTCTGCATAATCATCTACCTCCTCTTCCTCAATAACTTTTGTTATATATAAATCAACTTCTTTCAATCTTCTTATTTCGGGTCCTGACTTTCTGATCGCATGTAGAAATTTTGAGTATGCTACTAAATCATGTAATAGGCAATTTCAACATCCCCGCCATTCATTAAATCTATTAACCCTTTTGTTAATGTAAATATAAAGTCTTTTGTGTCGATTTTGAATTGTGGTGAATTTCCACTAAATCTTTTTCTAAATCCATTAAACAATAACCCCTCATCATCAACGATTGGTGAAATACTCTTTGGTAAATCTGGGTCAGGGTTTGAAAAAAGACGTTTTATATCATCTTATGTCTGAATACCCCCATATTCAATCGGTTTGGGATGAGGTTCTATACGAGATTCTAATTTCTTTTTGATATCCTCTTGAGTCTCTAACATTGGTTGAAAGAGAGTCTGTAGATTTTCCGTTAATACGAGTTGCAATCTGTTATTTTCAACTTGGGTCTTTATTTTATTCTTGGCCTCGATGTATTGTTTGTTTCTTTTCAAAACACCATTCCAATCCGTCATTTAAAAAAAATAAAATTAACATATGTCGATCAGAACTCTTTCTCCCGCAGGTTTTCTAGTATTAACAAATACATATCCATGATCATCCAGGTTTCTCCAATGAGCTTTACAAACCTTTTTAAACGTGTCTCTATCCATTCCGTGATTTATAGACTGAATGATTTGCGATAAATCTTTGTCGTTTAATTCCAATAATAAAAAACAATTTGCGTTCTTTCTGATAAACATGGCGTCCATTCCGTAGAAAGATTGGGATTGGTATATGCAGTGACAGTTGTGATGTCTTCCTTTCGTGAAGAATTCTTGTTGAACGGTTTGACTTTTTTGTGCCACGCAGTCGTCAAAGACAATCTAGTTCTTTCGGTTTTAGGTAAGTTTAAATCGTTGACGTTTTTAGTCAGAAACACTTTAACGTCGGTCGGTTTTAGAGAAGGATTCTTTTCTTTGATAAAGCCGTCTAAAATGTCTTTTATTTCCGCGTTCCCTTGCAAGTCTTCGTTGCTTTCGTAGTAGTGAAAAATGTCTGGAACGTCTTCTTTCGAGACGTATTCCAAAGCTTTGAGAAACTGATAATAGGTTGTTCGGGAGTAGTCGTGTAAATATACAAAGACTCGAAATTTAAAATGTTCGGTGTTGTCAACATGTTACAAGTGGGGTAAGTCTTTCCACAACCCGAAGATCCGCAAATGCACATGAGCATGGGGTTGCTAGGAAATATGTCCGAAAGTTTGAATTTCTTGCCCATTTTTATTTATTACATTTTCGTACCAAAAATCACCCCGTTGCCTTTATACTTTGAAAGAAAGATTCCCTCGCCCGAACGTATGTTTTTAAAAAATATGGCGCTACCCTTGTGTTTGACTTTTATTTCTCTGGTGTCGATATTATCTATTAATTTGCTTAATCCCTCTTTAACGGTTTTCTTGATTTCTTCGCCAAATCTTTGTCCGAATTCTTTAACCGTCCCTAATATATCTCCTCGTGCTTCTCTTTCCATTGCCAAATTGTGTCTACGTGCTTCGGCGTCTGCAGCGGCTTCAGCTTTCTTATCGTTGACAGCTTTGGCTATCCCAGCAGCCCCACCAGCAGTTGCGCCTGCTGCAGCTAAACCAGCAAAGATTAAAGGTAAGAAGGTAAAAATCCACCTTTTTTAGTTACATTCTCATCAATTCTTTCCCAAGTCTATATTGTCTCTGACTTTGCAATGTTTGTACTTATCGATAATCTTTTGGGTTATATGCACTTTTTTTACCGTTGTAAGTTATTAGAGTCGGCGAATTCGTTTCGATAGCTTCTATTATTTTCATAACTAAAGTTTCTGGTTTCATTTTTGAAGGGTGTTTTTTTAATTCAATTCTTATCATTCTTCTATCTAATATTTTAATCAAATGTTTTGCTTCTTCCAGCAATAAACAGTAACCGGTTACTTCTCCTTGTGTTTTATCGATGTGAATATTTATGTTTACCCCTGTTTTGAAAAGATCTTCTTGATGAGCTGACAGATCGAAACAAAAGATGGATGATTGAGTGAAAAATCTGTGTATTCAAACTGAGGAGTATTTCCAAACATTTCGCACATTTTTTATAGTTTCTGTACAATTCGTTGTAATCTTTTTTGGAAGGATCAATTGTCAAAGGTTGATTGGGATAATTATCGTTGTTCAATCTGACTTGAACTTTGCGAATGATGGGATCTTGAGTGTGGTTCAATGCCACTCTGAAAATGTTGTTGTTTGTCTGAGAGTCTGGTAAGTTTTTGAAACCGACCATTAGATATCTCGCTGGTTTGACGGTGTTGGTGATAGGCCACGTTGTAGATTCTCCCGTTAAAGTCATGCTACTTACCGTGTTACGACGAAGAAAAGCAATTTCGGTGTCTTTGGTTAAAGAGTTGAATATTTTTTTTTCACTTCTATGGAAGGAGTGATTACCGGTATGTAAAGTGGATATTCGTTATTTCCAATTTTGCGTCAGAGTTGTTTTCACCAAAGAATATCTTTTTGTCGTTGATTTCTCTTTGCAAATGAATTTTATACGGCAAACTAAAACAAAGCAGGGCGTTCGCTTACGTCCATATTTAGACCCCTTTAAAATCGGAAATAGGTATCTGACCCCAAAGGTCAACAGATAGACAAGGTCACAAATTATCATCACAGTAAATATGAAGGTTATCAAAGGTCAAAGTCATGAGATATACACCTTCAAACTTTGACAAAAACAATCCGGTCGTACAAAAAAGGCAAAACCGAAAATGAAAATTCTGTCCACTACAAGTTTTAGATAAACGGTCAACGTATCGTTTGATACCAGAATCAAGTCAATCAGATAACAAATAGTTCTAAAATAGCAATTTTTGCAAAATAAGGGAAACCAAGATGGCGGCCCATGTTAATAAAAGTATAGTATTATTAATTACTGTTGTTTGTGTAATGTAATATAGAGTACAATAAACAAAACCCGGGCAAAATCTGTCGATGAATACGCACTCTAGAGCCCATTTCCGGAATTTTGCGATCTCGCTTCCGGTTGCGCAGAAATTTTCCGATTAACATTCATTAGGTAATTTCCCTCGAGTTACGAACGGTGGTGAAGTCCGTTTTTTCGTATCTGTTGTCGTTTCCGAGAAATAAGCACCCGGGTCCGCGGAAAAAAAACTAGAACTGTTCAAATAACAGTACTGATGCAGGGCGTGTTACGACATTCAGGTACATACGAAGATGGTCTATTGCAATTACATTGATGTAAATACTTGTCTGTATCTCTAAATGAAAATATGCGAAAGTGCGTAGAATTTAAAGTATATTGACTAAGAATAAGTGAATGTTTGTCAATTAATAAAGACCAAGTTTGATGAAATTCGGACAAGAAATAAGAAAGTTAGTAATGTGCATGCGCACAAGAAGAATTCAATATTTCCATCAAATTTAGAATTTGATTATACACATACATATCAAGTTTGATGAAATTTGGATAAGGAATAAGAAAGTTGGTAATGCGCATGCGCACAACGCAATTTCTATAAATTCATCAATTATTTAGAATTTGATTATACACATACATGTATACAAAGTTTGGTGAAATTTGGATAAGAAATAAGAAAGTTGGGAAATTAAGTGGGGGTATACCTTTAAGGTCCTTCCGTAAGCTCAAATTACAGTATAACATGGTTCAATCCATCCCAGAGCTTATTTATATATTATAGCGGGACATAAAATATATTAAACAAATATAAAAGGGGATGTGGCATTTTGATATTAATTAGAGTTGACAGACCGATGACAGCGTATTTAGACTACAGTAATTACACCATGTTAAGTGAATGGATCTTGAATTTGCTTGCAAGGCATACATGTTATATATCACTGGAAAGCTCAGGATCTCAGCATTATGAATCCGAAAATAATATTGCTGTATCTTTATTAAGTCACCTGTTAGAAGGCTTTAAAGATGCAAACTCAACTTTTAGTGACACCTATAAAACCAGAACCACGTGTCGGACATGAAAAATATTAACATCATCTAAAAGCCGTAGTCGGTATTAACGATTACTGTAAATATCAACATCATCCAAGGTACAGTTCTTGAGATAGAAGCGTTCAAAGTTTTATGAAAATTGCAACATTTTTTAAAATATGGCTTTGACATTATCAAGTGCGATATTATTTGAAACCATTAAATAAGTACATAAATAATCTGAAGGTGGTAGCATGCTAATACAATTAGGGATTAAGATACAGAACTGCAAAAGTGCAAAATTGGCCATATTTAGACCCCTATAAAACCAAAAGGTGTGGTTTGACCCCAAAGGTCAAAAGGTCATAAGAAGGTCAAGGTCAGCTATTATCATCATGGTAAATATGAAGCTCATCAAAGGTCAAGGTCGAACGCCCTGCAAAAAAAATAGTCATTTCCAAGAACGCTCTGAAATAGAACTGTACTAATAACAGTACTGATGCAGGGCGTGTCACGACATTCGGGTACATACGAAGTTGGTCTATTGCAATTACATTGATGTAAATACTTTTCTGCATCTCTAAATGCAAATATCCAAAAGTGCCTGGAGTTGACGAACTTTCTGATAGAAATTGGGGAGAATGGTACTTTAACGGACATGTCAAACTCAGGAATTTTATCTATACTGACATCTCATTAACCAACTTAAATATGCATGTTACATAGACATGTTGTATATCACTGGAAAGCTCAGAATCTCAGCATTATGAAATCGAAAGAATTATTGCTATATCACTATTAGGCTACGAGATACAGCACTGCAAAGGTTCAAAATGGACCATTTTTAAACCCCTATAAAATCGAAAATAGTTGTCTGACCCCAAAGGTCAAAAAGTCATGAGATATTCAAAGTCACAAATTATCATCATAGTAAATATGAAGGTCACCAAAGGTCAGGGTCATGAGATATACGCCTTCAAACTTTGAAAAAAAATATCCGGTCGTACAAAAAAGGCAAAGCCGAAAATCAAAATTCTGTCCACAACAAGTTTTAGATAAACGTTAATTCTATCATTTGACACCAAAATTGTTCAAATCGAATAATAAATAGCTTAAAAATAGCAAGTTTTGCATATTGAGGCAAACTAATATGGCGACCTATATGCTACTTCCAGTACGAATTTTTTTAGTTGTAACACTTTGTATTTGTGACACTAAGCTTAATCGTTACGAAAACAAAGCAGGTAAAAAAGTAAATTCGAAAACAAAGCTTACGAACGCCCTGCAATGACATTTCGATAACAAACTAGGACTTTGCTAAAAAAAACCTAGAACTGTTCTAATAACAGTATTGATGCAGAGCGGGTTACGACATTCAGGTACATACGAAGATCGTCTATCGCAATTACATTGATGTAAATAGTTTTCTAAATGCAAATATCCAAAAGTGCCTGGTTTATTGCAGGGCGTTCGTAAGCAGACGCCCTGCTTTGTTTTCGTATTGATTTTTTTTTTTTTTTTTTTTTCGTCCAGCGCAGGCCGGTTTTCTCGGAAACGGCAACAGGTACGGGAAAACGGACTTAGTGGCGTTTCGTAACTCGTGGCTAATCCCAGCTTAATTGTAAAACGAAAATTTTCTGAGCAACATTACGCAAAATTGCAACAAACGGAAAATGGACTCTAGAGGGCGTTTTTATCAACCGATTTTGATCGGGTTTTCTGCATCGTATTTCTTGTAACAAAGGACAAAATATTAATGATAGCAGTTGCAAAATTTTCGATTTTCGAAAATTCGTTCAATACTTTTTTTTGCCGTAATTAATCAGGAAATACTATTTCGGTTGTAGTTTGGTGGATTGACTTGAAACTCACATGGTGTAGACTGCCAACATAGTGGAATAAAAGCACACATTCAAAAAAATTTTATCACTTCCGGTTTCGATGTTAGTACTTCCTGTGGTATCACTTCCGGTGAAATTGAGTTATGTCCAAAATAAAATATGCATTATATTATCAGCCTTAATACAAACTTATTTAACTAAATTTAACTTAACTTTACTTATTTGCCTCATTTTCCAGAAATTGCTATTCAGAGGCCATTTATCATCCGATTTGCGTAATTTTTATGTCATACGATACGTTTATTGTCTGTCTACAAAAAATGGGAAGCATAATTTTGATTTTCGGTTTTGCCTTTTTTGTACGACCTGATGTTTTTTTTTCAAAGTTTGACCTTTGGGATCAAACAACAACTTCTGGTTTTATAGAGGTCTAAATATGGTCAAAATGGCATTTTTGCATTGCTGTATCTCAAACTCTAACTGATTTAGCGCCATACCACTTTCAGATTATTAATGTACTTAATGAATGGTTTCAATTCATGTGGCATTTGATGATGTCAGTCACATTAATGGAAATTTGCAATTTCCTTAAATCTTTAAATGCGTCTATCAAAGGAACTTGGACTCGGATGACGTCGATATTTACATTAATGTTTACTATTGACTTCAGCTTTTACATGATGCTAATATTTTTTGTGTCCGACAATGCTGAGATCCTGCGCTTTCCAATGATATATAACATGCATGCCTTACATGCAAATTCAAAACCCCATTCACTTAACATGGGGTTATTATTAGATAAATCGACAAATGAGCATCAGAGGCAAGTTACTTCCCTTTATGACAAGATAGACGGCGCTACGAGCGACACAGACCTAGAAGTCGTTTACCCAGCTTCGGCCACTAGTAGTTACTAGATGCCGCCGTGTTGTTGTTCTGTGCCACTATGTTCGAACAGAGGAGGACATTCGTTTCCAAAGGATGAGGGGTTACGAAAGAAATGGATCATAGCCATAAAGCGTGACAAGTGGAAACCAACAACAAACAGTGTAGTATGTTCAGAGCAATTTGGCCGGGACGACTACATATCTACGCCTTTCTATGGTGGTAAGTCCAAATTTTCTGTCAGTGTCACGGTTCATTGGGAGCAATAATCAATATTAGATTCAATATTAGCTAAGATTATCGTTCTGGTAAAGTTTATTCCATTAAGTGGCGTATTTGTTCAATCAAAAACTTTTCCATAAGTAAAAAGTCAGTCCGTAATATAATACACTTCCTGTTTACCTTTTTTGTTTTATAAACAAACTTTATGTTTCTGAATTTTCTGCGAAAAACTTTATCTTTGCATCATTTGCTCATGTAATACAGTTACGGGAAGGCATATTCTGGGTAGAACTATTGATTATTGTTCGTACAGTCTTGTCTGTAATATAATGTAGCCTACCTACATCGAACGGAAAAATGAAATAGACCTAGATCTATCCCTAAGTCTAAACTAATAGTTCTTGTGATGGAACATGATATTGATAGGGCTATGCCTATGTGTTTCGTGAATATGATTAGGCCTTTGTTAACAATAATATATATGAGTAACCTACTATTATTTCTCATATGAAATTGAATTTATAACATAACCTACAGTACAAAAAAGGAGTGTTTGTGTTAGACTTGTGCTGATAAAAAAACACACAGGGATTTTCAAATTTGTTATTGGACCCTATTCAGAATCATTGTCCCATTAAAGTATTGTCTTATATACCAGGTATATTGATTAGGATAAGCTAGTCATTTAAAATTTGTTTCAAAATTTGTTTCAGGTATACAATCAGGTTGCAAAAGATTGAAAAAAAAACAGCTGTGCCAAGTTTGTTTAAATGGACGAAAGTAAGGAATGGAAGTGATGAAAGAAGAAAACGGATAGAAAGAAGAAGTAATACTGTAGTAGCTTCTAGTAGCAATGTTGTTGGTGATAATGGTGAAGATATATTTTATGGCTGTATGGACAATATAGGTTTACAAGATGATGTAATTGTAGAACGTTCAATTTCAGATGATTTTAATTTTCAAATCCCAGTTAATGTTAATGCCGAAACTGTTGAAACTGCAACACAAACACTTCCACTCAAACAATATTATTTCTCTTCAGAAAATTTTAAAGATGATTCAGCAGGAATTCATTTTTATACTGGTTTAGAGTTTTATGCAAAATTTTTAATGGTTTTTCAGTCATTAGGAGCTGCCGTTCACCATCTACGTGCTGCTCACAGCTCTGGAACTATATCTATTTTACCAGCTATTGATCAATTTTTTCTGACTCTTATTAAATTTCGTCAGCATAAAACTAATTTTGAATTGTCTAGAATGTTTGGAATTTCAGAATTTTCTGTTTCAAATATTTTTATTACTTGGGTTTGTTTTATGTTTAAACAATGGAGTGAGCTGAATATATGGCCACCTAGAGAGGTTGTATATTACTATTCTCCCAAGGATTTTAAATCTAAATTTCCAGCCACAAGGTGTATTATTGATGGAACCGAAATACCGATTAAAAAACCTAAACCCCCATTAACACAACAAGCAACATTTTCAACTTATAAAAACCAAAATACTGTAAAAACTTTAGTTTCAGCAATACCTGCAGGTTTAATTGTTGATATCCCAAAAGCTTATGGAGGTAGTACAAGTGATCGTCAGATTATTGAAAGAGGGGGTCTTGTATCTATGTGTGACCCAGGTGACTCTATCATGGCAGATAAGGGATTTAATGTTCAGGATATTTTTGCTCCCAAAAATGTTACAGCGAACATTCCTTCATTTTTTAGGAAAAAACAGACTTTCAGGTAATATTGTTTTAAAAGATAGACGTATTTCAAGCAAGCGGGTGCATATTGAGAGGATTATAGGTCTTGGAAAAACATTTAAGATTTTAAAGTCTCAATTAAACAGCACAGAAACAAGTCTTTCTTCTAAAATAATATATAAAAATTCATTGAGGAATGCTTCTTTAAAAAATTTGGTATAAAATTCCTGTAGGTTGTTAATCATAGAAAATATAAATTCGTCATCTCGTTCCACTCTAATAATCTTAATATCCCTAAGAGTAAAAACAATGAAATCACACCTCTTTCTTTTGGAACACAACACTTGCCCTTGAATTTGAAAAAAAAGTATGCTTTTTGTCTAAACTAAAGGAACCATTATCCTCATGTAAATATGGAACAGATGAACTTGATATAACTTTATCCTTGGCAACATAAGGAAACTTAACTTCAATCACAGTTGAGTCATTGATAAACCCATCAGGTGATGCTGCCAAGAACGGGAACTCTTCACAAACAAAGATTCCACATCTTGTGACCTTATTTTGAGAAATGTCTTCGTACTTTCTAATTGCAGCATCTTCATACTTCCTCCCATGGAGAATTGGTGCTGTTCTAATATCTGATGGTTTTATCAATGACTCTGCCAATCTTTGAAAATTAGTTCTGTCTGTGGCAGTACAAATTCTACCAAAGTTTGATGATTGAATTCTCTTGGATCGTTCCTGAAACCATAACTTATTCTTGCTCTGGCCAATTGTATTCTGTTCAATACTTTTAACAATTAGTGAATTAATATGAGAAATGTGCATATAGCTCTAACCCCTGAGCTATCTGATCTTAGAAAATACAATGACATTGACAATGAATACAACTTTTAGAGAAGTAAATATAAATTCTTTAAAATATAAAGCCCAATAAACAAAAAAGGAATATGAATTTAAATTTGCATTTTGAAATTCATAGAATATTATAATGCCTCAACAATTTCCAAAGCAAACAGACAAAACACACTTGCCTGCATTGAACAACATACGATTAAAATCGGAAGTTTTTAAAAGTAATAAAAGACGATATCAATAATTATGCATTTGGTTTTAGGCCTTGTTGAACAAAAAAGCGGAAAAATGGACCTGCGCCCACATCTCACCACACACAACACGACGTCGACAGGTGTGACCTGTCAAATACGATCAAGCGGAGACACGTGTTAAGTGTGATTTTGAGTGTTGAAAAGGTGAAAATGTATACAAACCTTTCAACTAAATCAATTTTTCTTCCGGACAACTTCGCTCCTCGTTTCTTCAGTTCGATCCTTAATTCATTTAAAGACAAAGACGTATCTTTGACAGAAGTAGCCATCTTGTTGTTAATCCGTATGGTCCATGTCGAACGCAGCGCCACCGTGATTTCTAAGGGGAGACAAGTTGTCTCGGAACCCCATTAGATTAACCTGGCTGTCAACCCCTAGAAATCAAAGTTTAAGTTGTTTTAAAGACACCTTTCCTTTTACATTCCTTTAATATGTTGCGGTATATAAATAAGCTCTAGGGTAGATTGAACCGTGTTATACTGTAAGTTAAGCTTACGGAAGCACATTAAAGGGATACCTCCACTTAATTTACCAACTTTCTTATTTCTTATCCGATTTTCATCAAACTTGGAATGTATGTGTATAATCAAATTCTAAATTTCATGGAATAATCGAATTTGCTTAGTGCGCATGCGCATTGCCAACTTTCTTATTTCTTATCCGATTTTCATCAAACTTGGAATGTATGTCTACAAACCAGTTCTAAATTTGATGGAAATATTGAATTTTTGTTGTGCGCATGCGCATTACCAATTGTCTTATTTCTTATCCGAATTTAACCAAACTTGGTATGTATGTGTTTAATCGAATTCTGAATTTGATGGAAATATTGAATTTTTGTAGTGCGCATGCGCATTACCAACTTTCTTATTTCTTATCCGAATTTTACCAAACTTGGTATGTATGTGTATAGTCCAATACTAAATTTGATGGAAATATTGAAATTTTGTTGTGCGCATGCGCATTACCAACTTTCTTATTTCTTATCCGAATTTCACCAAAATTGGTATGTATGTGTATAATCTAATTCTAAATTTGATGGAAATATTGAATTTTTGTTGTGCGCATGCGCATTACCAACCTTCTTATTTCTTATCCCAATTTCACCAAACTTGGTATGTATGTGTATAATCCAATTCTAATTTGATGCAAATATTGAATTTTTGTTGTGCGCATGCGCATTACCACTTTTCTTATTTCTTATCCGGATTTCATCAAACTTGTTCTTAATTAATTGACAAACATTCTTTTATTCCTAGTCAATATACATTAACCTATAGGCACTTTTGGATATATTAATTTAGAGATGCAGAAAATTATTTACATCAATGTAATTGCAAGAGACTATCTCCGTATGTACCTGAATGTCGTATTACGCCCTGCATCAGTACTGTTATTAGAACAGTTCTAGTTGGTTTATATTTCGCGCGTAAATATTTGTATCACGTGATAGTTTTGTTT
>NW_008709295.1:2217247-2221402 GCF_000327385.1 Lottia gigantea
TAATACTGTCCGTGCCAGGCCAGATCAGACAATTTATTTTGACTTTGGTATATTTTATTTCATCTTATATTTATATATTTTATTTTTTTTGTATATATTGTATATGTTAGGATTTTGACATTTGTTTCTCGTGCATATAACAAACTTTCTTCAACAAAATTTGCATTAATCTTTTAATCTTACCAAGTAAATTTAATTGCCATTATTTATGTTTTTCTTTCATTTAAATTATACTCCGAGATAATCCATCCATTTAAATTACTACTCGGGTATAATCAAAATTCAAAGTTAGTTCTAATCAATTTACAATTCACTAATCCCGCTTATTTTATCAAATATTCCTCATGTTTATTTATTTTATATTTTTGTATTCTTGATTTCTGTTTATTTATGTTTTTCATTTATATAAATTGTACTCTGAGATAATCTAATCCTCCTGAATTATTACTCAGATATAATCAAAATCTAATCCAATATTTCTATAATCCTCAATTGATCAAAGATATGACTCAACTAATTAAGAAATCAAAAATAATCCTATTTCTCAACTGATCAAAGATATGACATGATTCACTCAATAATTTTTAGAAAATCAAAAACCTGTATTAACTGACTACTATATAAATCGCAAATTCAACCTCATTACATAAGCATTCCTCGACACATGAAAAAGGATAATATTTCGAAAACCGGTTCGTGTCAATTGCGTAAGTTTTTGTTGTACTTGTTATAATTTTTCACATCATTGTTAGCGTTATTTTTCACCTAAATATATATTTTTGCATTTTTCATCATAACTTTCATCTTACTTTATATATACCCAAACCCAGTTTGACTTATTTGCATAATTTGATCCCCACATTTTCACGCTAGCATATACAGTTTCCTCCTGTTACATCCGCTGTACATTCCCTTTCTAACCTCAAGTTATTTTCATTATGCTCCCCAACTACAACAACCACTGGCAAGAAGCCAGACATAGAAATAATAATCGTCAACCAAACCAATATCACGTACCCTACAACGGCCCTGTCTTCCATCGACCTCTACCACCTACCAATCGCCGACCACCAACCAACCCATCCAGCTATATCCCACCCCATCGCCGACCTACCTACAACACCTACCAATCAAGAGGTAACCATCGACCTGACCAACAACAGAAACGACTACCAGCCCACCGACGCCAACCAGTCCCCACTCATAAGGAGGAAGAACCCTTTGTGAAGGTGTTCTTCCAAATTTTGCAGTGCCTCCATCATTTGGCAATCCTTACCCTTCAACAGCAAGGCCAACCAGCGTTTACCTTCAAACGCAAAGTCTCTGAGTAGGATAGTTTTATCCGTCCAGCAATGAAAACATCAGCTGTTTACGCGATCCCTCAATCGGACATCTAAGGTTACGCAGGTCCTGATCGACCATTACCAAACCACACTTAAAGAGAAGCTGATCACCATTCGTACCAGTCCGTTCGATATTTGGAATATAACTAGACACTTTGAATATGAATTCACCTATGACAAAAAAACTTATGTGGGCGTGGCACATCCGGGTTGAAGTACTAAATGTTTACATTTAGAGGCAGGGGCATAACTCGCATAGGGTGCGTTTGTTCAAAAAGGGCCTTTGCACACAATTACCTCATCCTTTTGGCCAGTTTGTGTTAACAGCTCAGTTGTTTCAGCTTTATAGTTCCAAAAAAGGAACGGGTTTTTTACATTTGGATATTTTCATTTTTCGATTTAGACCTTCATTGACATCTGTTGACCTATATCTTTTGACCTGAATAATGTAGAAGCTTTAAATTTAAAACACAACATAACATTTGGAATATCTATTACCCTATGCAAAAAAAATTAAGGTGGGCGTGGCACATCTGGGTTATATTACTCATTATTGACATTTTTGGCCAGGAGCATAACTCGCAAAGTATACGCTTGTTCAAAATGGAACTTTGCATACAATTATCTCATGTTTTGAGCCACTTTGTCTTAGAAGTTCGGTTGTTTCCGCTTCATAGTTCAAAAAAAAAAGAACAGCTTTTGGAAATTCAAAATATTCAATTTTTGACCTTGACCTTTGTTAACCTTGACCTTTGTAGGATCAAACGTCATTGGCATTGGCTATCTATTAATACTTTTATATTTGCTGTCCTATGTCAAATTCCGGTTTTATAGTCGTGCGCAATTAGAAAGTTTGATGACGTATATCTCTTGATCTTGACCTTTTTAGACCTTCTCCTTTACAAGATCAAAGGTCATTGACCTTGGCTATCTGCTGATACTTTCATTTGTGACGTCTGACGTCTACTTCCGGTATTAGAATCTTCTAAAAAATTATCAACTTTAAACTGTTCTTGCGCTTGACCTAATTATCGTCGATGGTTGATTTTTTCGGGGTGTTTAGCAAATTGCTACATTTGCAAAGTCCCACTCTGTACCACGAGTGGCTCTAGTTCCACAGGGCACACAGCCTAGGCTTCAATAGCTACATCAACATTTCTACATGTGTAAACCTTCTGCAGTAGCAACGTTGTTAATGAATATGAATTGGAACATTTTTGCAAAACCGTAAGTGCCACAGTGCAACATATGCAAAAACTCATAAATTGGCTCTAGAAGGCGCATTTTTGCATCGATTTTCTTCGGGTTTTCATTTTTAAAATCTGGCTGTAATTTCTGATCAGATAGCACTTGAAAAATTACGAAATTCGAAAATTTGTCGCAAACTTTTTTCGATTGAATTTTGCAATTTTTTTGCAACTTTTTTGTTTTTGCATCGATTGATCTGAAATTTAAAATGCAAAGAGACATCAATAAAGTCAATGATATGATTCAGTCAGAGTTTTGACGTCATTTCCGGTTTTGAAGGTGGAATCAATTGAAAGTACAATCTACTTCCGGTCGAATAACTTCCGGAGTAAATGAAATAGGTCAACGGAATTTATGCAAGTCGTAAGTAAATGCTAATACAAAAAAACGAAGAATGTAAAATCCAGACCGGAAGTGATACTTTGGCCGCCATCTTGATTTTCTAATTTTCTTCAAATCGAAATAAGTCCTTAGGGATAAACTAAATCTGCATAAATCTGGTGTCGATGTAATCTGGTGTCTAATGTTCACAAAACGTTGCGAGCCGATTTTTGAATTTTGCTTTTGCATTTTCGCAACTTCCAGTTGAATTTTTTCAAAGTTTGAAAGCTTATTTCTTGTGACCTAGACCTTTTATGACCTTGACCTTCATAGGGTCAAAGTTCATTGACTTTGGCTATCATTTGATACTTTGACCTTTGACCTCCGACATGTACTTCCGGTTTAATAGCTATCCGTAAAAAGCCAAATTCGCAACTTTGGACTGCTCTAGTACGTGACCTAATTAACCTAGAGGGTTATTTTTTTCGGTTTTCTAATGTGTTTCTCATGCACTTTACATAGATATAGAACAATTGCTTTTTAAAAGGAAAATTGAAATTCGTGATTTTTTCAAATTTGAATTTTGTTTTACCATATTTGTGTCTTTTTGATCTTGGTGTATGTATATCTTATGACCTATTTTATGTAGAACCTTGATATTTGGAATTCCCCTATGACAAAAAAAGTGGGGTGGGCGTGGCACATCCGGGTTGAATTACTAATTGTTTACATTTTGGGGCCGAAGCATAACTCGCATAAGATACGTTTGTTAAAAAAGGGACTTTGCACACAATAACCTCATCCTTTTGGCCAGTTTGTGTTAACAGCTCAGTTGTTTCAGCTGTATAGTTCCAAAAAAGGAACGGGTTTTAACATTTGGATATTTTCATTTTTCGATTTTGACCTTTGTTAACATTTGTTGACCTATATCTTTTGACCCGAATAATGTAGAAGCTTGAAATTTAAAACACAACGTAACATTTGAAATATCAATTACCCTATGCAAAAAAAATTAAGGTGGGCGTGGCACATCTGGGTTATATTACTCATTATTGACATTTTTGGCCAGGAGCATAACTCACAAAGTATACGTTTGTTCAAAATGGAACTTTGCATACAATTATCTTATGTTTTGAGCCACTTTATCTTAGAAGTTCGGTTGTTTCCGCTTCATAGTTCAAAAAAAGGAACAGGTTTGGAAATTCAAAATTTTCAATTTTACCTTGACCTTTGTTGACCTTGA
>NW_008709295.1:2221772-2224057 GCF_000327385.1 Lottia gigantea
AAAAAAAAAGAACAGCTTTTGGAAATTCAAAATATTCAATTTTTGACCTTGACCTTTGTTAACCTTGACCTTTGTAGGATCAAACGTCATTGGCATTGGCTATCTATTAATACTTTTATATTTGCTGTCCTATGTCAAATTCCGGTTTTATAGTCGTGCGCAATTAGAAAGTTTGATGACGTATATCTCTTGATCTTGACCTTTTTAGACCTTCTCCTTTACAAGATCAAAGGTCATTGACCTTGGCTATCTGCTGATACTTTCATTTGTGACGTCTGACGTCTACTTCCGGTATTAGAATCTTCTAAAAAATTATCAACTTTAAACTGTTCTTGCGCTTGACCTAATTATCGTCGATGGTTGATTTTTTCGGGGTGTTTAGCAAATTGCTACATTTGCAAAGTCCCACTCTGTACCACGAGTGGCTCTAGTTCCACAGGGCACACAGCCTAGGCTTCAATAGCTACATCAACATTTCTACATGTGTAAACCTTCTGCAGTAGCAACGTTGTTAATGAATATGAATTGGAACATTTTTGCAAAACCGTAAGTGCCACAGTGCAACATATGCAAAAACTCATAAATTGGCTCTAGAAGGCGCATTTTTGCATCGATTTTCTTCGGGTTTTCATTTTTAAAATCTGGCTGTAATTTCTGATCAGATAGCACTTGAAAAATTACGAAATTCGAAAATTTGTCGCAAACTTTTTTCGATTGAATTTTGCAATTTTTTTGCAACTTTTTTGTTTTTGCATCGATTGATCTGAAATTTAAAATGCAAAGAGACATCAATAAAGTCAATGATATGATTCAGTCAGAGTTTTGACGTCATTTCCGGTTTTGAAGGTGGAATCAATTGAAAGTACAATCTACTTCCGGTCGAATAACTTCCGGAGTAAATGAAATAGGTCAACGGAATTTATGCAAGTCGTAAGTAAATGCTAATACAAAAAAACGAAGAATGTAAAATCCAGACCGGAAGTGATACTTTGGCCGCCATCTTGATTTTCTAATTTTCTTCAAATCGAAATAAGTCCTTAGGGATAAACTAAATCTGCATAAATCTGGTGTCGATGTAATCTGGTGTCTAATGTTCACAAAACGTTGCGAGCCGATTTTTGAATTTTGCTTTTGCATTTTCGCAACTTCCAGTTGAATTTTTTCAAAGTTTGAAAGCTTATTTCTTGTGACCTAGACCTTTTATGACCTTGACCTTCATAGGGTCAAAGTTCATTGACTTTGGCTATCATTTGATACTTTGACCTTTGACCTCCGACATGTACTTCCGGTTTAATAGCTATCCGTAAAAAGCCAAATTCGCAACTTTGGACTGCTCTAGTACGTGACCTAATTAACCTAGAGGGTTATTTTTTTCGGTTTTCTAATGTGTTTCTCATGCACTTTACATAGATATAGAACAATTGCTTTTTAAAAGGAAAATTGAAATTCGTGATTTTTTCAAATTTGAATTTTGTTTTACCATATTTGTGTCTTTTTGATCTTGGTGTATGTATATCTTATGACCTATTTTATGTAGAACCTTGATATTTGGAATTCCCCTATGACAAAAAAAGTGGGGTGGGCGTGGCACATCCGGGTTGAATTACTAATTGTTTACATTTTGGGGCCGAAGCATAACTCGCATAAGATACGTTTGTTAAAAAAGGGACTTTGCACACAATAACCTCATCCTTTTGGCCAGTTTGTGTTAACAGCTCAGTTGTTTCAGCTGTATAGTTCCAAAAAAGGAACGGGTTTTAACATTTGGATATTTTCATTTTTCGATTTTGACCTTTGTTAACATTTGTTGACCTATATCTTTTGACCCGAATAATGTAGAAGCTTGAAATTTAAAACACAACGTAACATTTGAAATATCAATTACCCTATGCAAAAAAAATTAAGGTGGGCGTGGCACATCTGGGTTATATTACTCATTATTGACATTTTTGGCCAGGAGCATAACTCACAAAGTATACGTTTGTTCAAAATGGAACTTTGCATACAATTATCTTATGTTTTGAGCCACTTTATCTTAGAAGTTCGGTTGTTTCCGCTTCATAGTTCAAAAAAAGGAACAGGTTTTGGAAATTCAAAATTTTCAATTTTACCTTGACCTTTGTTGACCTTGACCTTTGTAGGATCAAACGTCATTGGCATTGGCTATCTATTTATACTTTTATATTTGTCAACTTCCGGTTTTATAGTCGTGTGCAATTAGAAATTTTGATGACGTATATCTCTTGATCTTGACCTTTTAGACCTTCTCCTTTACAAGATCACAG
>NW_008709295.1:2224107-2234042 GCF_000327385.1 Lottia gigantea
TCAGCAGAATTATCATCTGTACTAATGGAACTAGCAGCCTTAGAATTATTACTATCTACTGAATGGTTAAAGGAATCACTATGTAGGATAGTGGGGTGTCTAAATTTACACTTACTACAACTTTGCTTATTCCAGCATTTACTCTTCTGATGCCCAGATTTTAGACATCCAAAACATAGTTTTTCTCTAGATACAAACTTAACTATATCGTCTCTTGAGAGTTTATCTAATTTTCTACATTCACTAATGGAGTGATTATTGAAATGACAATATTTCCATTTGATACCGTCAGAATTTACATCAGTTACTGAGGTGTTAAAAACTTTACCTGTAACAGGCTTAGATTTGACCTTTAAATCATTTTAACTCTTACTAATAGAATTGTCTGCACAATAGCATCCCTACCATACACAGGGTCATTTAGCATCTTAGCTTGTTTCTTATTACTCAGATATAATCAAAATCTAATCCAATATTTCTATAATCCTCAATTGATCAAAGATATGACTCAACTAATTAAGAAATCAAAAATAATCCTAATCCTCAACTGATCAAAGATATGACATGATTCACTCAATAATTTTGAGAAAATCAAAAACCTGTATTAACTGACTACTATATGAATCGCAAATTCAATCTCATTTCATAACCATTCCTCGACACTTGAAAAAGGATAATATTTCGAAAACCGGTTCGTGTCAATTGCGTAAGTTTTTGTTTTACTTGTTATAATTTTTCACATCATTGTTAGCGTTATTTATCACCTAAATATATATTTTTTTGCATTTTTCAAAAAAAAAAAAAAAAAAAAAATCCCCGAAATCAAAACTTTCATAGCATCAATATTATTAACCGCGTATAAACATTCACTCAAATAGATGCCAAAGTCATCAAGTAACACATGATCATCTGATTTAATCTTCTTAAAGTTCAGTGCACGATTGATGTAAGTCTCTGCAATATGATTAGGATCACCATATCTCTCACCAAGCTCTTTCATTGCAGCTGTAAAGCCAGTTTCACCACCTAAATAGGAAAATCCTCTTACTATTTTAATCGGCTGTCCATAAGTAAAAGACTCCAAATAGTTAAGATTTTTCTTCATCTGTACTACAGTTTGCAAAAACTTGAGTGTTCAATTGTCTAACAAAACAGAGATATTCTGAAGGGTCACCTCCAAATTTCTTGATGTCAACTACAGGACGCTTCAATGACTGGATAAGGGTTTTATTGAAACCTTCACTATCAGTAGGTAAGCTTATACTTTCTATAGGTATCTGTGTTATGTTCTGAGTTTGTCTCCTTGAGGATGTTGATCTATTACTGCTATTACCTTTTGTTTAATCTGAAGTTTCTCCATTTCGAGTTTCTCTTTATCACGCTGTTTCCTTTCCTTTTGTTCAATTTGCAGTTTCTCTAAGCTTCTGTTTCTGCTCTAAAACCTTTCTTTTCTCAACAAGTTCTATCCTCTTTTGTTCTTCTCTTACCCAATCTGAATTGGAGGAAACAGAGGACGAATCACTTCTGCTGAGTTGAGACACACTGTCAGAGGGTTTAACATCAGGCGGTGTAGGTTTGTTTAACTTAAACCACTCTTCTGAGTATCTTCGGAAACTATCAATTTCCCTTTGAAAATCAATATGATCGTAGAGGTAAGATTGTCTATCTGCCTCTTCTATTATCTGTATGTACTGGTGATGGGTTACTTGGTAGCTCTCCAAAACTTCTAACCATTTTTTATACAGGTCAAAGATGTGGTCGTAACCGTCATCAGTAAGCATACTATACTGTATATCTTTCGACATAGACTTCAAAACCTTTTCGAAATTCTCTGTCTGCAACTTAAGTTCTGAACTGGAACTATTATTGTTCACAGCTCCTTCATGGAGGCTTTCACTATCCTGTGTCTCCATATCTGGTCTAATTTGTTGATATTAATGTGGATGCTGTCGATGCGTCCCCTTCACCCACTAACATGCACACCACTGGATAAGGGAAAGGTAACGTTTAGGTGTTTTCATCAAAGTTTTAATCATCCAAATTGTAGACAATTGTACAGGTGAACAAACATACAATCGCACCGATAATGGACTTAAAAATACAGAATAAAAACGAAAGCTAGTAACTGAAATGGTTACGGGAACGGGAAACAAATTGTCAACCACCAAACTTCCAAAAATCAACAAAAGAATCACAGGATAAATGAAATGCCACCTGGTCATCACTTAAGAAGGACGTGACGTTATTTGAGCACCTTCGGTATGACTTAATAGCTTATCATGACTTATGAGGTTCGCCTTTTATGTATGCACTCTACAATGGTGATAAACAAAAGAAAGTTTTAGGAAGTTATATGAATCTCGTTAAGAGAAAAGCACCGGACGATGAAGGAATCATGTATTCTTATGGTGATAAAGATGAATTGAGTTTGGATGAAAACTACGAATTTGATGATTTCGATTACCTTACTATTCAAGAAGAGAATGAAGAGTGTTGATTTTTTTGTTTTAAATGAAGTTGAATAACAATTTCCTCGTTACCAAAATCTATAAACCTATTTTTACCATCTTTGATTTCCAGATTTATATCTTTAATCATAAAGGAATTAAGTGGTAAATACGTCGTTTGAAATGGTTTCTCTATAATTCTATATCCTATCGGTACAGTGAATGTTGGAAGACTGTAAATAATCTGACGTTTGTATTTATTGAAAAATCTACCGTTTATCAAATTGCAATGTATATTTATCACATCGATATCATTCTCGATATTAGCTTTGTGTGGTGCTTAAGTGGATTGCGTGTATATTTGTTTATCAAATCCTAGTAACGCATTCAATGAATTTTCTACGTTGAAATGAACTTGACTATTATTTCTTAATATCAATTTTATTTTGTTCAGATTCAAATTACCTTCGAATTAAATATTGTTTTTACCATTGACACTTCCTCCATATTCAGATAGGTATTCGTTAATGGCTATGTATTCGTAGCTTCCTGGTAGTAAACGTATGGTTTTGAACGTAACTCAATTATCTGTTGATATTTTTATTTGGTTATTTTTTTCGTTGATATTTCTAATGGAATTGTAAACAGAGAAATACTTTAATCCCAATTCATATTCTTGATTGCGATCGAGTTCGTACTCATAATCTAGAGACAATTTAATGTCTGACTTATTTGAGGTGATAACGAATAGTTGTTCTTTATTTGACATTTTTAATCACGCTTTTATAATCATTTTTATCTATGATACCTTTCTCTAGGAGTCTTTTTAATATACAATTTACTTCATTATAATGTCTGTGTGATCGATGTCCTTCCTTCATTGCCGCTGATATTACTCGTAATCTATTAAGTAGTTCCTCGATGTTGTCGGATAAAAACGTTATACCTTGTCCAGATGCCATATTTTCGTATTCGTCTATTTCTCGTGTGATTGGTGGATAATCTTCTGCATAATCACCAGGCTCCTCTTCATCATGTTCAATTACTCTTTTATATAGTTTAACTTTTTTTTATCTTCTTGTTTCGGGTCCCGACTTTCTTATTGCATCTAGAAATTTGGACTATGCTACTAAATCCTTATAATCGGCAACACCAACAACATCCTTCCCATTCATTAAATCTATTAATCCGTTAATGTGTATATATAATCCTTTGTATCGATTATAAATTCGGGGGTATTTGCCCTAAATCCATTAAACCGTAACCCCGCTTCATCAATGATTGAAATGCTCTTTGGTAAATCTGGGTCAGGGTTTGAAAAATAATGTTTTACATCATCTACTGTCCTAATTATAATACCACCATATTCAATCGCTTTGGGGTTCTATAGGAGGTTTATATTCTAAAGCTAATTTCTTTTCAATATCCTCTTCAGATTTTAATATGGGTTGAAATAGAGTTTGTAGATTTTCTGTTAATCCGAGTTGTTGTAATTTGTTATTTTCAACTTGGGTCTTTATTATATTCTTAGCTTTGATATATTCTTTATTTCTTTTTAAAATATTATTCCAATCGCTACTCATTTTTAAAAATATAAAATTAACACATGTCGATCATAACTCTTTCACCCGCAGGTTTTCTAGTATTTACGAATACATATCCATGATCATCTGGGTTTCTCCATTGAGCTTTACATTCTTTTTTAAATACATCTCTGTCCATTCCGTGATTTATCGACTGAATGATTTGAGATAAATATTAATCGTTTAATTCAAATAATAAAAAACAATTTGCATTTTTTCTAATGAACATAGAATCCGTCCCGTAAAAAGATTTGGATTGGTATATGCAGTGACAGTTGTGATGTCTTCCTTTCGTGAAGAATTCTTGTTGAACAGCTTGATTTCTTTGCGCTACGCAGTCGTCAAATAATATTAAGTTCTTTCGATTGCTATCAATATTAGTCAAGTCTAGGTCATTAACATTTTTCGTAAGAAAAACTTTTATATCCGTTGGATTCTTTGCTTCGATGTAGTTATCTGTATCTTTTATTTCCACTTTTTCGTTTCCTTCGTAATAATGAAATAGGTCTTGAACATCTTTCTTTGGTAAATATTCTAAAGCTTTGAGAGATTGATAATACGATTGCTCTGGTGTTGTTGTGTAGATATACAAAGAATTGAAATCTAAAAGGTTTGGTGTTGTCAACATGTTAAAAGTGAGATGAGTTTTCCCAGAACCGGAACTACCGCATATACACACGAGCATTGGGTTACTTGGAAATATTTCTGAATGATTAAATTTTTTGCCCATTTTATATTATTTTATTTTATTCCAAAAATCACCCCTTCTCCTTTATACTTTTGCACCCGCCGCGGTAAGACCTGCAAATATTAAAGGTAGGGAAAATATAAATCCACCTTTTTTACATTTGTGTCAAGTCTATATCATCTCTGACTTTACAATATTTGTAATGTTGATATTTTTACCATTGAAAGTTATTACAGTTGGGGAATCTGTTTCAACATCTTCTATTATTTTCATAACTAAAGTTTTTGGTTTCATTTTTAAGGGTGTATTTTTTACTCAATTCTTATCATTCTTCTATCAGCTGTTTTAATTAAATGTTTTGCTTCTTCGAGTAGTAACAATAACCGGTTACATCTCCTTGTGTTTTTTCAATATGAATATTTATGTTCACTCCTTGTTTTGAGTCTGGTAATTTCTTGAAATCAACCATTAAATATCTTGCTGGTTTAATAGTGTTAGTGATTGGCCAGGTGGTGGATTCTCCAGTTAAAGTCATGCTACCTACCGTGTTACGATAAAGAAAAGCTATTTCAATCTTTAGTTAATGAGTTGAATATTCTCGTTTCTACTTCAATTGATGGTGTTATTACGAGTATATAAAGTTGGAGATACGTTATTTCTAATTTTGCATCTGAAGCATTCTCTCCAAAGAGTATCTTATCATCATTGATTTCTCTTTGTAGATGCATTTTATATGGTAACCCTATGGAAACTTTTCTGTGTTCCAACAGACCGAATAAAGGATATAACTTCCAATTTACGTAATTATTGTACTGAAGTACCCGTTTTTCAAATCCGTGATTACCTGCTCGTCCTACTCTTTCTATTGTGTTTCGAGCAATAGCTCTCATTCTATCTTCATTTGCATCATTTGGAACCGGGTCTTTTAAAACTCTTCCATCGCCAACATCGGGTATCCAGCCTGAGACTGAATCGTAGTTTTTGGGATATAGAACTGTTTTCAACATTGTGTCAAATTCCCCAAGGTGTTTGATGGTTTCTATGGGATTTGAACCACCTTCCAAAACCATTTCAGTAAATAAAGATAGGAAGAAATTGTTTTCTAACGTTGTGTTGGTTTGTGGTACGCGATTCCCATTGGGAGTTCTGTCTTTGATTCTGAATCGCATCTGAAATAGGCATTAGACAGAAGCAACCAATTCGATAATGAATTAATCTCGAAAGAGACCCTACCCCCATCATTTAGTTGAGACCTAGAGCCAACGGATGGTGATATGATAATGTAATCCTCTTTTTTCTTATTAAACGAATAACGAATTGGATCATATAATTGAAAGATCGGATCTAATCTGTATTTTTTTTCTGCCATTTTTAAAGATAGGTTTTACCCTATTATTTGAAACCATTTACCCCCATGGAAATGCAGGAAGAATAACAAAAAACCAAAGTAAGTTTTAATAAATACATTTTACATACAATTTAAAACATAAACAATTACATGTATATTGATACTACTAGATATACTTCAGAGTTATCTCCCCTCTTACACTATTGGCAGTCATAGTTCAAGGGTCAAGAGTTACGTCCGCTCCTATAGAATCGCTAGATGTACTTTAGAGTTATTTCCCCTCTTACACTATTACCAGTCATAGTTCAAGGGTCAAGAGTCAAAGGTTACGACCGCTCCTATAGAATCGCTAGATATACTTCAGAGTTATCTCCCCTGTTACACTATTACCACTCATAGTTCAATGGTCAAGGGTTACGACCGCTCCTATAGAATCGCTAGATATACGTCACACATTTTATCCTTTTCCAAAACGCTTGTTCTTCAGCACTTTTCTATTTTCGAAATCTGTATCAACAATTTTGAATCCTCGGATATTTGTCACAGAGTTTGGTAGTATCCCCTTTTGCCTGCGATGGTTTAAATATTCTTCGTAATATGAAATGTTGACATCTATTAAACTTGTGTCTGGAATAGAACTAAATTGATATTTTGAAAAACAACAAATATCATATCTTAATTCCACCCTATAGTCTTATGATTAAATCAAACAAAGAACATACCTTGATTTTGTATGATTAAATTCCTATTCTTCCAGCGTAACAAAATTGAGACAGTGTTAATAGTTGAGAGTTTAGTCTGTCTATGCCGACGTGGCATGGGCGGAATGTTATATGTTAATATAAACATCTGTTATTTAGTGACGTATATCCAGTCAACAATAGTCTAGACGACTGATTGTTACCGGGAGTTAAAGGTAATTATTAAATCAATAATACTCTAGAAAACTAACCGTGTATAAACTGGTTGGTATTTTACTTTGAAGTAAACAAAAAACAGTGTTACCTCCCATTAATCAGTTTAAAAATGTTTGTTTTTTCTAAGTTCTTTGTGTATTTCATCTGCTATTCCCATACCCATTTTCATCTTTGCTTTCAACAGTTTAATGATTAATGCTATTTGCATTCTCTCTTTAAAAGTTGGATTTGGAATATTTTCAAGTTCGATTATCATTTGTTTGTCTGCTTCGTGTCTGGATGTTATGTCTTTATTTCTGAATAGTATGTCGTGTTTAAAGCTAACATGAAGTCACAAAAAGGCGCAATACCTAAACAAAAAAAAGTATAGGTCTGTATTGGCCTAAGTCAGCTTGAATCGTTTGACTGAAGCCATACAGACCTTTGTCAACTTGAGAAGCAACCAAGCGTAGCGCAGCCTCATATATAAACCGAGCCGGCGTGTTTTCGTCTTCACTGTCAACATTGATTTCAACTGGACAACATCTCACAGCTCAAGAAGATTATATGTCCGATGAAGTAAATATTATATAATTTATACATTTCCACTGCATCCATTCCATCTCCATTCATCTCAAAACCCTTTATAAACAAATAAAACCATCGGTTTTTGCCACTACTCTATATTATAGGCTAAACAGATGGACTATTGCAATCTGTATTCAATTTCACGAGGACATTTCATCTCTTGCAATTTCACAACATGACATGTGCATAATTTTATGTATGAAAATGGTTATACTCACCTTTTCATGAATTATAATATAAGGCGTTCAGTGCAACACACCATTATATTGGTAATCGAAAGAATTTGTTGTTGCAAATCATAATCTTTTATTGATTATCAGAAGTCCTCTCTCAAAATTGTAAACAAACAAAGAGACGTAACTCATTGCTTATCAGACTACAAAACATTTTGCTATAAATTTTATAATCTGACTTTTGTGATACGGAACAGGTACAAAACTGCTGTCCTTGTTTGAGAAGAGGAAAATGTGGAAGTTGTGTTTGCAGTAAAAACTGTCGAAATATGGGATGCAGATATAAATTGCAAGATAACAAGGTAACATATCATTCTCAATTTTTTTATTTATCTCTATTTCCATGTATCTAATTCTAATATATCATAATACTATCATTGTTCGTTTTCTGTAAACCTATTTGACAACGTCTAAAGCTTTCCGTGCCCTTATTTTCAGACCAAAACTTCACAGAACAGGGCAACAACGTCACGGTACCATCCTTATGCTTCCTCAAGCAACAGAAACTGTGGTGAAACAAGCAGGAATACAGAGCTTCATGAAAGGTGTATACCTGCAGAGAAAGAAGACGAAGAGAAAAAGAAAATTATAATGGTAAATAATATTTTGACATAATATTCATGAACAATCCACGTATTCACAAATATTTCCTGAATGCTTCTGAATTTATCATTACAGGAAAAGGTTGATAATATGTCATTAGAACAGTTACGCGACAAAGTCAAGGAAGCAGCACATGTCATTCCAGATCACCTATTTCCATTTTTTGATTCGGAATCATCAAGCACCCTCCCACGTCCAAGCTGGTGCAGTTGCGGAAATTGTGAAATTATGGAGGATGTTCGAATGAATACATGTTGTCGTACCACACCATGTATTACTTCCAAGCCAGAATTCAAAAATTTATGTTTGCGACATGATGTCATAGAAGTTGCCAACATTCTCAACTGGAGTCATCAAACAAATCAAGATGCAGACTTTTCTAATAAAACTTTTCGAAATCAAGCTTACAGAAATTTCATCCTCTGGCAACATGGCAAGATGGGATCCGGGAAACGCAAGCCATTACCAGCTTGTACCTACGTTGCAATAAGAGCAACATTTCCATCAAATGAATATTCTGGATACCATTCAGCGTTTTCCGATTCTGAATAAAAATGTTGTTTACCTTCACCTTTTCTTCGTTTCATTTCTTTCAATAAATTTGACGTCGTTTCCGGATTTGACTCTCCCGACAGATTTGGTGCTATGTCATCCAATTCTAGGGACCTTTTACCTTTTTTGTAGTCTTCGTTTCTGGCACAGTATATATGATGCATGCATTCTGACATAAGATCTAAAAATAATTTCAATGAAATTATAAGAGGAAATACAAAATGTACTCAACTGTAAAAGAAACAAAGCAATAATATATTTATATTTACCTGGTATATAGTCATAACTCTTACATACAAGCCTTTCATATGCTACCCAGTGCTTGGTTTTCTTCGAGAACTGCGGCATTCCGCAAACGTCGTCCTGTGAGTTGGTAAGCGCTGGTCGTCCTGTATGATGGTTGTAGTTTATGATGGCTAGTTGGTTTCTCATCACATAACAATCGAAACTAAATCCTATTCTTTTTGGACAATATTTCAGTAAGGAATGAGAGTAGAAATTCTCAATGCACCATGTTTGTCTGCACCGTGTGTAGTATTTCAGGTTTCCCAGGAAATATTTATCTGTGATAATAGATCTGTAAATATTTTGAAGTTTTTCATATATCTTATATTGATAAAAATTCAAGGGAGATCAATGAATATATAAGGATATATTTTACTGTAGCATACCTTAGATTTTTATACGCGGTACTTGATTTGTTCAACCACGATCTTGATGGGTCGTCAATTATTTGATTTTCTCTATGTCTGAATAATCAAAGATGGAAACATATACAACTACAATGCAATATCATGTATACAAACTTACATCGTTAGAGTTATATCAAAAAAAAGATATCTAGACAAATCTGCATAATTACCTGTCAGTGACCCACGAATGCACATTGGTAACATGGTAAAGTATACCAAACCAGCGACGTGTTAGTCTGTCGACACTTCCCTTCGATACGTGACAGCAGTACCAAAAGTGATTGAAGATTTTTCTAATCCCATGG
>NW_008709295.1:2235936-2257346 GCF_000327385.1 Lottia gigantea
GGGTACTTTCCCGCTTGCAAATGTTAATTGGACAGTCCTTACGGACTTGCCCTCCCGAGGTTTGTAGAGGTATAAACCCTCTACAGCGTGATTGTGGAGCTTAAGATCCTCCAGCAATTCACCCTCTGAGTACTCGGAGGGGACGCCATAAATGACGACCCGTTCCGTCTTGTTGAAGGTGGACATGGCCGAGTCCACCTTCATCCCACACAGTGCGGTTTGGTTGGCAGCATAAACCGCATCTGCCAGGAACTCAAAGTTCAGCCGCACGTTGCCGTTGGCCAGGACTTTGACCTCCGGAAGAGAGCTATACTTCCACTCTTTCCGGATGAAGTCGCCGATGACCTTCGACTTCGTGCTGCCGAAAGTTTTGCCCCCGCTTGGCTTCACTATTACAATGTTGGAGAACTCCGGCCTTGCTACCCTGGGTTGCATGGTAGCAGCTGGCCGACTCGCAACATCGGCATAGCTAACCTTGGTGGATTGTTGAGAGGCCATTTTAGCTGAAATTGAAGGTTTGATTAGTACAAATAAATATAAGATACAATACAATACAAGACAGATCAGATAGCTATCAAGAATGCCTTGCAGACTGTGCAAAAATTGATAGTATGAAAAATGAAAAGAGAACAACGAAACAAAACGAAACCTAGTGAAAGCTTTGTAGGACAGCTTGAATTTCTTCCGCCAAAGAAATTGTCGGCCGCCCAAAGAAAAGATAAAAGAAAAGAATAAAAAGGAACGAACTCACAGTAATTAGTGGCAGGTGTCAAAAGTTAATTGAGTTATACTTAATTAATACTTGACAGTAATCCGCTAATCCAATTTCACCAATCCAGACTAGAGAGACAGCTAATTAGTTGTTCACAGTACGAGTGTCGAACTAATTATGGTGTGGCTCGGTTTTTATATGAGGCTGCGCTACGCTTGGTTGCTTCTCAAGTTGACAAAGGTCTGTATGGCTTCAGTCAAGCGATTCAAGCTGACTTAGGCCAATACAGACCTATACTTTTTTTTTGTTTAGGTATTGCGCCTTTTTGTGACTTCATGTTAGCTATAACTGCAGCGGCGTCAACTCTATTGACGGTTTCTTCACCTGGTTTTGATTTATCATTTTGGTCTAATCGCAGTTCTAACCTTGTACCTGGGCCAGTGTAATTATGACCCGGAAGATGTTTTTCTCTGGGAAGAGAGCCTAATGATTTTTGAATGTCAGAACCGAAATAGGTTTTAGGAGTTTGAGCAATTATCATTTACATTTTTATCCAATGATTTTAAAACCATTGCCTTTTTTGTTTTCTAATCTTTTATTTCGCATTTCTCTTATACGTTGTAATTCTTTTAACTCGTTAGATCTTTTCACTGCATCGCTTATATTTACTCCTGCTTTTGCTACAGATCCAAGAGCTTGGGCTTCTGAGCAAAATAAGGGATTTGTTGTTTGAGACAAAGATGGCTACTTTTGGGATGGGCTTCTGAGGAAATAAAGGATTTGTTGTTTGAGACAAAATTGGCTACTTTTGGGATGAGAGAGGATAGAGCTGAGAGGAAACCATCTCCTTCGACTTTGTGTTGTTCGTGTTTTAAAATTAAACTCATTCTGTTTTTAAATGAGTTAATTTGAAGATATTATTGGCCTGGGGCGCTTGGGGTTGTTAAACGCGTACCCCTATAGGCTCCGGATTTATTAACCGCGTGCCTGGTTGGGTTGTTTGTTTGGTGGGCTTGGGGGCGCCGCAGGCAAAAGAATAGTATAAGAGTATATAGATAGGGGGCACTTTTGTATAATTCATAAAAAAGAAAAATCACCTTTTGACGTTAGGACATTATATAAATTATACAAAAGTGCCCTCTATCTATATACTCTTATACTAGTCATGATTACAGATGAAAAATTCGACAATATTTAACAAATGACACAATAATATGGAAAAGGAATCTTGCGTGAAGCAATAAGTTGCGAGAAATACATGATGTGCTCTCGGAAAATTGAAGCGACTAGAGTTCTAAAATTACAAAATATGCAGGTAAATAACAAGGAATGTTTGAAGTATAATTTCTGATTTCGGTATTTATAGACCTTCCTATCCCAACAAAACACAAGATACACAGATGATACACAATTAAAATCAAATTATAGATGTTTTCCTCTTCTGGCTCCATGTACCTCCTGTGTTCTCAATAAAATGTAACTGACTGCGCAATAAGGAAGAGTGGGAAAAATGAGATGACGTTCTGATTTGCACATGCTACTTAAGCATTTGGGAGAATATTATGTTGTGCTATTTAATATAGAGCGTTTACGAGCTAAAAATTGAACGCGTTTTCAAGAACAAGGCCAATAACTCATACTAATTATTTTTCGATTAGTTTGATTTTCAATAGGGTTCATCCTTGGGAGATTACTAACTCAAACCAAGTTTCATCTAAATCCTTCAGGATTTGTGTCTTCTGGAGTGTTTACGAGCTAAAAACTGAACGCGTTTTCAAGAACAAGGGCAATAACTCATACTAAATATTTTTTTCAATTTTTCTGATTTTCATAAAGGTTTATCCTTGGGTGATAACAAACACTCAAACCACGTTTCGTCAAAATCTGTCACGAATTGTGCCTTCTAGAGTGTTTACAAGCTAAAATTGAACGCGTGTTCAAGAACAAGGGCAATAGCTCATACTAATTATTTTTTTATATGGGTGACAACAATATACGCCCCCAATTCATGTGGGCGTATAAAATGCGAGATTTAGGTGCTGCAACACGAAAAGAACACAACATGTGCAGCTCTGGAGGTTCATGGGCTGAAAGATTATGGATTTCTGAATTCTGACCAACCTGCACAAAATGCAACACATATGTCCTTGTGAGGTTCATCAAATGGGTAGTGTTCAAATGTAACTACATAGCATAGGGTCATAGAAAGTAGCCTTTAAAGGAGCCATGTTGCATATTTTATAAATGGTTTCTAATAGAGGGGCACACGAGCGATTTTGTTCGCCCGATCGCGGCGAATTTAAAAAATCGATCCAAAATTCGATCAGCAGTGTCGATGGTGCCCGAAAGAATCGCCGGTATAAAAATGATACATATTTTTAGCTGATTATTTTCGCCGGCAATAGACCATTTTACGGTTATTCGCGCACTAGGAATTATGGGATTGATTAAATCATAAAACATGACGGCGGCCATATCGTTCAATGCTTTTCACCTATAGTATGGTATTGTACCGCATTAAAAGGAATTTGTAGAGAAAACAACCTTGTGACATGCGGTAAAAGGAAAGCAAAAACGAATGCTTATCATAAATTCCAGCTCGGAATCACTCTTAGTATGAAATTTAGGAAGAAATTTCCATTAACAGGTGAATTAACAAAATTCATATTGATAATTGTTTGCCTTGATATAATCTACTTATTGAGAATAGATCATAGAGCATTGAGCGCTGTAGTTTACTAGTCATGACGGAATCACGTGATCTTGGACATCATTTATCACTGCTGTTGATTCTTGATCAATTTCCTGCTCAAGTCATAAGGATTGATAGAAATTAATTTGTGTTATCAAAGCGCAATTTATTGTCATACAAGATATATAAATACAAACAAACAAGCACCAAAAAACAAAAGAATAGACCAAAGAGCATTGCGCGCTGTAGTTTACTAGTCATGACGGAATCACGTGATTTGGGACATCATTTATCACTGTTGTTGATTCTTGATCAATTTCGCTGCTCAAGTCATAAGGATTGATAGAAATTAATTTGTGTTCTCAAAGCGCAATTTATTGTCACACAAGATATATAAATACAAACAAACAAGCACCAAAAAACAAGTTTTGATTAGTAGTACTAGAGCAGATTGGTCGCACGGGGATCCCCATTCCATTTCATTTTATGGGGAAAATGCGACCAATCTGTAAGCTCCCAAAAAAGACCTAAACACCCTACTTTCCATCAATTTCCTCCCCAAAAAAGACCTAAACACCCTACATTTCATAAATTCTTACACTAAAAAAGACCTAAACTCCCATAAATTATTACACCTATACTCCCTTACATTTCTTACACCAAAAACACCTTCAATCAATTCCATCAAAAAAGCATATTAAAAATACCCTTTTATAAAAATAACATCCGGTTTTAAAATAGCCTCGTTTTAAATAATGTTATTTTTAGTAGAAGGGAGATAACTCTTTTTTGAAAAAAACTTATTTTCTACTCAAATTTCAAACCTTAAAAATGGCAAATGAAATATAAGATCCAATCTTTAGATTATACGATCCGATTCGTTATTCATTTAACAAGAAAAAAGAGGATTATATTACATCTCACCGACTGTTGGTTCTAAATCCCAATTAAATGATGGTGGTAGAATTACCTTCGAAATAAATTCATTATCGAATTGGTTGCTTATTTCAGATGCGATTTCAAAATCAAAGACGCCACTCAAAATCAAGTTCCACAAACTAATACAACGTTAGAAAACAATTTCTTTCCATCTTTATTTAGCGAGATGGTTTTGGAAGCTGGTTCAAATCCGATAGAAACAATTAAACACCCTAGGTAATTCGACACAATGTTGAAAACAATTATATATCCTAAAGATTTTGATTCAGTCTCAGGTTGGATACCCTATGTTGGTGATGGAAGTGTTTTAAAAGAACCGGTAAGAAATCTTGCAAATGATGCTGATTTAGCTAGAGTGAGAGTTGTTGCTCGAAACACAATACAAAGAGTAGCACGAGCAGCTAATCATGAATTCGAAAAACGAGTAATTCAGTACAATAATATTGTTGAGAATAATAGGTGGGGTAATTACATAAATTGGAAATTATATCCTTTATTGGGTCTGTTGGAAGATAGAAAAGTTTCCATAGGGTTACCATATAAAATTCATCTACAAAGAGAAATCAACGATGATAAGATATTTTTTTGGTGAGAATGGTTCAGATGCAAAATTAGAAATAACGAATCTCCAACTTTTCATACCCGTAATAACACCATCAATTGAAGTAGAAACGAGAATATTCAACTCATTAACTAAAGATATTGAATAGCTTTTTTTCATCGTAATACGGTAGGAAGCATGACTTTAACTGGAGAATCCACCACGTGGCCAATCACTAACACTATTAAACCAGCAAGATATTTAATGGTCGGTTTCAAAATCTTACCAGATTCTCAAACGAATAACAATAATGTCTTCAGAGTGGCAATGAACTAAACTCAAAATCCTTTAATCCATAAAGTTCAAGTAAGATTAAACAACGATAATTATCCTAACCAACCTTTAACAATTAATCCAACCACAAAGGATTATAATGAATTGTATAGAAACAATAAAAACATGTGTGAATTATTTGGAAATCCACCTCAGTTTGAATATGTAGATTTTGCACTTAATCATCCAATCTTCTGTTTTGATCTATCAGCTCATCAAGAAGATCTTTTCAAAACAGGAGTGAACATAAATATTCATATTGAAAAAACACAAGGAGATGTAACCGGTTATTGTTACTACTCGAAGAAGCAAAACATTTAATTAAAATAGCAGATAGAAGAATGATATGAATTGAGTAAAAAATACACCCTTAAAAATGAAACCAGAAACTTTAGTTATGAAAATAATAGAAGCTATTGAAACAGCTTCCCCAGCTGTAATAACTTTCAATGGTAAAAAAATTAACATAACTAAAAACTTATTGATAAATATAAATATTGTAAAGTCAGTGACGATATAGATTTAGAAAGAATTGACGCGAACGCAAAAGAAGGTGGATTTTTACCTTTCCTTCTACCTTTAATATTTGGCGGTATTGCAGCGGCGGAATATCTGCCGCAGTCAAAGCTGCCAACGCAAAGAAAGCAGCTGATCCTAAAGCCGCTGAAGAACGTAGACATAATTTAATAATGGAAAAGGAAGCAAAAGGTTCAGGAGTGGGAGATATGATAGGCACAATAAAATAATTTGGAAAAAGATTTGGGGAAGAAACCAACAAAACTGTTAAACAAGGATTGAATAAATTGGTAGATAGTATTGACACAGGAGAAGTCATAGTCAAACATAAGGGTAATGGAATATTTTTAAAAAATATACACACAGGAGAAGGATTATTTCTTTCAAAGTATAAAGGAGAAGGAGTGATTTTTGGAATAAAATAAAATAATAAAAAATGGGCAAAAAATTTAATCATTCAGAAATATTTCCTAATAACCCAATGCTCATGTGTATATGCGGTAGTTCCGGTTCTGGGTAAACTCATCTCACTTTTAACATGTTGATAACACCAAACCTTTTAGATTTCGATTCTTTGTATATCTACACAACAACACCAGAGCAATCGTATTATCAATCTCTCAAAGCTTTAGAATATCTACCAACGAAAGATGTTCAAGACCTATTTCAATATTACGAAGAAAACGAAGAAGAAGTGGAAATAAAAGATATCATAGATAACTTCATTGAAGCAAAGAATCCAACGGATATAAAAGTTTTTCTTACGAAAAATGTTAATGGCTTAGATTTGTCTAATATTGATAGCAAACGAAAGAACTTAATATTGTTTGACGACTGCGTAGCGCAAAGAAATCAAGCTGTCCAACAAGAATTCTTCACGAAAGGAAGACATCACAACTGTCACTGTATATACCAATCTCAATCTTTTTACGGGATGGATTCTATGTTCATTAGAAAAAATGCAAAATGTTTTTCATTATTTGAATTAAACGATAAAGATTCATCTCAAATCATTCAGTCGATAAATCACGGAATGGACAGAGATGCATTTAAAAAGGTTTGTAAAGCTTAATGGAAAAACCCAAATGATCATGGATATATATTCGTTAATACTAGAAAGAGTTATAACAGACATTTATTAAATTTTATTTTTTTAAAAATGAGTAGCGATTGGAATAATATTTTAAAAAGAAATAAAAAATATATCAAAGCTAAGAATAAAATAAAGACATAGTTGAAAATAACAGATTACAACAACTTGGATTAACAGAAAATCTGCAAACTCTATTTCATCCCATATTAAAATCTCAAGAGTATATTAAAAAGAAATTAGCTTTAGAATATAAACCTCCGATAGAACCTCATAAAGATCACCCAGAACCGAATCCATATGGTGGTATTATATTTCGGGGAAGGGAGGGTTTGATTCTCCCAAATGTACAGGCCTAGGGTGGAGCAGACACTTTATTTAGAAATTAGGATTAAGGGTCTTGATATTGGGTTTTCTTCTGTTCTTATTCTGATCTGAAATTAGAAAAAATAACTCGCCCGATGGGCGAGAAGTATAGTATCTGTTATGTACTGATTGTTTTTAGTTTACTATGAACAATATTTATCATTTAAGTTCTTATTTTTTGAATATGCAACTATCATTTTCTGCTTATAGACATGGGGGAATTTCTCTTGAAGGCTCTTATAGTGGGCATGAACTATCTTGCTTGCTCGATTGCTGGTTGTATTAAACGGGACAACAAAGGGTGCTATGCCTACATTATGATGAATATTTAGTCCTATAGGTCTTGCTGTATTCAATGTCTCAATCCAATGGGCCTCCCTAGATTGACGGAATTTGGTAGTTTCATCTTCGGGCAAGTCAATTTCTATACGCTCAATTGGGATTAGGGTGAGATCGTCTATTGAATGGTCGTCGAGGTTGAAATGATTAGAAACAGACTTGTCTTTCTTTAATTTGATGTCTGACCTATGAGCATTAAAGCGAGTTCGTAAATTATTCTTAGTTTCTCCTACATATTGTTTGGGGCATTTCTTGCATGAAATTAAATATATTACAATCGAATGTTCACATGTTAGATGTTCCTGGATCGGGTACCTTTTATTCGTAGAGTTGCTTACAAAATAATGAGTTTCTGATATAAAGGGACATGTTTTGCATCTACTGGACAAACATGGAGCACTTCTTAAACCTGGAGGTACTTCGGCATAAAGTCTGTTTTTAGCTGCTATCTGTGCTAAGGTGGAATTTTTTATGTTTCGTAAAAATTGTTTAGAGTACCCAACGCTCTTTCAGTTTTGAGAAAACAATCGTACAGGCTTGGTTGAAATCAGAAGATCTTGTACAAATTCGATGAAATCGTAAAACTTGTGACTTAATTATACCAGAAAAGGTATGTTTTGGGTGAAAGGAGCTCTTGTGCAAGAGTTGATGAGTATCAGTTACTTTGAAATACACTTTAATATCCAGTTTATTTGTTTCTGCTATGGAATCTCCCTTAAAGACTGTGGTATCGAGAAAGTCTATGCTTTTGTCACTCACGTTTGCGGTTAGTTTGATAGAAGGATGGTGGTTGTTGAGAATTTCAAAGAATTCCCAAAACTGTTCGATAGAATAAGTCCAAACCATAAAAATGTCATCCAAAAAGCGTCCGTAAAAAAGTAGGTCAAATGGACAGAGGGGCAACACCTCACTTTCCCACTCTGCCATTAGGACATTAGATGATATTAATAGTCTTTTTTCAAAGCAGTATTACACCAATCATTGATGATGAGGGGTTATTGTTTAATGGATTTAGAATTAAATTTAAGTCAAATTCCCCTATATTCAAAATCGATACAAAAAACTTAATATTTACATTAACAAAAGGATTAATAGATTTAATGAATGGCGGGTATATTGGCATTGCCGATTACAAGGATTTACTAGCATACTCAAAATTTCTACATGCAATAAGAAAGTCGGGACCCGAAACAAAAAGATCTAAAGCAGTTGAAAGATATATAAAAAAAAGTTATTCCTGATGAATATGAAGTTGATGAAGCAGATGATGAATATGAAGATGAGGTATCAGATGATTATGCTGAAGACAATTCAATTACACAAGAAATAGACGAATTTAGTCTTAAACGCTCACCTATACGTCTGTAAACACGAGCACGACCATCATTTTTGTAAAGATAAAACCTACTCTCGTCCGTGAACATCACACGTTGCCAATCACGAATCTGCCATCGCCGAACTCTCCTGGCCCATGTCAATCGACGACATCGGTGTTGAAGTGTCATGTGCACTCCGTGGTAGGGGCGACGTGCTCGGATACCACGTTCCCTCAGTCGCTGGTACACTGTGTGTCGACTGATACGATGTCCCAATGCCGCCGATGCCGTTGCTGTTGCAGTAACGAAACGATTCCTCAGATGAATTGTCCTGATGTGGCGGTCCTCACCTGGCGTTGTGACACGTGGTCGACCACCCCTAGGCCTGTCTGATGTACTGCCTGTCTGCCTCAAACGCTGCATCAATTTTGTTACAGTTTTTCTGGAGCAGCCAAAGGTTCTTGCGATCAAGGTGATGTTTGCTCCATGTTGCGCCATTCCCACAGCTCTTTCTCTTTCAATCCGGCTCAAACGTGACATACTTTTTGTGTTTTTCTTTATCCTCTGTTGCTAGTAGTATATGAGCTTACACTTTGGTCGCATAGGGATTCCCCATTTCATTTCATGGGGAAAATGCGACCAATGTGTAAGCTCCCAAAAAAGACCTAAACTCCCTACATTTCAAAAGACATCCTACATTTCATAAAGCATCCTACATTTCATAAATTCTTACATTAAAAAAGACCAAAAAACACCTTCAATCAATTTCCTACATTCCATCAAAAAAAGCTTATTAAAAATACCCTTATATAAAATAACATCCTTGTTTCGCTTAACATCCGGTTTTTAATAGTCTCGTTTTAAATAATGTTATTTTTAATCTAGAAACTTCTAGAAAAGGGACTCTTGTTTTGGAAAAAAAACAGACCACAATTTCTTCGTTAAATTAACTCATTTAAAAATAGGATGAGTTTAATTCTAAAACACGAACAACACAGATTCGAAGATTATTCGGGCGACGGTATCTTTTCTTCATTATTTTCTCTAGGTAAAACAATAATTCCAAAAGTAGCTAGCTTTGTTTCAAAAAATAAATCACTCATTTCAACCGGAGCGAAAGCCATCGGCTCAATCGCGGAAGCCGTAAAGAGTATAAGCGACACAGTGAAACAATCTAACGAGTTGAAAGAATTACAGCTAATAAGAGAACTTCGAAACAGGAGATTAGAAGAAAGGAAAGGAAAAGGTATTAAATTTATAGGATAAAAATGATAGTCGCTCACGCTCCAAAAACTTATTTCGGTTCAGGAGATATACAAAAATCATTGGGTTCTCTTCCTGGATTTCCATGGGCGAAATATCCCGGAGAAAAACATCTTCCCGGTCATAATTTCACCGGTCCAGGTACTAGGTTAGATCTGCGATTAGACGAAAACGATAAACCCAAACCAGGGGAAGAACCAGTCAATAGAGTTGACGCCGCTGCGCTTAAACACGACATACTATACAGAAATAAAGACATAAACTTCAGACACGAAGCAGACAGACAAATGATAATCCAACTTGAAAATATTCCAAATCCTACTTTCAAAGAGAGAATGCAAAGAGCATTAATCATTAAACTGTTAAAAGCAAAGATGAAATTAGGCATGGGATTGGCGGATGAAATTCATAAAGAATTTAGAAAAACTAAAAACTTTTTAAAAATTAAAGTGTTTGAAAAAGATGAAATATGGTCGGCCGATTTAATTCATATTCCAGTCGAAAGAGGATTTAAATATTGCTTAACAGTTATAGATTTGTATACGAGATATGCTTGGGTTATTCCTTTGAAAAACAAAACATGATTATCAGTCAAACACGCATTTGAAACGATTATGAAACAATCTAACCGACATCCAGAAAAACTGTGGGTAGATAAAGGAAGTGAATTTTATAACAAAAATATGAAATCTCTGGGATTTGAAATTTACAGCACGCATAATGAAGGTAAAGCTGTAGTTATTGAGAGATATAACAGGACTCTAAAAAATAAATTATTTAAAAAGTTCACGGAATTGAAATCTCAAAAATGGCTTAAAATATTACCAGAGGTTGTAGATGAATACAATAACAAAATTCATTCATCTATAGGTGTCACACCAACACAAGCCTCGAGTAATCCAAATATTATAAAGTCAATTAACGCGCAACATAACTACGAAAATGAAATACAGAATTTAAATATCAAACCCAAATTTAAAGTCGGATTTTCAAATATAAAAGCTAATTCGAAAAAGGTTACGTTGGATACTGGACAACGAAGAAGATGAAGAATTTGATAGAAGATTAAGAGATGTAGACAAGCATTAACGCTTTCTTAAATTTAAATTTAAATGCAAATTTCTGTTCAAAATATTATTGAATGTGTTTTATCAGAATGTAATACAATTTTTTTCAAACACAAACTACGTATATATTTAAAAAAAACCGACTTTTAAAAATGAATGAATATGGAACCGATACAACCACAAACTTTCAACTTATGAGATGGGCAAATGAGTTAAATATATCACCGTTTTATTATTGTATGAGAGATGAAACAAATGATCTGAAATATAAGAAAGGTAAATTTTACGCGATAACAAATATACATACTTCCGATCAAAAAGGAGTTCATCATTCTGCTTTGTACAAAGACTCTGGCTTATATTTCTTCGATTCTTACGGATTAGAACCTACTGAAGAGATAATGCAATTGACTAATAAACCAATCAAATGTTCTTCCTTTCAAATTCAATTACCGGGACAAAAGTTTTGTGGTCAGCTTTCACTTTGGGTTTTATGTCAGTTGAGTTTAGGAAAACAATTCGAAGAAATTGTAATAAATTTAACTCAATAAAAATGGCCAACAAGTTTGGATTAGGTTCTTTATCTTTAGAAACTAAAAAATCTAACACTACAGCGTGGATAAATAAAGCGAAACCTTACTTTGTGGATCAAATCGGAGACACTCTTCAAGGTGATTTAGATATGAACAATTTCAAAGTAACAAATTTAAAGTCTCCGGAAAACGATAATGACGCTGTTCACAAGAAATATTTACGGGAACAAATAAATTCAATTGAAGTAAATAAAAAACCTTTTCTGGTATAATTAAGTCACAAGTTTTACGATTTCATCGAATTTGTACAAGATCTTCTGATTTCAACCAAGCCTGTACGATTGTTTTCTCAAAACTGAAAGAGCGTGGGTACTCTAAACGATTTTTACGAAACATAAAAAATTCCACCTTAGCACAGATAGCAGCTAAAAACAGACTTTATGCCGAAGTACCTCCAGGTTTAAGAAGTGCTCCATGTTTGTCCAGTAGATGCAAAACATGTCCCTTTATATCAGAAACTCATTATTTTGTAAGCAACTCTACGAATAAAAGGTACCCGATCCAGGAACATCTAACATGTGAACATTCGAATGTAATATATTTAATTTCATGCAAGAAATGCCCCAAACAATATGTAGGAGAAACTAAGAATAATTTACGAACTCGCTTTAATGCTCATAGGTCAGACATCAAATTAAAGAAAGACAAGCCTGTTTCTAATCATTTCAACCTCGACGACCATTCAATAGACGATCTCACCCTAATCCCAATTGAGCGTATAGAAATTGACTTGCCCGAAGATGAAACTACCAAATTCCGTCAATCTAGGGAGGCCCATTGGATTGAGACATTGAATACAGCAAGACCTATAGGACTAAATATTCATCATAATGTAGGCATAGCACCCTTTGTTGTCCCGTTTAATACAACCAGCAATCGAGCAAGCAAGATAGTTCATGCCCACTATACGAGCCTTCAAGAGAAATTCCCCCATGTCTATAAGCAGAAAATGATAGTTGCATATTCAAAAAATAAGAACTTAAATGATAATATTGTTCATAGTAAACTAAAAACAATCAGTACATAACAGATACTATACTTCTCGCCCATCGGGCGAGTTATTTTTTCTAATTTCAGATCAGAATAAGAACAGAAGAAAACCCAATATCAAGACCCTTAATCCTAATTTCTAAATAAAGTGTCTGCTCCACCCTAGGCCTGTACATTTGGGAGAATCAAACCCTCCCTTCCCCGAAAACTAAACTACAACAAGAGGTAAAAAGATTAATAAGTTTTATTCAAAAAGAATTGGTCAACGTAGCGAATAAAACTGAGTTACAAAATTTAATTTCATTAATATCTAAATTAGAGGATAAGATTGCAAATCAAAAATGAGACATTCAACAATTGATAGATAACATTCCAGATGAAAATGAAGATACGTTTCAACAGGAATTAAATGCTCTGGAAACTAAACTTAACAGTGAATTACAAAAAGAACTAACAAATATTTAAAAACAAATACAAAACATAGATGATAGCGAAATCAAAACCTATATTCATCAACAAATACAGAACATTGATGATAGTGTTATTCAACAACAGATAACCACTATTAATAACCTAGTTTTGAAACAGGACAAAAATATAGTCGCATTAGAAAAAAAGTTTCTCAAGAAAGAATCATATTATTTCAATCTTCCATTTGGAAATTTTACTGATACAAATGAATCTATTACTAATAATATTGATAGAACAGTAATATATAAATATAAAAAATATGGATTTTCAGTAAATATAAGAGTATTTTCTGTTGAAGGTTATGTTCCCCCCCCCCCCCCCTACAAATCTTTGGATCATATTATCCTTTCCGAGGAAAAATTGTAATTTAAATTAATTTTCCTATCCAGGTAAAAGTTGATTCAATATTCTTCAAACAAGGATCACATTCATCTAATCAATTTACGCTCAAAAAGTTCTTCAGTTTATCAATGGTAGAGACAATGTAGAAATTAAAGAATATGAAATTAACGACGAAAACAACAAGATTAATCACTTATATGAAATTAAAACGAGTGGAAAATATATAGATATGTTTAGAATGTTAATCATACCAGATAAAGAAGATGATTATTTTTCATTGAGTGATTTCGATATGGTATTGGAGACGGAAACTACACCATCAATGAATATTTTTAGAAATCCAGAACCACAAAAAGAAGATATAAGCAGTTATCAGTTTTTACGAGCAACAGACTTTGAATACGTAAAACTATATTTGGTTAATAAAAGTTTTTCACACAAATATAGCTCTTCAACTGATTTATTTACCTCAATCGATATTCATAAAAGTCAACAAGATAAATATAAGAGCATGATTTTCCCCAAGGCATGTTTGATAGTGATTGTCCAAGATATTTTACTTTCCGAGGAAACATTATAATTGAAATTAATTTTCCTATCCAGGTAAAAGTTGATTCAATATTCTTCAGACAAAAATTACTTTCATCTAATCAATTCATCGCTCGTAAAGTCTTTCAGTTTATCAATGGTACAGAAAATGTGGAAACTAAAGAATTAGAAATTAACGACGAAAACAGCAAGAATGATCACTTAAATGAAATTAAAACGAGTGGAAAATATATAGATAGGTTTAGAATGTTAATCACTAGATAAAGAAGATGATTATTTTTCATGATATTGGAAACGGAAAGTCCACCATCAGCAAGTATTATTAGAAATCCACAAAAAGAAGATACAACAACCAGTTATCAGTTTTTAGGAACGACAGACTTTGAACACGTAAAACTATATTTTGTTAATAATAGTTATTCATTCAAACATTCCTCTTAAACTGATTTATTTACCTCAATCGATATTCATAAAAGTCAACAAGATAAACAATTTATAATATTTTCATCAATAATTGAACGTAATGGTAGATTAGAAGTTGGAGATATATATACTTGTAGATGTATGATAAAAATCAATATCGAAAAACCAAAATTTTCAGTTCCTCTAAATAAGATTAATGATTCGAAAGAACAAATATCCTTAGTAACTTTAAAAGTTTTTTTTATTAAACCTGAAATAATTATAACAGATAATGAAAAAATAAAGAATGCACAACTTATTGGGAAACCTATTGTAGATCTTAAACACTTTCCATCTTTTGGTTTATCAGAAATTCACTTAATTTAATTACCCAAAAAATGGAACTCGAAAGCAGACAACAATATATGATAGAAAAACAAAACGAACTAAAAGAAAAACTAAAACAATTCAACAAATGTAGAAAAAACATGGAGTAGAATCGATTCTGTTTTCAAAACATTAAGTACAGTTCTAACAGTAGGGATAACGGTGGCAACAGCCGTAACCGGTGGATTAATGCTTCCAATAATTGTCCCAACTGTATTAGCCGCGTTCACTGCCGTTCAAATTTCATCTTGTGGATTGATTACTTTAGGTTTTACATCAAAACAGAAAGCTCATTATAAAAGGAAAACAGAAATTTTAAGTACATATCTTAATAAATTATTCATTTTTTTCGAAAGATCGAGAGAAGACAAGAACATAACAGTTGAAGAATTATAAAAATTCAATGAAATTTTAGATAAATTTGATGTAGAAATATCATCAATAAAAGTTAAAAATTCCTAGTTAAAAATAGTTGCTTTAAAAATATGAATAAAATTGAAATTTTAGACGATAAAAAATTCATATCAATTAAAATTTTAGACGATGTTATTGACAAGATTATCTCTGATGAATTAAAAAATATGAATAAAATTGAAAAATTCATATCAAATGAACGTTTTTGCAATGTTATTAAGCTTATCACTGATGAATTTTTAACATTTAAAGGGCAAATTGAATTAGATGGAGAGATAACTCAAGATGGAGGATATAAACAAGGCATGCAATTTGTAGCTTTTAATACCAAAACTTTTCGCAATTTCTTCGCTAGAGTGGATATAAAATCGGATACTTCTGATTGGTATTTCACAGGAAAAATGATTTTCCGTAAAAACAATTTCAAAGAAATAAAAAGATCAAAAAAAGGGTAGTGGTGTTATCCTACTCAAAAAGATAAATGAATATATCGGTATAAATTGTTATATACCGAGCGATGGATACTGCTTTGTAAAGTGTGTTAATCGTGTTTTAAACGAAGAGAGATTTTCAAGATTTCATCAACAGTTTTTCAAAATCAAACAGAAAAGGAGTTATGACAACTGCTAGAATCTGTGAATTCAATAAGAAATTTAATGCTTATTTTCAAATTTATATGCCCAAACATAGACATTTTCAACCAAAGAAAGTATCCGAAGAATTAGATTGGGTACTTTATTTACACAAAGAACATTTCTGTTTGATAAGAAGAATTAACAAAACCTTAGGCATTAAAGAAATAGAAAATAATTACGATGAAAATGTATGGAGAACTTGTAAAGATGATAATGCGGTAACGCAAGTTTCACCTCTAAAACTAAACGTTTTTCCAACCATTCCCGGTGATTGTTTATACGCATGGGATTGCGAAACCTATAACGAAAATAAAGCCATACCTTATTCTTGCACGTTAATTAATTTAGAAAAACTAAGAAAAATGTTAAACAGAATAAATAATCTCTTTCCAGATTTAAAGCCGACAGATCCCATTCCAGAAGAATTTTACAACAAACTCATGACTAATATAGTATAAATATTTGTAGGTACAGATTGCATCGATCAAATGTTACAACGTTTAGGAAAAATAGATCAAAAAAGAATAACATTAATTGCTCATAACGCTAGCGGTTTTGATAACTGGATCATGATCAAAAATGTAAAAAAATTGTCAATTGCGTAAGTGTTTGTTTTACTTGTTATAATTTTTCACATCATTGTTAGCGTTATTTATCACCTAAATATATATTTTTGCATTTTTTATCATAACTTTCATCTTACTTTATATATCCCCAAACCCAGTTTGACTTATTTGCATAATTTGATCCCAACATTTTCACGCTAGCATATACAGTTTCCTCCCGTTACATCCGCTGTACATTCCCTTCTAACCTCAAGTTATTTTCATTATGCTCCCCAACTACAACAACCACTGGCAAGAAGCCAGACATAGAAACACTAATCGTCAACCAAACCAATATCACGTACCCTACAACGGCCCTGTCTTCCATCGACCTCTACCACCTACCAATCGCCGACCACCAACCAACCCATCCAGCTATATCCCACCCCATCGCCGACCTACCTACAACACAGCCTACCAATCAAGAGGTAACCATCGACCTGACCAACAACAGAAACGACTACCAGCCCACCGACGCCAACCAGTCCCCACTACTCATAAGGAGGAAGAACCCTTTGTGAAAGGGTTCTTCCAAGTTTTGCAGTGCCTCCATCATTTGGCAATCCTTACCCTTCAACAGCAAGGCCAACCAGCGTTTACCTTCAAACGCAAAGTCTCTGAGTTGGATAGTTTTATCCGTCCAGCAATAAAAACATCAGCTGTCGACGCGAATATTAGATCCCTCAATCGGACATGGCTCTGTAAGGTTACGCAGGTCCTGATCGACCATTACCAAACCACACTTCAAGAGAAGCTGACCACCATTCGTACCAAGTCTTTATCATCACCTGCCGTCGACCGCATCGTTTCTCATGCCCTGTCCTGGGCCCGTCGCTCCCATGGGAAACGTCTCACTCAAGCTGTAATCTCCAAATTCTACCAAACAATCAACGAAACAAAAACCAGAGTAACCATATCTCTACCAACTGAAATGGACACTACACCTGCACCATCTAGAGCCACCACGCTGCCGAACCAAACCCCTAAACGAGCCCGAAGTTCATCTACTCCTAGTCCAGCAGACATAGGTAAACACCCCTTCTCTTTTCACTTTCAGACTCGTCTTCCCCTTCCACACCATCTGAATCTTCACCACGTAATCCAGGATCCGCCAACCTTTCTTCCTTCTGTGCGTTTTTGGACCAGCAAACCACCCCTCAGTCTCCATCCAAGTCGAGACGTGTATCCAGACCTTCCCCCCCTCGAACCAGATCCCAGTCCGTTCCCAATGCTACAATTCTAACAACTACCAAACCAGTACCAATCACACCGTCGACGACCGTTATATCCGCTACCAAACCGTATTATCACCAAACCAAGGACAAATCATTATGGAAGCTACCTGCTCTAAAGAAATCTACCTTAATAATTGGATCATCTAACCTGAATCGAATTACCAAAACCAGTTCAGACACCGAAATACATTCTTACCCCGGTGCCCAAATCCATCACATACAGTCAATCCTGGAATCATACGACCATGATCCCAAACCTACTACCATTATTCTTCATGTAGGCCTCAGCAACCGTGATCAGCTACCAAAGACCTCCTTTAACCAAGCCCAGAAATTAATCGCCACAGCCAACAAAACCTTCCCAAACTCCAAGATCCTCTTCACATGTATACCCATTTCAAACAAAATCTCGAAGAAAGCACAACAGAACCTCAGAACTGTCAACAACATGATGATGGAGTCCAGTATCAACAGCGGAACAATCTTACCACCCTACGAAGAGAATTCGAACCAGTTGATAATCTTCATTGGTCTCCAGAAACAGCAAACAGCATCTATTTGTTTTGGATACACAAGCTTCAAGCATCGAGTAAGTCTTTAAACTAATTACTGGGGATAAAAATACTGAGAGGCCACCGCTAGGCCAAACTGTAATTAACTTGAGCCGCAAAATTCTCACACCCCTTCAGCATTCAATCTTAGACCGTGGACTTAAGTTTATTCCCACACCAAAGATAGCTAACTTGAATTATCTCCGACCATCCATTGAACGATTTCAACGAAATCTTAGCTGCACATATTTTTTTCGAAACCACCCCCACGTGGTGCTAGAACAATGTTTATTCCTAAATCCACGTGGACACCCCCTCAGGCCGCCATCCATCCTGAAATATTGAAAGCATTTGCAAGTATGAATAGCCAAACAGTGAACCTTTCCATAACACACGAAAAGCCTAATCTCACACGAGTGGAACGTGAAGCGTTAAACTTACTTAAGAAAGACGACAACATTGTTATTAAAAAGAGTGACAAAGGTTCATGTTGAGTCATTCTGAATAGGGAGGATTACGTTTCAGAAGCAGAGAATCAACTGAATAATCCCAAACATTATGCCATTTTACCGAAACCAATTTTCAAAGAAACTGCTAACATGATTAATAACATTCTTGCCGATTTAGTCAAAAGTAGTTATCTCAAACAGAAACAATATGACTATCTGTCTGCCAAACCTGATTGTCGCGAGAGACATTTGTACACTTTGCCTAAAATCCATAAGAATCCAACCAAGGAGTGGTTTATCTCGAATAAAATCCCTAAAGGCCGCCCGATTCTATCTGACTGTGGTAGTGAGTCATATGCAGTGTCAGAATACATTGATCATTTCTTACTACCTACCTTAAAGACACAACCGATTTTGTCAATAAAATAAAAAATCTTCGAGTTCCCTGTAATGCTATTTTAATTTCTATCGACGTTTCTTCTATGTATACCAATATCGATAACACTACTGGTTTAACGGCAGTTCGTAAAGCTTTTAATAGAAACCCAGATCCAAACAGACCCGACGATGCAATTCTACAGCTTTTAGAGATTTGTCTTAGTCTAAACGATTTCACATTTAATGGTAAAACATATTTACAAACTTCAGGGACAGCAATGGGCAAACGATTCGCCCCTTCGTACGCAAACCTTTTCATGGCAGAGTGGGAACGTGAGGTGTTGCCCCTCTGTCCATTTGACCCACTTTTTTACGGACGCTTTTTGGATGACATTTTTATGGTTTGGACTTATTCTATCGAACAGTTTTGGGAATTCTTTGAAATTCTCAACAACCACCATCCTTCTATCAAACTAACCGCAAACGTGAGTGACAAAAGCATAGACTTTCTCGATACCACAGTCTTTAAGGGAGATTCCATAGCAGAAACAAATAAACTGGATATTAAAGTGTATTTCAAAGAAACTGATACTCATCAACTCTTGCACAAGAGCTCCTTTCACCCAAAACATACCTTTTCTGGTAGATTAAGTCACAAGTTTTACGATTTCATCGAATTTGTACAAGATCTTCTGATTTCAACCAAGCCTGTACGATTGTTTTCTCAAAACTGAAAGAGCGTGGGTACTCTAAACGATTTTTACGAAACATAAAAAATTCCACCTTAGCACAGATAGCAGCTAAAAACAGACTTTATGCCGAAGTACCTCCAGGTTTAAGAAGTGCCCCATGTTTGTCCAGTAGATGCAAAACATGTCCCTTTATATCAGAAACTCATTATTTTGTAAGCAACTCTATGAATAATAGGTACCCGATCCAGGAACATCTAACATGCGAACATTCGAATGCAATACATTTAATTTCATGCAAGAAATGCCCCAAACAATATGTAGGAGAAACTAAGAATAATTTACGAACTCGCTTTAATGCATATAGGTCAGACATCAAATTAAAGAAAGACAAGCCTGTTTCTAATCATTTCAACCTCGACGACCATTCAATAGACGATCTCACCCTAATCCCAATTGAGCGTATAGAAATTGACTTGCCCGAAGATGAAACTACCAAATTCCGTCAATCTAGGGAGGCCCATTGGATTGAGACATTGAATACAGCAAGACCTATAGGACTAAATATTCATCATAATGTAGGCATAGCACCCTTTGTTGTCCCGTTTAATACAACCAGCAATCGAGCAAGCAAGATAGTTCATGCCCACTATAAGAGCCTTCAAGAGAAATTCCCCCATGTCTATAAGCAGAAAATGATAGTTGCATATTCAAAAAATAAGAACTTAAATGATAAATATTGTTCATAGTAAACTAAAAACAATCAGTACATAACAGATACTATACTTCTCGCCCATCGGGCGAGTTATTTTTTTCTAATTTCAGATCAGAATAAGAACAGAAGAAAACCCAATATCAAGACCCTTAATCCTAATTTCTAAATAAAGTGTCTGCTCCACCCTAGGCCTGTACATTTGGGAGAATCAAACCCTCCCTTCCCCGAAAACTAAACTACAACAAGAGGTAAAAAGATTAATAAGTTTTATTCAAAAAGAATTGGTCAACGTAGCGAATAAAACTGAGTTACAAAATTTAATTTCATTAATATCTAAATTAGAGGATAAGATTGCAAATCAAAAATGAGACATTCAACAATTGATAGATAACATTCCAGATGAAAATGAAGATACGTTTCAACAGGAATTAAATGCTCTGGAAACTAAACTTAACAGTGAATTACAAAAAGAACTAACAAATATTTAAAAACAAATACAAAACATAGATGATAGCGAAATCAAAACCTATATTCATCAACAAATACAGAACATTGATGATAGTGTTATTCAACAACAGATAACCACTATTAATAACCTAGTTTTGAAACAGGACAAAAATATAGTCGCATTAGAAAAAAAGTTTCTCAAGAAAGAATCATATTATTTCAATCTTCCATTTGGAAATTTTACTGATACAAATGAATCTATTACTAATAATATTGATAGAACAGTAATATATAAATATAAAAAATATGGATTTTCAGTAAATATAAGAGTATTTTCTGTTGAAGGTTATGTTCCCCCCCCCCCCCCCCCCAAATCTTTGGATC
>NW_008709295.1:2258687-2259692 GCF_000327385.1 Lottia gigantea
ATTTACACACCTTCCTGAGCCTAGACTGCAGTAGTTGCAGCAACCATTCAACTACTCTAGACCTTCTGTAGTGGCAACGTGTTCCTTAAATATATATTGGAACATTTTTGCAAAACCGGAAGTGCCACAGTTCAACATGTGCAAAAAGTCGAAAATCGGCTCTAGAGGGCGTATTTTTGCATCGATTTTCTTCGGGTTTTCATTTTTACAATCTACCTGTAATTTCTGACCTGATAGCACTTGAAAAATTACGAGATTTGAAAATTCGTCGCTCACTTTTTTCGATCAAATTTTTCGATTTTTTTGCAACTTTTTTGCTTTTGCATCGATTGATCTGAAATTTTAAATGCAAAGAGACTTCACTAATGTTACTAATATGATACAGTCAAATTTTGTATGTCATTTCCACAGGAAAGCGACTGAACTTCAAATCTACTTCCGGTTGAATAACTTCCGGTGTAATTTATGTAGGTCAACAAAATTTAGCTGATCTTTAGCAAATAAAATTGTATGGCCGATTTTAAAATAAAATCCAGACCGAAAGTGATACTTAGGCCGCCATATTGAAAAAAACAAACTTTTGTAAAACTCAAAATAGGGCCTCAGGGTAAATGTTGATATACTCAAATTTGATGTGTATGTATTCCAAAATCGATTGCGCAAAAAATATTGGGAGCCGAATTTTGAATTTCGCTTTTCCTTTTTTGCAACTTCTGGTTACATTTTTTTCCAACTTGAAACACCAACACCATGTGACCTTGACCTTTGATGACCTTGACCTTCATAGGGTCAAAGGTCATTGACCTTGGTTATCATTTGATACGTGTTATGTTCTCTGATGAGAGCAGATTCCTCATCTTCAAAAACGATGGACGGCAGCTTGTATACCGACGATTTGGTGAACGTTTGGCGCCTAACTGTATCCAACAGGTCCGGCCGTTTGGAGGTGGAGGGTTAATGGTTTAGGGTGGCATATGTGGTGACGTCAAAACGAGGCTTGTCGTA
>NW_008709295.1:2259742-2266620 GCF_000327385.1 Lottia gigantea
GCGGACCGCTCCTGACGCCTCGACACCGGAACAACAGACTGATCTGGGCCAGGCGAGTTCGACGTTGGCAACGGCGGGACTGGGCACGTGTTATGTTCTCTGATGAGAGCAGATTCCTCATCTTCAAAAACGATGGACGGCAGCTTGTATACCGACGATTTGGTGAACGTTTGGCGCCTAACTGTATCCAACAGGTCCGGCCGTTTGGAGGTGGAGGGTTAATGGTTTAGGGTGGCATATGTGGTGACGTCAAAACGAGGCTTGTCGTAATTCGTGGAAACCTGAATGCACAGCGTTATATTGATGACATCCTACGGCCTGTTGTGGTGCCCTTTATTCAGCAACAGCCTCGTGGACTCCTTTTCCAACATGACAATGCAAGGCCACACACAGCAAGATTGACACAGAACTTCCTTGCCAACGCCAACGTACAGGTTTTGCCATGGCCCGCATGTTCACCGGACATGAATCCCATCGAGAACTTATGGGACCACCTCGATCGGCAAATCCGACGTCGCCGTGTGCCTCCAGTCAACGTCCAGGATATCTCCTCGAGGAATGGCAACGCATCACTCCCAACGTCATCATACGTTTGACGGCATCAGTCCGTAGGCGTGTATTGATGCTCACGGTGGACTTACCCGCTACTGACTGGACTTTGTGACGTGTGGTGTGACATTTCCCGATGTGTCTGTGATCAGTGCTCTAACGAAATGTTCTTTTTTCGACCCCACCCATCTTTAAAGTCTTTTTTATCGATTTTGAATAAAGGGTAAAATTTATCAAATTTTATTCTATATTCATTAAACAATAACCCATCATAATAATGAGGTTCTATAGGAGGTAGGGGTTCTATAGAAGGTGTGGGTTCTATAGGAGGGATGAGTCTCTTTTTAATATCCTCTTGAGATTTTAATATGGGTTGAAATAGAGTTTGTAGATTTTCCGTTAATCCGAGTTGTTGTAATCTGTTATTTTCAACTTGGGTCTTTATTCTATTCTTAGCTTTGATATATTCTTTATTTCTTTTTAAAATATTATTCCAATTATCCATTTTAAAAAAATAAAATTTAACAAATGTCTGTCATAACTCTTCCACCCGCAGGTTTTCTAGTATTAACCAATATAAACTAGTGTCCAAAAGAAACGATACCAACTTATTTTCAAAATTGTTTTTTACTAAGTGAATTGTCTAATATGAAAACATGCCAATTCGTATTGCACATCCCAAACACAGCATAGTCGATAAAAATACCGGGAACACGTGATCACTTCCGGGAAAAAACGTAAATTTCATGAAAGTGACATTTCCCTCTCTAGCATGTTCTGCACATGCATAAAACTGTATAAAACGGCTGATCAGACACGTTGATATCACAGCAACAAAAAGAACACTAGATATGCCACGTTTGACAGCCATCGAGAGAGAGAGAGCCGTTGGAATGGTCCAACAAGGAGCGACACACGTCGACGTCGCCAGAAGGTTGGGCTGCGCACGCATCACTATCACCAGGTTGATGCAGCGGTTACGTCAGACAGGTCAGACGTCAGACAGGCCCAGGAGTGGAAGACCACGAGTAACCACGCCCCGTGAAATCGTTACATTCGGGTATTACACCTGAGGAATCGCACCGTAACAGCGACGTCCACGGCGGCTACAGCACTGGGACACAGGATCAGTCGACAGACAATCTACAGGAGACTACGGCAGTATGGTATCCGGCCACGTCATCCCTACCGCGGACCGCTCCTGACGCCTCGACACCGGAACAACAGACTGATCTGGGCCAGGCGAGTTCGACGTTGACAACGGCGGGACTGGGCACGTGTTATGTTCTCTGATGAGAGCAGATTCCTCATCTTCAAAAACGATGGACGGCAGCTTGTATACCGACGATTTGGTGAATGTTTGGCGCCTAACTGTATCCAACGGGTCCGGCCGTTTGGAGGTGGAGGGTTAATGGTTTAGGGTGGCATATGTGGTGACGTCAAAACGAGGCTTGTCGTAATTCGTGGAAACCTGAATGCACAGCGTTATATTGATGACATCCTACGGCCTGTTGTGGTGCCCTTTATTCAGCAACAGCCTCGTGGACTCCTTTTCCTACATGACAATGCAAGGCCACACACAGCAAGATTGACACAGAACTTCCTTGCCAACGCCAACGTACAGGTTTTGCCATGGCCTGCATGTTCACCGGACATGAATCCCATCGAGCACTTATGGGACCACCTCGATCGGTAAATCCGACGTCGCCGTGTGCCTCCAGTCAACGTCCAGGACTTGGAACGATATCTCCTCGAGGAATGGCAACGCATCACTCCCAACGTCATCATACGTTTGACGGCATCAGTCCGTAGGCGTGTATTGATGCTCACGGTGGACTTACCCGCTACTGACTGGACTTTGTGACGTGTGGTGTGACATTTCCCGATGTGTCTGTGATCAGTGCTCTAACGAAATGTTCTTTTTTCGACCCCACCCATCTTTAAAGGATTGTCATATTGGTTGTACAGATTTTATTGAAATGAAATTTTTGTACAGATGTTGTGAAAGGATTTCTCAAAAGCATAACACCAATCCTAAACTTCTGCATTGTTCAGTTTTTCTTTTATGTCGTTGCAAACAGGTGGTATCGTTTCTTTTGGACACTAGTTTATATCCATGATCATCTGGGTTTTTCCATTGAGCTTTACAAGCCTTTTTAAATGCATCTCTGTCCATTCCGTGATTTATCGACTGAATGATTTGAGATGAATCTTTATCGTTTAATTCAAATAATGAAAAACATTTTGCATTTTTTCTAATGAACATAGAATCCATCCCGTAAAAAGATGAGATTGGTATATGCAGTGACAGTTGTGATGTCTTCCCTTCGTGAAGAATTCTTGTTGAACAGCTTGATTTCTTTGCGCTACACAATCGTAAAACAATATTAAGTTCTTTCGTTTGCTATCAATATTAGACAAGTCTAGATCATTAACATTTTTCATAAGAAAAACTATTATATCCGTTGGATTCTTTCCTTCGATGTAGTTATCTAAGATATCTTTTATTTCCACTTCTTTTTCGTTTTCTTCGTGATATTGAAATAGGTCTTGAACATCTTTCTTTGGTAGATATTTTAAAGCTTTGAGAAATTGATAATACGATTGCTGTTGTTGGTGTACAAAGAATCGAAATCTAAAAGGTTTGGTGGTGTCAACATGTTAAAAGTGAGATGAGTTTTCCCAGAACCGGAACTACCACATATACACATGAGCATTGGGTTATTAGGAAATATTTCTGAACGATTAAATTTTTTGCCCATTTTTTATTATTGTGGGACTTTGCTTCCGCTTCCGTTTGTTATCGAAATGTCCATTCTTTTTTTTTCGAAATTTACACACCTTCCTGAGCCTAGACTGCAGTAGTTGCAGCAACCATTCAACTACTCTAGACCTTCTGTAGTGGCAACGTGTTCCTTAAATATATATTGGAACATTTTTGCAAAACCGGAAGTGCCACAGTTCAACATGTGCAAAAAGTCGAAAATCGGCTCTAGAGGGCGTATTTTTGCATCGATTTTCTTCGGGTTTTCATTTTTACAATCTACCTGTAATTTCTGACCTGATAGCACTTGAAAAATTACGAGATTTGAAAATTCGTCGCTCACTTTTTTCGATCAAATTTTTCGATTTTTTTGCAACTTTTTTGCTTTTGCATCGATTGATCTGAAATTTTAAATGCAAAGAGACTTCACTAATGTTACTAATATGATACAGTCAAATTTTGTATGTCATTTCCACAGGAAAGCGACTGAACTTCAAATCTACTTCCGGTTGAATAACTTCCGGTGTAATTTATGTAGGTCAACAAAATTTAGCTGATCTTTAGCAAATAAAATTGTATGGCCGATTTTAAAATAAAATCCAGACCGAAAGTGATACTTAGGCCGCCATATTGAAAAAAACAAACTTTTGTAAAACTCAAAATAGGGCCTCAGGGTAAATGTTGATATACTCAAATTTGATGTGTATGTATTCCAAAATCGATTGCGCAAAAAATATTGGGAGCCGAATTTTGAATTTCGCTTTTCCTTTTTTGCAACTTCTGGTTACATTTTTTTCCAACTTGAAACACCAACACCATGTGACCTTGACCTTTGATGACCTTGACCTTCATAGGGTCAAAGGTCATTGACCTTGGTTATCATTTGATACTTTGACCTTTAACCTCCGACATGTACTTCCGGTTTTATAGCTATCCGTAAAAAGCCAAATTCGCAACTTTGGACTGCTGTAGCACGTGACATAATTAACCTAGAGGGTTAATTTTTTCGGTTTCCTAATGTGCTTCTCATGCACTTTACATAGATATAGAACAATTGCTTTTTTAAAGCAAAATTGAAATTTAAGTTTTTTTTTACCATATTTGTGTCTTTTTAGAACTTCTCCTTTACAAGATCAAAGGTCATTGACCTTGGCTATCTGCTGATACTTTCATTTGTGAGGTCTGACGTCTACTTCTGAATCTTCTAAAAACTGAAAATTTCTCAACTTTAGACTGTTCTTGCGCTTGATCTACCTATCGTCGAAGGTTGATTTTTTCAGGGTCTTTTGCATTTTGCTACATTTGCAAAGTCCCACACTGTGCCACGAGTGGCTCTAGTTTCAATTTGTTCCAAAAATCACTATTTCTCTTTTATACTTTGAAAGATATATTCCTTCTCCAGTGTGTATATTTTTTTTAAATATTCCATTACCCTTATGTTTGACTTTGACTTCTCCCGTGTCAATACTATCTACTAATTTATTTAATCCTTGTTTAACAGTTTTCTTGCTTTCTTCCCGAAATCTTTTTCCAAATTCTTTTATTGTGCCTATCATTTCTCCCACTCCTGAACCTTTGGCTTCCTTTTCCATTATTAAATTATGTCTGCGTTCTTCAGCGGCTTTAGCATCAGCTGCTTTCTTTGCGTTGGCAGCTTTGACTGCGGCAGATATTCCTCCAGTAGCTGCACCCGCCGCCGCAATACCACCAAATATTAAAGGTAAAAGGAAAGGTAAAAATCCACCTTTTTTTACATTTGTATCAATTCTTTCTAAATCTATATCGTCTCTGACTTTACAATATTTGTATTTATCAATAAGTTTTTTAGTTATGCTGATTTTTTTACCGTTGAAAGTTATTACAGTTGGTGAAGCTGTTTCAATAGCTTCTATCATTTTCATAACTAAAGTTTCTACTTTCATTTTTAAGAGTGTATTTTTCTGTATAATTCTTATCATTCTTCTATCTGCTATTTTAATTAAATGTTTTGCTTCTTCCAATAATAAACAATAACCTGTTACATCTCCTTGTGTTTTTTCAATATGAATATTATGTTCACTCCTGTTTTGAAAAGATCTTCTTGGTGAGCTGATAGATCAAAACAGAAGATTGGATGATTGAGTGCAAAATCTACATATTCAAACTGAGGTAGATTTCCAAATAATTCACACATATTTTTATAGTTTCTATACAATTCATTATAATCCTTTGTGGTTGGATTAATTGTTTAAGGTTGGTTAGGATAATTATCGTTGTTTAATCTTACTTGAACTTTATGGATTAAAGGATTTTGAGTTTGGTTCATTGCCACTCTAAAGACATTATTGTTATTCGTTGGAGAATCTCCTAAGTTCTTGAAACCAACCATTAAATATCTTGCTAGTTTAATAGTGTTAGTGATTGGCCACGTGGGGATTGTCCAGTTAAAGTCATGCTACCTACCGTATTACGATGAAGAAAAGCTATTTCAATATCTTTAGTTAACGAGTTGAATATTCTCGTTTCTACTTCAATTGATGGTGTTATTACGGGTATGAAAAGTTGGAGATTCGTTATTTCTAATTTTGCATCCGAACCATTCTCTCCAAACAATATCTTATCGTCGTTGATTTCTCTTTGTAGATGAATTTTATATGGTAACCCTATGGAAACCTTTCTGTGTTCCAACAGACCGAATAAACGATATAATTTCCAATTTACGTAATTACCCCAACTATTATTCTCAACAATATTATTATACTGAAGTACTCGTTTTTCAAATCCCTGATTAGCTGCTCGTGATACTCTTTCTATTGTGTTTCGAGCAACAACTCTCACTCTATCTAAATCAGCATCATTTGCAACATTTCTTACCGGTTCTTTTAAAACACTTCCATCGCCAACATCGGGTATCCAACCCGAGACTGAATCGAAATCTTTAGGATATAAAACTGTTTTCAACATTGTGTCGAATTCCTCAGGGTGTTTGATTGTTTCTATCGGATTTGAACCAGCTTCCAAAACCATCTCGCTAAAGATGGAAAGAAATTGTTTTCTAACGTTGTATTAGTTTGTGGAACTTGATTCTGAGTTCCATCTTTAATTTTGAAATCGCATCTGAAATAAGCATCTGATAGAAGCAACCAATTCGATCATGAATTTATTTCGAAGGTAATTCTACCACCATCATTCAATTGGGATTTAGAACCAACAGTCGGTGAGATGATAATATAATCCTCTTTTTTCTTGTTAAATGAATAACGAATCGGATCTTATAATCTAAAGATTGGATCTAGTATTTTATTTGCCATTTTTAATGTTTAAAATTTGAGTAGAAATTTTCCAAAAAAAAGAGTTATCTCCCTTCTACATTATTTTAAAACCAGATGTTATTTTATATAAGGGTATTTTTAATATGCTTTTTTTGATGGAATGTAGGAAATTGATTGAAGGTGTTTTTTGGTCTTTTTTAATGTAAGAATTTTATGAAATGTAGGATGTTTTATGAAATGTAGGATGTTTTGCTGTAAGAATTTATGAAATGTAGGGAATTAAGGTCTTTTTTTTTGGGGAGCTCATAGATTGG
>NW_008709295.1:2266845-2268384 GCF_000327385.1 Lottia gigantea
ACAGAAGAAAGATTGCAGAAAAAATGGAAAAGAGAGTTTGAACGGCAGTGAACGCGGCTAATACAGTTGGGACAATTATTGCAAGCATTAATCCACCGGTTACGGCTGTTGCCACCGTTATCCCTACTGTTAGAACTGTGCTTAATGTTTTGAAAACAGAATCAATTCTACTCCATGTTTTTCTGCATTTGTTAAAGTGTTTTAGTTTTTCTTTTAGTTCGTTTTGTTTTTCTATCATGTAGTTTTGTCTGCTTTCTAGTTCCATTTTTTAGGTAATTGAGTGAACTTCTGATAATGCAAAAGATGGAAAGTGTTTAACATCTACAATAGGTTGCCCATAAAGACGTCCATTCTTTATTTTTTCATTATCTGTTATAATTATTTCAGGTTTAATAAAAAAAAAAAAAACTATTACACTTATTAAGGATATTTGTTCTTTCGAGTCATTAATCTTATTCAGATGAACTGAAAATTTTGGTTTTTCGATATTGATTCTTATCCAACATTTACAAGTATATATACCTCCAACTTCTGTTCCATCATTGCGTTCAATTATTGATGAAAATATTATAAATTGTTTTCCTTGTTGACTTTTATGAATATCGATTGAGGTAAATAAATTAGCTGAAGAGATAATTCCGTCTTCATGTAAAAAAAACTATTATTAACAAAATGTAGTTTTATGTATTCAAAGTCTGTTGCTCGTAAAAACTGATTATTGATTTCTACTTTTTGCGGTACTGGATTTCTAATAATACTTACTGATGGTGGACTTTCCGTTTCCAATATCATATCAAAACTACTCAATGCAAATTTATCTTCTTCTTTATCTGGTATGATTAACATTCTAAACTTATCTATATATTTTCCACTCGTTTTAATTTCATATAAGTGATGAGTCTTTCTGTTTTCGTCGTTAATTTCTAATTCTTTAATTTCTACATTTTTTGTACCATTGATAAACTGAAGAACTTTACGAGCGTTAAATTTTTAAAATTCAGGTAAGTTTTGTTTGAAGAATATTGTATCAACTTTTACCTGTAAAGGAAAAGTTATTTCAAGTACAAGTTTTCCTTTGAAAATAAAAGCAGAATATTCACCAAGAAACATTGAATTGTGATCATCATTTTTTGGTTTATATACTCTTATATTTGCTGTAAATCCATATTTTTTATATTCATAGTCTCTTGATTTATCAATATTATCAGTAATAGAAGGACCATAACGTTTCAAACCAAATGGAAGATTGAAATAATATGATTCTTTCTTGAGATACTTTTTTTCTAATGCGACTATATTTTTGTCCTGTTTTAAAACTAGGTTATTAATAGTGGTTATCTGTTGTTGAATAACACTATCATCAATATTTTGTATTTGTTGTTGAATATACGTTTTAATTTCACTATCATCAATATTTTGTATTTGTTGTTGAATATAGGTTTTGATTTCGCTATCATCTATGTTTTGTATTTGTTGTTTAATATTTCTTAGTTCTTTTTGTAATTCACTGTTAAGTTTAGGTTCCAGAGCATTTAATAC
>NW_008709295.1:2269812-2273677 GCF_000327385.1 Lottia gigantea
GAAGAAATATAAGTCATTTGAAGAGTCTTTGTACAAAGCAGAATGATAAACTCCTTTTTGATCGGAAGTATGTATATTTGTTATAGCGTAAAATTTACCTTTCTTATATTTCAGATCATTTATTTCATCTCTCATGCAATAATAAAATGGTGATATATTTAACTCATTCGCCCATCTCATAAGTTGAAAGTTTGTGGTTGTATCGGTTCCATATTTATCGAGAAAGATATTCATTTTTAAAAGTCGGTTTTTTGAAGTTCGTTTTGATAAAACCCACCTATGATTTATTCTTTGTCTTGATCGATTAATTCATATGTCGGAGGTGATGAGGTGTTTACTTTATCAACGATGAATATTTCGTTTGTCAAGTATCCAACGTAATCTTTTTCGAATTTGCTTTTATATTTGAAAATACGAACTCGATCTCCGACTTTAAATTTTGGTTTGATATTTAAATTCTTTATTTCATTTTCGTAGTTATGTTGTGCTTTAATTGACTTTATAATATTTGGATTACTCGAGGCTTGTGTTGGTGTGACACCTATAGATGAATGAATTTTGTTATTGTATTCATCTACAACCTCTGGTAATATTTTAAGCCATTTTTGAGATTTCAATTCCGTGAACTTTTTGAATAATTTATTTTTTAGAGTTGTATTATATCTCTCTCTCTCAGCTTTACCTTCATTATGTGTGCTGTAAATTTCAAATCCCAGAGATTTCATATTTTCCTTATAAAATTCACTTCCTTTATCTACCCATAGTTTTTCTGGATGTCGGTTAACACTCAAACTTTAATAGACTTGATAATAACAAATTGCCCAGGCATGGTGGTTGAATCCGGCTGTCTTGATCGAATTTGTGGTGACCATAGGCCTGTGTGTTCTCGTTAACAACTATCAAAACCAAAATTGGCATCAAATTTCAAAAGACTTATTTGGGACTATAGGAACTTTGACGATATTACTAAAGGACTAAGACAAGACGTACTCAGTACAAGGGTGGATACCATTGTTGACCGGGATAATATTGATCTTTCAGTTGCCTCCTTTACAGGTGAATTGATGAGGATAGCCAAATCCAATATTCCAAATAAATATGTAACAATTCGACCAAGAGATAAACTTTGGATGAACAATGCAATTAACATCATGAGCAGAAAGAAAAGCAAAATTCATCAAAAAGCTGTCAGATCGAATTCTGAAGAAAATTGGGAAAAAATTAGATTAATCAGGAACCAGTACATTAAACTTATTAGAAAAAGCAAAAAAGATTGGTAATAAAATAAATGAACAGAATAATTATGGATCTAAGGATTGGTGGCAACTTATCAATTCATATGTAAAGGATCGTAATATCTCAAAATCTGAAATACCGCTTGTACTAGAAAAAGGAAATTGTTTGAACGAGTTTTTCATTAACCAATCACAGCTAGACACAATGAACGCACAGCTCACCGAACTTTCGCAATGTCACAATTCCATCACTCAAATAATACCAAAACCACAGAAAGTTAGAGACATGCTTGTTAATATCAACACTTCTAAGGCATCTGGACCAGACGAAATAAGCGGAAAATTATTAAAATCAATATCAAATGAAATATCCATACCACTCTGTAATTTATTCAATTTATCTTTAGAAATTAAAAAGTACCTGTTCTGTGGAAATTAGCCAATGTGACAGCCATTTATAAAAAAGGTGATCCATCTGAATGTAGTCATTATAGACCCTATCTCTTTTTATCATTATAATCAAAATTTTTGAAAAATGTATTTACAAGCATGTATTTAACTTCCTGCGAGCGAACACTATAATAACTAACTTGTAAAGCGGTTTTCTGCACGGCGACTTAACTGTCTATCAACTAATAGATCTTACGCACTTCTTTTGTCAAGCGATCGATCAAGGATCATATACAAGGACAGTGTTCTGTGACATAAGCAAAGCTTTCGACTGAGTCTGGCATGATGGACTGTGTCGTAAGCTTGGTGCAGCTTGAATTAGAGGAGACTTACTTGAATGGTTTAATAATTATCTATCTAATAGAAAACAAAGAGTGGTGGTTAGTGGAGTCTCCTCTGATCCCAGGACTACCAGCTGGTCCTTGGTCCATTATTATTTTTGATATACATCAATAATATAGTTAATAATATAAGATCCAACATCAGATTTTTTGCAGACGACACCAGTCTTTATCTGAAAATTGGTGACCCAACAGCTTGTGCGAATGTCCTAAATGAAGATCTTGAAACCATAAATATTTGGGCACAGACGTGGCTGGTGTCCTTTAACCCGCTGAAAACTGAATCACTATCACTAACTACTAAACAAAACCCGGTTTTACCTACAGTGAAATTAGACAATGTTCCCATTAAAGAAGTTGCTTTTCATAAACATTTAGGTCTTACTTTTCAAATAAACTGTCAGTGGGATAAGCATATAAATGAGATTTTAACCAAAACTGGGAGGGCTGTAAACTGTCTTAGATCTTTGAAATATCGTCTCAATAGAAAATCAATGCAAACCATGTATTCTTCATTTGTCTTACATATCTTCAATTACTGTGACGTTATATGGGATGGGTGCACTGCAAAACTAAAAGACATGTTAGAATCTCTCCAATTAGACGCACTCATGACTATATGCGGTGCTGTCTAGGGTACCAGCCACAGACTATTATATCAAGAAACTATGGAGGTCAATTTGCGCCATTAATCCATTCTCTACCGATTTGTCTAATTCACTGATTCAAACACAAATGTAAAATATCTTATTACCTATTACTTATAATTCAAACAACATAATGATTGAAATGCTAAAATCAAATGTTTACATTCACATGTAACTTAACTAAAGTCCTTTCAAATAATTCATTTAGCATCTTCCAAAAATTTTTAATGAAAAAAAACCGTCCTTTTTGATAAATATCAGAAGTATATTTTAAACAGTAAAGTGTCATTTGTAAAATGGAAAATGTTTGTAGTAAAATGATAAGTGCAACTTCTGTAGTGTATTATGTCTTCTGTTTTATTTCAAATGAATTATCTTTTATGCAAATTACCAAGGTCGCGACCCTATTGAATATTCAGCATTGCTACGTCATTCTTTTAAACAATGACTGCTCCCTTCAAGGGAAAGATGATTCTCATGAGGGCCTAGCTACTTCACAATTAAAAAGATGTTTGCTGTTGATATTTTGTCTGAAATCAGTCAGAGGATATGTAGAGAAGCAGACAGTTTGGAGTCCGGACAATCTTTACAAGATTCTTAACATCAACTTGAATGTGTTTGTAATATTTTAATGACAATTGATCTTGAACTAAGTGTGGAACTTAGATATTTTACATTTGTCTTTGAATCAGTGAATTAGACAAATCAGTAGAGAATGGATTGATGGCGCAAATTGACCTCCATAAGAAACAGGTGTAGTAACGCTACAAGAAAGACGACTGCGCCATAAACTAACTATGTGTAAAATTTATAACAACTTAACTCCAAATTACCTTTCCAATCTGATTCAATTAAAAGTTTACAATTGTAGGACAGAGTCATTTTATAGATCTTTTATACCATCTAGCATTAGAGAATGGAATAACCTGTCAACAAATATAAAAAATGCACTTTCCATCGAAATCTTTTGAAGCAGCCCTCAAATCAAATGACATCATTGTACCCTAATCATATTGCTTTGGCTCTTGCAAAAATCAAATCTTACATTCTCGCCTTCGTCTTTCTTGTAGCGATCTAAATGGACACAAATTTCAACGACACGTTTCGGACAACCCTACTTGCCTTTGTGGTCACCAATTCGAAGATCCTATACACTACCTACGCCATTGTCCGATACATTCAGATGCACGAA
>NW_008709295.1:2273727-2288726 GCF_000327385.1 Lottia gigantea
TCTCCAGCAAGTTCATAATTTCATTCAGTTAAGTAAAAGATTCTGCATTTCCTAATCTTCAACCAATATCACCAGCACTGAGGTGTAATTATCTCTCATATAAAAATGTTAAGTTAATTTCAAAATAACAAAATTACTATGTTTCATTTTATTTTTATTGTACAATTTTTGTTTATATAATGTTTTTTTTTCGGGAGAGGGGTAATATAGGCGAAAGCCTGTTCCCCAATCCTTTTCTATATGAATAAAATATTGTTTACAAAAAAAAAACGCCTTCAAATTTTAGCTTGTAAACATTCTAGAAGGGACAATTCTTGACGGATTTTAACGAAATGTGGCTTGAGTGTTGGTTATCACCCAAGGATGAACCCTATTGAAAATCAGAAGAATCTAAAAATATTGAGTATGAATTATTGCCCTTATTCTTGAAAACGCGTTCAATTTTTAGCTTGTAAACACTCTAGAAGGCACAATTCTTGACGAATTTTAACGAAATTTGGCTTGAGTGTTTGTTATGGATAAAGCCTATTGAAAATCAGCAAAATCGAAAAATATTTAGTATGAGTTATTGCCTTTGACCTTGAAAATTCGTTCAATTTATAGCTCATAAAAACTCTAGAAGGCATGATTCTTGGTTTTATTATTCATTATTGCACTGAAGATTGAATATTTGACTTCTAGAGTTTTCACGAGCTAAAGATAGAACACGTTTTCAAGGACTAGGGCAATAACTCATACTCGATATTATTCAGTATCGCCCTAAAGAGTTCAAAAGAAGTGTATGACTGAAGGTTAAATATTTCATACTGGTGATTATTACTGTTCAAAATCAAATCTGCCAGTGAGCGTATATTACCTTGACTGGCAAGCTATCTTTCTTTAAATGATTTATGCATCCTTGATATAGCTCATCAACTATTGAGATTTCGGGGAAGGGAGGGTTTGATTCTCCCAAATGTACTTTATTTATAAATTGGGATTAAGGGTCTTGATATTGGGTTTTCTTCTGTTCTGATTCTGATCTGAAATAACTAAGTAAGAAATAAGAAAAAATAAGAAAAAATAACTCGTAAGTATCTGTTATGTACTGATTGTTTTTAGTTTACTATGAACAATAATATTATCATTTAAGTTCTTATTTTTTGAATGTGCAACTATCATTTTCTGCTCATAGACATGGGGGAATTTCTCTTGAAGGTTTATTATCGCCCATGGATGAACCCTATCAAAAATCAAAAAAATCGAAATATGTTTCATAGGGGTTATTGACCCCTTTCTTGTAAACGCTTTCAAATTGTAGCTCTTAAACAATAAAAGGCATGATTCTTGCTGGATTTTGACAAAACTTGGTTTTATTATTCAGTACCGCGCTGAAGATTAAATATTTGCCTTCTAGAGTTATCAGGAGCTAAAAATTGAACACGTTATCATGAACAAGGGCAATAACTCATACTCAATATTATTCAGTATCGCCCTAAAGAGTTCAAAAGAAGTGTATGACTGAATATTTCATACTGGTGATACAGGCGTGTCTTTCTTTAATTTGATATCCGACATGTGAGCAGTAAAACGAGTTCGTAAATTATTCTTAGTATCTCTTACATATTGTTTGGGGCATTTCTTGCAGGAAATAAAATATATTAAATTCGGATGTTCATATGTTACATGTTCCTCGATCGGGTACCTTTTATTCGTTACTTACAAAATAATGAGTTTCTGATATAAAGGGACATGTTTTGCATCTACTAGCCTAACATGGAGCACTCCTTAAACTTCGGCATAAAGCCTGTTTTAGCTGCTATCTGTGCTAACGTCGAAATTTTTATGTTTCGTAAAAATCGTTTAGTGTACACACGCTTTTTCAGTTTTGAGAAAACAATCGTACAGGCTTGGTTGAAATCAGAAGATCTTGTGCAAATTCGGTGAAATCGTAAAACTTGTGACTTAATTATACCAGAAAAGGTATGTTTTGGGTGAAAGGAGCTCTTGTGCAAGAGTTGATGAGTATCAGTTTCTTTGAAATACACTTTAATATCCAGTTCATTTGTTTCTGCTATGGAATCTCCCTTAAATACAGTGGTATCGAGAAAGTCTATGCTTTTGTCACTCACGTTTGCGGTAAGTTTGATGGAAGGATGGTGGTTGTTGAGAATTTCAAAGAATTCCCTAAACTGTTCGATAGAATAAGTCCAAACCATAAAAATGTCATCCAAAAAGCTTCCGTAAAAAAAGTGGGTCAAATGGGCAGAGGGGCAACACCTCGCGTTCCCACTCTGCGATAAAAAGGTTTGCGTACGTAGGGGCGAATCGTTTGTTCATAGCTGTCCCTGAAGTTTGTAAATATGTTTTACCATTAAATGTGAGATCGTTTCGACTGGGACAAATCTCTGAAAGCTGTAGAATTGCATCATCGGGTTTGTTTGGATCTGGGTTCGTCAACTATTCGCAGTAAGTTCATTTGATGAAACCAACAGTAATAATTAGATAAATATATAACCGCAAACAAATAAAAAACAAAGATATTGCCATTATCTACATCACTATTGTCATGGGCACAAGATTCATGAAATCAGTCCAAACAGCCAAAGCAAGATATCCACTCTTCCTGGAGTTTTTCGTCGTTCGGATCACCATAATTAATATGCCAAATCTTACATGGGTATTCATCAATTGAGAACTTTTCTTGAACGACTGCTTTCATTCTTTGATTGCCTTAGTTGGATTTTTGTTTCAGTAGGTTGGTTGATAAAATGTGCACACTATTACTGGCTGAACTTTTGTATAACTTAGAACTTATCCTTCCATCAGTCACACACTCAGCAAAGTGAATGTTCAATGTTCCAGGGATAGTTGGCAAATCTATCCATAAATCACCAATCTTAAGTAGTGTGTACACATCTTTGATATCACCAGTGGTCAAAATATGGCATTCAATGAATGTATTGAAGATACCAAAGCATCTCGAAAGCTAACAGCATCTTTTACAATACGGTGTCTATCTATAACTTTCCTGTGTACCATTGCTTTTACATTTCCACCTAGAGCGTCATTTGGACACTTCCCATGGCTGGTAGCAAAGAAAGTCCACGTCATTCTAAGTTTGTAGAATGAATGAAGAGCAGTCAACAGAGAAAAATATATCTATTGTGCCATTACAACAATAAATTTGAACTGTTGAAAAATCTGATCAGAGTTTATTGAAGACAAATGATTTAACTTTTTCATAAAATATAATAAACCATATCCGAGTAAATGCCGCCATCTTGTTTGGGTAGCAAAGTGGACTTTGACCGCTATGATATTACGTCATCGGTACAGCGATCAAACAGTAACAAAGGATAGTCGGTAGGTCTAGGTGTAGTTGGCGCGAACTTGTTTCTAGTTCTAGAACACTGATTGTTACAACAAATATATTTTATACTTGTAAGGATATTCCAATTCATAGAACTTTATGAATTTTATAGTAATCGAAGAAGTTAATTAGTTTTCTTTTCTTCTTTTCGTAGAAAAGCCTAGCCTACTCGGTGTAAACAAAACGCGTCTAAGCCTAGGAAAAATGGCAACTCATTCGAAAACTTATCAGGACTTTTTGGAAATGGGGATGAGTCAATTGAAGGATTTTTTAACTGTTAGAGGCATATCTATAAGTGGTTATTGTAAGGTAGAACTGGTTGCCAGGGCTTTTTCAGCTGCAGAAATGGGAATGCCAATAATTCTTTCCAGCGAAGAACAAGCCATTTTAATTTGCCCGATCCCAAAACAATCCCAAACGAAGATAAGAAAGATGATTTGTCCTCTTGGCCTTCAACAACATTGGGTAACATATTTGAGTTTATTCTGAGTGTTTTAACATGGAGTACATTGGCAAATACAAAGATCAAAAGGCCTACAGTTATTTTGACAGTAATTTTGTTAGGAAAATTTTATTTCATAAGCCAAATAAGAATATTATCCTGTTATTTTCCAAATGTCCATCCATGATGAGAAAGAGCTATGGATTGCTGTTCAGCCTGACGGAAAAATTCTAACTGCCTGGTGCTCTTGCATGGCTGGTGCAAGCCGGTGCTGCAATCACATTATGGCAGCTTTGTACAAAGTTGAATATGCCAACAACAATGGATTTACATCACCATCTTGTACGTCAGTTCCATGTATATGGAACCAATCAACAAAGAGTGCCAAAGAAAATATTGTGGTCAGAAAAAAAATTCGGTCAAAAATTCCTGATAACAGTGGAGATGATGTTCGTAGAGAGGAAATTAGAATGGGTGAACTCAGTTCTTTCTACCCAAGACAGACTCCACATCGTACCATGACAGGCGACCGCTTTACTACTCTTCTTAAGAACATAGCAATATCAAATCCTAATGCTGTTTAAATCAGGTGAAGGTATGTCTATCCCCTCATTTGCAAAGTTATCAGTGTCTGGTATTGTAAATGACATTATACGAAAAGATCTAAAAGATTCAAACGAAGACAAGATAACCATTCTGTTGCAAAGATTGTGTTTTTCTGCAGAGGATGTAGCCAGCATTGAAAAAATGACACGTGGACAGGTTGATACAGTTTCATGGATTGAACATCGAAAGGGTCGGTTAACAGCTTCACAACACCATGAATACTACACGAAGGTTAATGCAATTGCTCATGTCAAAGGTGCGTTATATCCCAAAATAACACCCCTTGCAGCCGATATCATTCTGAACCATTTGGAGAAAGTGGATGCAGTAAGATGGGGCAAAGATCATGAGAAAGAGGCCCTTAAAGCATTTTATGCACATGAAGCTACCAAGCATGATAAATTTAAGTTGGAAAGTGCAGGGTTATTTGTGGACAAAGATCGAGCCTACATAGGAGCGTCACCTGATAGTGTTGTGTACTGCAAGTGTCATGGCAAAAGTGTTATTGAAATTAAATGCCCATACAACATAAGAAGTGAAAATGTTACAGAAAACTTTCAGAAATGTGTATTTAATGATTTTGAATAAGAGCCACAAATACTATACTCAAATAACATCACAAATTGCTCTTTCTAATTCATTGCAAGATTTTTTCGCAGTTTGGACAACAAAAGAAATTTTTGTGGCCTTGATTGAAAAGGACGATCTTTTATGGCAGAAAGTTTCATTAAACTTGGAAATATTTTTTAAGAGTTACGTCACAAAAGCCCTTCTTGCCATAACTCCCCTGGAGTTTTGTGGACATTGTGACAAAATATTACTTGACTATTTTGTTGGTCTCCATAATATCAGCAGTGGTCATTTGTGTGCCACTTGCTGCACTGGGGGGAATTGCCAGGTAACACCTTCGCATAACGAGGTCAGACTTCATTTTGAATCCCCTGTCTGCCATAAGTGTCATAAGGATCTAATATGTCCAAAAAACCAGAATTTCTAACAATGTGTAAATCACTGGTGCGACCGCCAAAACAAGGTGATATCCACGAGATAGCTCCATTAGGAGTTATTGCAACTAAAAACTTAAAAGTGCAATGATGCTTGTAGTCGCTCCACAAACGAGCCTGTGCCTTAAGTGAACTTGGCGTTTCCACAAAAACTTCAGAACAATTATCGTCCTTGTCTTAGGATATAGCCGCTTAAATGCATCGGGCAATGTTGCAACTATTTGACCTTTAGAAGGCCAAAAATAAGGTGCCGTAACTCCTTTGATAAGAGTTTTATCCAAGTGATCCAGATTTGCGAGACACGCGTGGTCGAGATTTGAAATCAGAATGCCAGGTCTCTTACAAACAACCCTAGTCGGAGACGCATTAAAACAAGAAGGAACTCTTGTTCAAGGCTAAGCTTCCTCTCGGGGCCCTTCCTATTAACAGGCAGGATATCCCCCTCTGGATAAACTGGTGACGATATGATTTCGTCCATTGTATGCTGGTATTTTGAAGATTTAGCCTCCTTGGACATCCTTTTAGGACCTTCCCAGTACCTCATAAGCTGACTTCTTGGCTTCAGATATAGAAAGATGGTTTGAAACGTTTCTGTTGATTCCAAACCAGTGAAAAAACGAACGTCTGTTTGCCTTGCTCGAACTGCATTGCCACAGGCAACACTGGTGTAAGATCATCATTGTTGATGTCATGGGATGGTACAGCAATTTCTTGAGTTGGATTGGGATTTCTTGCAGTCTGCTGTGCATCAGCAAAATGAGTAGAACAAATCCTACTGCCACTGCTTGGAATAAACCCAACTCTTCCTTTATGTACTAAAGCGGCCCATGTTTTCCTCTTTGTCTCATCACCTGTTGGAAATCTGTGGAATTTCAAAGAATTTAGGCCTACATGATCTTTGATGTCATAACGATCGAGATAACGAGTATCGTTGTCACAGATTCCAACACAGCATCTGTCATGTCTCACCATACTTTACCTAAAATTTAGAAGTCTGAGATATAGGCCCTACCTGCTAAACAACAGAGAGAGACAGGGTGGGAGACAGTCAGACAGAGTGGAAGTGAGACAGACAGCTTGGAAGTGAGACAAGACAGAGAGAGTGGGAGAGAGACAGACATATTGGGAGACAGTCAGACAGAGTGGGAGAGACAGAGTGGGAGTGAGTAACAGATAGGGTGGGAGGCAGACAGAGCGGAAAGACAGAGTGGGAGATAGTAAGGTATGGTAGGGTATTAAAACTGTACTAACTATTCAAAGAGAAAATGCGAAGCTCTAACAGTGAACATTTCACTTCTGGAAGTGTTTGATAATGAAAAGCGGTATCAGGGAACTGTCTAGAAAGAGGAATTTCACTCTTTCTCACATTTTTTAATGAAGAGAATAGGACATTTAGGATTTTCAGAATTTTTTTCTTATTCCATGTAGGCCTATGTCCTGTGTCGAATACATGATATATTTTAAATGTGAACGGATTTGAAAATTTACCAAAAAGACCTACCCGTCAAAAATTTAGTCTGCTACAAATAAGCCTAGGCCTATATAGGCCCTAATTAGTACAGTCAAGTAACCTAATTTCGTGGTAACCTATTTTTCGCGGATTTCCGGAAATGTTTAATAATTTACATGAGCGACCTCCGCATTTGCTTGTTTTGATAAACATGGGTTGTCTGCACAATATCAGCTAGTAGAATGAATCCAGTAGTTTCAAGCAAGGTAAAATGTATTACCGGTAATGTTTACTTTATATCACAAATTCCCAAAAAGGGGAAACCAATTAAAACTATATTATCGTCCTGTTATTCAGAAACACCCAAAATAGATCTCGATCACATCTTATTCCGTTATTTTACTAACTATTTAAAGTTTAGAATCAATTTTGCATGTCAATTTCCATGATTCTAAACTTTATAAGGATTCAACACCGAATTTCGTCAAAGTTAAGAAAAAGGAAAAAAAATTATGTCTTACAGGTTTCCTCAGATATTCTACCAAATTTCGATTTTCTTTATGAATCCTTCACTTTGACCCATATTTCATGAGCAACCAACTCGGCAACGGCGGCAGAATGCCTCACCTATTTTCGTGTACAATGTTTGATCTATAAATAAGTCTAGAAAAACACGTTGTATGGATACTGGGTGGTATAATTAACTTCTCTTAGTATTTATCTTTAATATCAATTCATTATAACTAGTGACAATTCCTTCAAAGAACCACGATTTAAAAAAAAAAATAGAGACTGACAAAATATGATACGTAGCATGATTTATTGCTAAAAGTCACTGAAACAACATAAGAATATGGTCCATTTTGTGTTCCACAGAAATTTTCTGCTGACACGGAATCCGCTAGTTGATCACGTGACTTCATTCGTTGGACTACATTCTAGCAGACGACACTTGGAATTCCGATTACCGCTTGGGATTATAAGGAAATTCGGCCGATAAAAAATGGTGACGTTTGGTAATAAGTGAAATCCGCCATTTTGTATTTGTCAAACTATACATTAATACATTTTACCTTGCTTGAAACTACTGGATTCATTCTACTAGCTGATATTGTAGAGAAAACCAATGTTTATTAAAACAAACTAATGCGGAGGTCACGCAAGGTCGCTCATGTAAATTATTAATCCTTTCCGGAAATCCACGAATAATAGGTTTCCACGAAATTAGGTTACTCGACAGTCGTCTGGGCCTATTTTCGACAAAGACGTGGGCCTAGTCCTATCAATATCATAATTTATTTTGAAATTTCTTAGAAATGAAGTGGGGCTCGAATTGGGGTTGCAATCTTTTTCTGGGGGTGCTAATACCTCAAACCCCCCTCCCATGTAGGCCTAACATCACTAGCGCCGCCACTGGTACAGTCACCACAGTGTTCATCAAAATTTTAGTTTATAAAATCTTTGTTATTTCCCTTAGTAACAACCCACGTGATTTTACGTGTGGTTGATCAAGTCAGGTTGTTATCATTAGAGTCTATGATTACGAAGACGAGACTCACTAGTTAGTGACTGTTCATTGTGTTCTTGTGGGATACGATTACGGCAAATGTAATGCTGTATATAACTAGTCGTTGCTAAATCTTTAATGCCAGTGGGCTGTTTAAATGAATATTAGTACCGGTATACATTTTTTTGTGTGTGATTATACTGTTATTACTGAGTGAATTATTTTCTACGTTACTCACAGGTAACAAAATGCCATGGAATATAGCAGTATTGTGGATTCTGTTCATCGCTTCTCATTACGGACCATTTATTTGTGTTATATCAAAGCGAACACCTAAACATTTAGAAATTTATTGGAACCAATCAAATCCAATGTAAGATTTTTTTAAACTTTCCATTGTACAGTACTCAAAAAAACAGAAAGAGATAATTTATTATGAGCTCATAATAATGGATATTTTCTCTTCTTTCACAACTGTTCTAAATAAAATTTTGGTGGCATATTATTTGTCTTGTCTTAAACTTCCAGTCCATAGAAACAATAACGTTTATTGATTTTACTTATAGTAGAGTAAACAAGTTTCCCTCAGAAGGATTTTATGTGAAAATGACCCACATTCAAATTTAGACATTTCTCAGGAAAATGGGTACAATTCACACAGTTTTTTTTAGCCTAAATGTTTGCTATAAGCCTAATTAATAAAAAATGTTAGTTATAATCATTTTTTTAATGCTACAGATAACATACAACTTAGCCTACATACAAAGAAGAATCTCACACTTTTTACCCATTTCACTCACTCTATTATATTTGATAAATAGGCAAAATTGTCATGATGTTCTGATCTTACATGGTACATAGCTATGGAAGGCAGATTGACTTTTTATTCCTTTGTTCTTCATAAGTATGTTTTAATTCTCAATTCCAAATTTGTAAGCTTATCTCTTAAATTTTCATTGAAAATTTTTGTGCTTTAAATACGTTCTTGGATAAACACTGAGTTTTCACATTTCTGAAATAATAAAATTGTTGCCAAAAATATCGTCAAATAGAAAACTGCAAACACAAATCTAGCTCAATATACTGGTATCCAAATCAACAAATGTACCGGTAGTGTCTTTAATCCTCTAACACAGTGTGACTTCTCCTACAGCTTATTTTGAGACTTTATAATCATATTCCCAAATTGAAAAAAAACCTGTTCATGACACTGGCTGCAATAACAAGTTGGAATGTTCTTATCAGGTATGACAATAAATAAATCACTAGAACTGTTCCCTTAGTAGTACTGATGCAACATAGGAAGATGGACATATTAAGGCAACACATGTGCACAACACAAATACAATATTCCTAAAAAATTCAGAATTAAGAGTAGTAACATGCCACAATATGTGTATTGTATTGCGACGTCGTGTGTCGATAATTGGTGATACCTCTTATTCCATAAAAGAGTGGGGATTTTTTTAAGTTTATGATATAAAAAATCTTTTCACTGAAATTGTTAGAATCTATTTTTAAGACAGTGGATGCTAACCACTTCTATCAACTATATTACCAAATATCACAATTATAAAGTTATGAATTAATAATATATAGAAACTTTGAAGATAAAATGTTAATTTTTTATCCCATTACCCCATATCGCGATATGTATCGTATTGTGATCCTTGAACTGCGATACATATTGTATTGTGGCACAATTGACGATACCCAGCATTAATATCTAGTTTGATGAAATTTGGATGAGAAATATGAAAGTTGGATATGCGCATGCACACAGAATAAATTCAGAATAACCCCCAAATTTACTACTGAATTATACACATACATACAGGTACCAAGATTGATGACATTCAGATAAGAAATAAGAATGTATCACGCATGAGCACAACAAAAATTCAATAATTCCATCAAATTTAGATTTTGATTAAACACATACAAATCAAGGTTAATGACATTTGGATAAGAAATACAAAAGTTAATATTGCGCATGCGCACAACAAAGTTCAATATTTCCATCAAAGTTAAAATATTTTCAATATTTTCCTGCAAATCTCAAATCAAACAAGTATATACCAAGTTTGAAGAAATTCGGATAATATAGTGGGTCAATGAAACTGTGGGCCTGGTTCCAGGATGCTTCAGTTTAACTTGCAGCATGACACCTTTTAATCCAACCTAGAACACCCTAATATAAGCAAACTTGACATAGTGCATTTCTGATAGAAATTGGGGAGAAGATAGCTTTAACTGACATGAATAAAAACTCTGTAATTCTATTTATACTGACATGAGGTCATGACACTAATTAACCAACATTGATATAAAGCCACAATGTCAAACGAATGGAGTATATTCATGGTACATGTTACAAAAAAATGTAAAAATTTCTCACAGCTGCCCGTGGGAGTATGTTACCTTGCCTTACTTTAAATAGTTTGTATTAATGAAAGTATATTATGCATATATATGTTATTTCGACATAATTCAATTCCTCCGGAAGTGATACCACCAGAAGCACTAACTTCGAAACCGGAAGTGATAGAGTAGTTTTAAAAGTGTGCTATAATTCCACCATGTAAGTTTCAAGTTTATCCGCCTAAAAACAACCGAAACAGCATTTTTGGATTAATTTTAGCAAAAAAAGTGGAAAATGAAGTTTCGAAAATTGCAATTTTTCAACTACTATGATTCGTCGTTTGTTACAAGAAATACAATGAAGGTAGCCCAAACAAATTAGGATGATAAACACGTCATCTACAGCCCATTTTCTGTTTGTTGCTAACGACGCTTCATGTTGCTCAGAAAAAGGTTCATTTCACATTCAGTACAGAATTCTCCAAAGGTTAGAAAATGTTGTGAAATCTGTTTTGTCGTAACTGTTGCTGTTTCTGAGAAATAAGCTTCCTTGATTAAGAAAAAAATAAACAGTACAAAAACAATGCAGGGCATTGCAATGAAATAAGCCTTTTAATAGCATCTGATTAACCATCCCACTGTGGCAAATAGAACATGAATTAACATGAGTACACCATGTTATTCTTGAAATATGTACCTGTGAGTGGATATTGTCAACGACTGCATTTTCGACTTTCTGTTTCTGAAATACGAATTTTCAACTTGGATGGATAGGCTACCATTGAAATCTCGGATTCATATTTCCACAGAATGTAAAGATCGTCCTGATTTTGACAATTCATAGACATCAATCCCCATGTTATTCAAGTGTATAAAATAAATTATATTTTATAGACAAATATAATAAATGGTTAAAGTGTGAGTAGACAGAGATCTGCATCAATAAAGGTTTGATAAAATGTAAATAGGGCTTAAAAATAAACTTGCTCAAATTTTCCAGTATTGTAAACTGAAAATAGGTCAGTTATCTAAAGATCACATAGCTTGAAATTCTGATTAACATCCTGATCTCAAATGGAGAATCCAGTCAGGAGGTTCTGTTCGTTTAAGGATTTAGGGGCTTGAACTGTAGACAGACACTAGGGATAAGCATATGTTTAGTGGGCATTTATCTTCTAAAGAAATCCTTTGTGGTACCCTTAATCTGCTGCAGTTACTTCATTCCGAATTAGTTTGAGATTGTAAGCAAATGCATCACATGGTCTACTTGATTGAGATGCTGAAGGTTGGGAATTATGTCTGGTACACCCATTAAAGCTAGTTGGATTACATCATTATTAGGTGCACCTGAATCTAAAGTCAAGTTGCTAAAGATAGCTTCCATGATTGATGGTGATATATTTGATGTACATTAGAATATTTCTTCTTCCAGTCACTTTTTATACGCCCACATGAATATGTGGTCGTATATTGTCGTCGCCCCTGTCCGTCGGTCAAGATTTCTTGTGAGCACTATAGAGACTACAGTTTTCATCTGATTTTGATAAAGCTTGGTGTGATGCTTTAGATTGATGAGATCTTGGTCAAGTTTGAATTTGATGTATTTTCAATGTACTATTTTTGAGATATTGCCCTTGACTTTGTTAGAAGCTACAGTTTTCAACTGATTCTGATGAAACTTGGTGTGATCATTGGAATTGATAAGATCTTGGACAAGTTCTAACTTGAAGCAATTTTGATGAGCGTTTTTTTATACGGCCACATGAAATGGGGAGCGTATATTGCCGTCACCCTTTCCGTCTGTCGGTTCGTCCACAATTGCTCGTAAACACTCTACAAGGCACAATTCTTAACTGATTTCGACGAAACTTGGTATGGTTGTTTGTATTCACCCAAGGATAAACCCTATTGAAAATTAGACGAATCGAAAAATATTTTCTATCATTTATTGCCCTTGTTCTTGAAACGCTCGTAAACACTCTAGGTGTAATTCATGACGGATTTTGATGAAACTGGGTATTATGAGTGTTAGTTATCGTTAGAAAATCAGAAAAATTGAAAAATATTAAGTGTGAGTTTTTGCCCTTGTTCTTGAAAACGCTTTCAAATTTAGCTCTTAAACACTAAAAGGCATGATTCTTGCTGGATTTTGACAAAACTTGGTTTTATTATTCATTACCGCGCTGAAGATTGAATATTTGTCTTCTAGAGTTTTCACGAGCTACAGATTGAACACGTTTTCAAGAACTAGGGCAATAACTCATACTCAATATTATTCAGTATCGCCCTAAAGAGAAGTGTATGACTAAAGGTTGAATATTTCATACTGGTACTTGTTACTGTACTGCTAATACTACATGAAATGGGGGGCGTATATTGTCGTCACCCATGTCCGTCCGTCCGTCCACAATTGCTCGTAAACACTCTACAAGGCACAATTCTTAACTGATTTCGACGAAACTCGGTATGGTTGTTTGTAATCACCCAAGGATGAACCTATTGAAAATCAGAGAAATCGAAAAATATTTAGTATGAGTTATTGCCCTTGTTCTTGAAGCGCTAGTAAACACTCTAGAAGGCGCAATTCTTGACGGATTTTGATGAAACTAGGTGGAGTGGATGTTATCATCCAAGGATGAACCCTATCGAAAATTAGAAAAATATTAGTATGAATTTGACAATTTTTTGATGAACGGTTTTTGAGGAAGTGTCCTTGACTTAAGAAAAACGCGGCAAAATTTGTTTGTGAACACAATAGAGACTACAGTTTTCAATTGATTTTAATGAAATTTGGTGTGATCATTCATATTGTTGAGATTTTGGTCAAGTTCTAATTTGACGATCTTTCGACGAACGGCTTTTGAGTTATTGCCCTTGACTTAGGAAAAATGCGTCAAAATTTGTTTGTGAACGCAATAGAGACTACAGTTTTCAACTGATTTTAATGAAATTTGGTTTCGGGGAAGTGAGAGTTTGATTCTCCCAAATGTACAGGCCTAGGGTGGAGCAAACTATATTTAGAAATTAGGATTAAGGGTCTTGATATTGGGTTTTCTTCTGTTCTTCTTCTGATCTGAAATCAGAAAAAATAACTCGCCCTAGTTTACTATGAACAATATTATCATTTAAGTTCTTATTTTTTGAATATGCAACTATCATTTTCTGCTTATAGATATGGGAGAATTTCTCTTGAAGGCTCTTATAGTGTGCATGAACTAACTTGATTGCTGGTTGTATTGAACGGGACAAGAAAGGGTGCTATGCCTACATTATGATGAATATTTAGTCCTATAGGTCTTGCTGTATTCAATGTCTCAATCCAATGGGCTTCCCTAGATTGACGGAATTTGGTAGTTTCATCTTTGGGCAAGTCAAATTCTATACGCTCAATTGGGATTAGGGTCAGATCGTCTATTGAATGGTCGTCGAGGTTGAAATGATTAGAAACAGGCTTGTCTTTCTTTAATTTGATGTCCGACCTATGAGCATTAAAACGATTTCGTACATTATTCTTAGTTTCTCCTACATATTGTTTAGAGACTACAGTTTTCATCTGATTTTAATGAAATTTGGTGTGATCATTTATATTGAAGATATATATTGGTCAAGTCTAAATTTGACGATCTTTCAATGAACTTTTTTTGAGTTATTGCTCTTGACTTAGGAAATACGCATCAAATTTGTTTGTGAACACAATAGAGACTAGAGTTTTCAAATGATTTTAATGAAATTTGGTGTGATCATTTATATTGATGAGATAGTGGATAGCTTCGAATTTGACGATCTTTCGATGAATGGTTTTTGAGTTATTGCCCTTGATTTAGGAAACATGCATCAAAATTTGTTTGTTAACACAATAGAGACTACAGTTTTCAACTGATTTTAATGAAATTTGGTGTGTTCATTTATATTGATGAGATTGGTCAAGTCCGAATTTGACGATCTTTCAATGAACGGTTTTTGAGTTATTGCCCTTGACTTAGGAAAAACGCGTCAAAATTTGTTTGTGAACACAATAGAGACTACAGTTTTCAATTGATTTTAATGAAACATGGTATGATCATGTATATTGATGCGATAATTTGATGTTTGGATTATTGATATTGATTGTTAAAAATTTGGTGGAATTTCTCAGCATAAATAACTGGCAGTAAATATATTACATATATCAATGAATTCAAACTATTAAAATTTCTTTAATATGAGAAAATTCATACTTTAGTCACTATAGACTGTTTTATCATTTCTGACAGCTGCCATCCCGTACTACCAGTCCA
>NW_008709295.1:2288776-2289881 GCF_000327385.1 Lottia gigantea
TTTGAACTGTTGAAAAATCTGATCAGAGTTTATTGAAGACAAATGATTTAACTTTTTCATAAAATATAATAAACCATATCCGAGTAAATGCCGCCATCTTGTTTGGGTAGCAAAGTGGACTTTGACCGCTATGATATTACGTCATCGGTACAGCGATCAAACAGTAACAAAGGATAGTCGGTAGGTCTAGGTGTAGTTGGCGCGAACTTGTTTCTAGTTCTAGAACACTGATTGTTACAACAAATATATTTTATACTTGTAAGGATATTCCAATTCATAGAACTTTATGAATTTTATAGTAATCGAAGAAGTTAATTAGTTTTCTTTTCTTCTTTTCGTAGAAAAGCCTAGCCTACTCGGTGTAAACAAAACGCGTCTAAGCCTAGGAAAAATGGCAACTCATTCGAAAACTTATCAGGACTTTTTGGAAATGGGGATGAGTCAATTGAAGGATTTTTTTAACTGTTAGAGGCATATCTATAAGTGGTTATTGTAAGGTAGAACTGGTTGCCAGGGCTTTTTCAGCTGCAGAAATGGGAATGCCAATAATTCTTTCCAGCGAAGAACAAGCCATTTTAATTTGCCCGATCCCAAAACAATCCCAAACGAAGATAAGAAAGATGATTTGTCCTCTTGGCCTTCAACAACATTGGGTAACATATTTGAGTTTATTCTGAGTGTTTTAACATGGAGTACATTGGCAAATACAAAGATCAAAAGGCCTACAGTTATTTTGACAGTAATTTTGTTAGGAAAATTTTATTTCATAAGCCAAATAAGAATATTATCCTGTTATTTTCCAAATGTCCATCCATGATGAGAAAGAGCTATGGATTGCTGTTCAGCCTGACGGAAAAATTCTAACTGCCTGGTGCTCTTGCATGGCTGGTGCAAGCCGGTGCTGCAATCACATTATGGCAGCTTTGTACAAAGTTGAATATGCCAACAACAATGGATTTACATCACCATCTTGTACGTCAGTTCCATGTATATGGAACCAATCAACAAAGAGTGCCAAAGAAAATATTGTGGTCAGAAAAAAAATTCGGTCAAAATTCCTGATAACAGTGGAGATGATGTTCGTAGAGAGGAAATTAGAATGGGT
>NW_008709295.1:2300604-2302045 GCF_000327385.1 Lottia gigantea
TTTCTTGTGAGCACTATAGAGACTACAGTTTTCATCTGATTTTGATAAAGCTTGGTGTGATGCTTTAGATTGATGAGATCTTGGTCAAGTTTGAATTTGATGTATTTTCAATGTACTATTTTTGAGATATTGCCCTTGACTTTGTTAGAAGCTACAGTTTTCAACTGATTCTGATGAAACTTGGTGTGATCATTGGAATTGATAAGATCTTGGACAAGTTCTAACTTGAAGCAATTTTGATGAGCGTTTTTTTATACGGCCACATGAAATGGGGAGCGTATATTGCCGTCACCCTTTCCGTCTGTCGGTTCGTCCACAATTGCTCGTAAACACTCTACAAGGCACAATTCTTAACTGATTTCGACGAAACTTGGTATGGTTGTTTGTATTCACCCAAGGATAAACCCTATTGAAAATTAGACGAATCGAAAAATATTTTCTATCATTTATTGCCCTTGTTCTTGAAACGCTCGTAAACACTCTAGGTGTAATTCATGACGGATTTTGATGAAACTGGGTATTATGAGTGTTAGTTATCGTTAGAAAATCAGAAAAATTGAAAAATATTAAGTGTGAGTTTTTGCCCTTGTTCTTGAAAACGCTTTCAAATTTAGCTCTTAAACACTAAAAGGCATGATTCTTGCTGGATTTTGACAAAACTTGGTTTTATTATTCATTACCGCGCTGAAGATTGAATATTTGTCTTCTAGAGTTTTCACGAGCTACAGATTGAACACGTTTTCAAGAACTAGGGCAATAACTCATACTCAATATTATTCAGTATCGCCCTAAAGAGAAGTGTATGACTAAAGGTTGAATATTTCATACTGGTACTTGTTACTGTACTGCTAATACTACATGAAATGGGGGGCGTATATTGTCGTCACCCATGTCCGTCCGTCCGTCCACAATTGCTCGTAAACACTCTACAAGGCACAATTCTTAACTGATTTCGACGAAACTCGGTATGGTTGTTTGTAATCACCCAAGGATGAACCTATTGAAAATCAGAGAAATCGAAAAATATTTAGTATGAGTTATTGCCCTTGTTCTTGAAGCGCTAGTAAACACTCTAGAAGGCGCAATTCTTGACGGATTTTGATGAAACTAGGTGGAGTGGATGTTATCATCCAAGGATGAACCCTATCGAAAATTAGAAAAATATTAGTATGAATTTGACAATTTTTTGATGAACGGTTTTTGAGGAAGTGTCCTTGACTTAAGAAAAACGCGGCAAAATTTGTTTGTGAACACAATAGAGACTACAGTTTTCAATTGATTTTAATGAAATTTGGTGTGATCATTCATATTGTTGAGATTTTGGTCAAGTTCTAATTTGACGATCTTTCGACGAACGGCTTTTGAGTTATTGCCCTTGACTTAGGAAAAATGCGTCAAAATTTGTTTGTGAACGCAATAGAGACTACAGTTTTCAACTGAT
>NW_008709295.1:2303242-2306446 GCF_000327385.1 Lottia gigantea
TCTTGACTTAGGAAATACGCATCAAATTTGTTTGTGAACACAATAGAGACTAGAGTTTTCAAATGATTTTAATGAAATTTGGTGTGATCATTTATATTGATGAGATAGTGGATAGCTTCGAATTTGACGATCTTTCGATGAATGGTTTTTGAGTTATTGCCCTTGATTTAGGAAACATGCATCAAAATTTGTTTGTTAACACAATAGAGACTACAGTTTTCAACTGATTTTAATGAAATTTGGTGTGTTCATTTATATTGATGAGATTGGTCAAGTCCGAATTTGACGATCTTTCAATGAACGGTTTTTGAGTTATTGCCCTTGACTTAGGAAAAACGCGTCAAAATTTGTTTGTGAACACAATAGAGACTACAGTTTTCAATTGATTTTAATGAAACATGGTATGATCATGTATATTGATGCGATAATTTGATGTTTGGATTATTGATATTGATTGTTAAAAATTTGGTGGAATTTCTCAGCATAAATAACTGGCAGTAAATATATTACATATATCAATGAATTCAAACTATTAAAATTTCTTTAATATGAGAAAATTCATACTTTAGTCACTATAGACTGTTTTATCATTTCTGACAGCTGCCATCCCGTACTACCAGTCCAATAATCACTAGTCGAAGATCATCTACTACCAATCCTACTACAAGTCCAATAATCTTTTCTAATACTAGTCCAATACAACCCCCTGATATCAGTTCTAAATAATCTCTTACCACTAGCGGAACATCCCCTTCTACAAGTCGAAAAACATTTATTACAAGTCCTACAATTTCTTCTACTACCAGTACTTTAAGACGGGTTCCCACATTTTCATATATGAAAATGCTAATACTTATATTCATGAATAGAAAGTAGAGGTGTTCTAATGACTTGGAAAAACCAGTTTGTCTCACATGTCCATAATTAATTCATAATTTGCAAAATTAGAAGAGAATTACCAGCAGAATTACTATGAATGCCCAATCAAGAAAGGTCAAAAAGTATTTTTTTTTGTTTATCCAGACTGTATTTACATGGACATTTATGATTGGTTTTAAAAAGCACTTAATTATATGCAAGATTTGTTATAGTTTCGTGCCACTTCAATTACATCGCTTCCTCCAATTTGTAAGGGAATCAAACTTGAAGTTGTTGTAATATGGTTTTAATTTGGTGTAGAAATGGTTTCGTCATTTTTCCGTTTTTTCAAACATAACCATTGAAATTTAAAAATTTTCGGTTGGTGTTTGGCTGTTTTGGTAATGTTCGGCTGTGAAAAGGCACACATAGAGTTACCTCCCTAATGGAAATTGTGAGACCTAAAAATCTTTATTAAGTGACCGTTAATCATTGGAATCTCTTCGTAATTAGCTAATTACGCGTTAATTATTGACTTCTGAGAAAAATCATTAGACCACCTCTTTTTTCAATTTATATAAGTATTAGCTGTCCAATAATGGATATGATTTTAAATGAAATTAAGGGAACCAAACTTTAAGTTGTAATAATATGTTTTTAATTGGTGTAGAAATCATTTTGACTAACCCCACTCTCATAATTTATTGAAAACTAGGTTGCAAGCAAAATCAAAATCGGTCTGTTGAGTACAAATCCCATGAAACCATAAGATTTGTGATTTGATAATCACAGAGAATGTATGCTTTCGATGAAACAAGCTTTTGAACAAAAGTTGGTGCTTTTCAATATCTCTAAAAAAGTACTTTTATATCCACATAGGAAGTTTTAGCGAAATTATTTCCCTTGAACACTGTAGTGTCCAAGAATCCATACTATTGTCATTAATATTCGCTGTTAATTTAACTGAAGGATGGTGATGGTTTAGTATCTTAAAATATTGCCAAAAATTTTCTAGTGATTCGGTCCAAATGATAAAAATGTCGTCAAGAAATCTGTTGTAAAAAAGAGGCTTGAAAGGGGAAATTTGGCCTATTTCGTGTTCTCATTCAGCCATGAATATATTTGCATAGCATGGAGCTAAACGTTTGCACATAACTGTCCAGAAATTTTAAGGTATGTTTTTCCATTGAAAGGGAGAAAGATATGACTGATATGAAAATGGAATTTTATGATTGTCACAAATTTTTTTATCTCATGAATAACCTGACTACCTGAAAATTATTAAATGCAATATTTGTTTCAAATAATGCTTGGATATGGTGTAGTTTGATTGTAAATTTAGGTCTAACAAAGGAAATAGATCTAGGTGCCTCTTATTTTTATATAATTCCAAAATAAGAAATGATAGGCCTGCAGTTTTGAAATCAGCAAAAATTCAGGAAGAAAAAATGATGAATTCAAATTCAAATTTCATAAGAAAATAAAATTAAATGGGACCTTAGAGTATTTGACTTTAATTCATTCATGGCAATTATTTTCATGAGTACTTTGACTAGCATTTTCATGGCATCCAACCGAGAGGAAAAAGAGAAATAGAATATTTATTGGAAAGCCCACTAGAAACTTGTAAATAAACCATTTTCCTAATCTAGTTCATCACAGACAACACCATGATCACTGTCTTGAACAATGTTCACAATGTCATGCACAGAAAACGTTTGAATTATGGTCATACGAAAATATATCTGAAATTTTCACTGAACATAAAAATACAATTTGGAATATGAAAAATTCGTTTTGGAATTTCCGACGAACGGAAAATTATTTTAGTATGGCTTAATGGGAATATCCAATATTTAAAGGCCCACATGAAATGAGGGGGGTGTATATTGTCGTCACTCATATCCGTCAGACAGTAATAAATAAATAAATATTCTAGAAGACACAATTCTTAACGAAACTTAGTGTGAGTGTTTTTAATCACCCAGGAATGAACCCTATTGAAAATCAGAAATATCGAAAAATATTTAGTATGAACTATTGCTCTTGTTTTTGAAACACATGTTCAATGTTTTTCATGTAAACACTCTAGAATGCACAATTCTTGACGGATTTTGTTGAAACTAGGATATATCAAATTTTTGTCCAGATAAGATCATCTACATAATTTTAACAAGTTACCGTACTTAATATTTGAAACCGATGTTTTTTTCATGATATTAAAGACTAGGGTGTTTTCAGAGATATTTATTGTTTATGTTACATTTAAAATCTCTAGATCATAATTTTGTTTCAAAAACCCAGTAAAATACAGAACAAAAAATATCGCAATATATACCTATATCG
>NW_008709296.1:0-767 GCF_000327385.1 Lottia gigantea
TAAAAATTTACTGTTAATCATTATCCTGTGTACGTTAATTGTACTACATGCTAGAAAGAAGATCTTTGTCTATATTGCATTCTATTTTTTTATACCCACACTGACCAGATTCATGGTCAAGGAGCATGAAAGATGACATGTTTTTGATTGAATGTCATAAATATGGGTTTAAAGGGGTTGTATGGGTTAACATAAAGAAATATCTAAGATTCTAGTAGATGGGTTGTGTCAACATAAATAATAATTTTCAGGTAGGAAGTTTGTGATCCACATCTGATCATTGATACCTATATATCAAAATACATGAGAGGAAGACTACTGATCATTACAGATGAATCATCAGAAGTTGAAGATGCATTCTCTGAAGTAGGTCGCGGCAGTAATTGGGATGCGACTTTAATTGGGGAGGAAGTTTCTGGGCAGTTTCTTTTGCCAATTTAGTGAACGTTTTGTGAAAGATGGATTTATGGTTTCTGAGGACGATTTAGGAAAAGAACCGTATCTCAAATACCAGAAAGCAAATGCATTTGAAAGTGCAGGTTTAATGGTGGGTAAGTACTTATATAATCACATTTTACACGCCAAAGTTATACAATTTTAGTATTTAACAGACATTTTTGAAGCACACTATCAAGAAAACAGATCATTTATCAGCAGATAATGTCAACAGCTGATACTGAGAAGGCATGCCAATTATAATAAGTCCAATTGATGTTCAGTTCAGAAAAGGCCCTGAAATGTTGGGTTTGATACAGGTATGGTGTGAA
>NW_008709296.1:7465-8939 GCF_000327385.1 Lottia gigantea
TAAGACTTAGTAGCACTTTAAAGAAGAGACAGTGATAAATCACATTGAATTTCAGATAATATTTCTGCACTATACATATTTTACATGCTTTTGAACGGCCACATGGAACGTGGAGCATGTCAGTCTATTAAAAATTTATCATCAACAATAAACACCGTGTAAGGTACAATTCCATTGTTCTAATTAACAAAGGATGAACCCTTTCGAAAAAATCACAAAAAAGATGATAAAATTCAAAAGAGTTATTGCCCTTGTTTTTCAAAATATGTTCCATATCTAGCTTGTAAACAATCAATCTAATTAAAATTACATCACAATTTTGTCTTTTCCATTAAGATTTATACCAAGACTGAGTCCACCAATTACAACTTGTCATGCAGAATGCATGTCTAAATACATTGTATCAACTATGAATTGTCAAATGACAAGCTGCATGACAAGCTGCATGAAAAGCTGTGCTTGGAATCTTGTAAGGAGAAAGAAAAATAATAAAAAAAAAGAATGAGATTGTACTCTAATTAAAATTGAATAATCTACTAGTCATAGTTCATGACATATTTTCACAAAGCTTAGTGAAATTATTAAATATCTTGAAGAAATCCACCAAAAGTTCAGAGATAATTGAAGGTGACTTAAGAGACAGGTGGGCCATTTTCGGGGTATGAATTTGATCGTTGTCATTGTCCAACCCTGAAAATATGAAAGTCGGCGATTAAAACTTGTAAAAGTACTGTCCCGAACAAAATAGCATGTCAAAAGATAGCTTGCCAGGCAAGGTAAAATACGCCCACTGGCAGCTGTTTGAATTCATTGATACCAGAATTCATTACTGCCAGTTATTTATGCTGAGAAATTCCACAAAATTTTTAAAAATCAATATCAATAACCAAAATACATTAAATTATCTCATCAATATACATGATCACACCATGTTTCATTAAAATCAATTGAAAACTGTAGTCTCTTATGTGTTCACCAACAAATTTTGATGCGTTTTTTCCTAAGTCAAGGGCAATAACTCAAAGATCGTTCAGTGAAATATCAAATTCGAACTTGTCCAAGATCTCATCAATATAAATGATCACACCAAATTTTATTAAGATAGCTTGCCAGGCAAGGTAACATACGCCCACTGGCAGCTGTCAGAAATGTTAAAACAGTTTTAAGTGACTAAAGTATGAATTTTCGGATATTAAAGAAATTTTGATAGTTTGAATTCAATGATATATATATTTACTGCCAGTTATTCATACTGAGAAATTCCAAAAAATTTTTAAAAATCAATATCAATGACCCAAATACATCAAATTATCTCATCAATATATAAAATCACACCATGTTGCATTAAAATCAATTGAAAACTGTAATGTGTTCACCAACTAATTTTTCATGCGTTTTTCACAAGTCAAGGGCAATAACTCAAAGACCGTTCATCGAAGTATTATCAAATTCAAACTTGTCCAAGATCTCATNC
>NW_008709296.1:8989-10806 GCF_000327385.1 Lottia gigantea
AATCTCATAAAAAAAACTCATTAGCTATCAATGAATGCCAGATTTGCATAGGAAATTTTCCTCTGTATCAAATACTATTTAATGCAATTTAAGATTCAGTTTATACTCACAGATTCATGCCTTTGTAGTTGACAGGAAGGACAAAAGTACATCAATATCACTTGATTCCACACCATGACATAATAAATGGTAACATTCTTTACACGTTTTGCATTCTATCAAATTATCTGGGCTGAAATTGAAGATTAGTCATGTATAATTATTAGAACATTCACTTCAAACCCACATGTAATTAATCACAAAAATCTTTTAGTAGTTTTTAAAGATGTGACTGTGATATTAGTCATTTTAAATGTGAATATGTGGTATACTCAAGACAAATAAGAGGCAAGCACTGAGAATAACTTGTGATTCCTTTTTATATATATGTGGTCGTATATTGTCGTCGCCCCTGTCCGTCGGTCAACTTTTCTTGTGAGCACTATATAAACTACAGTTTTTATCTGATTTTGATAAAACTTGGTGTGATGCTTTAGATTGATAAGATCTCGGTCAAGTTCAAATTTGACATATTTTTGATGAACGGTTTTTGAGATATTGCCCTTGACTGTGTTAAAACGCGTCGAAATTTGTTTAAAATAGTTTGTGAGCAGGATTGAAGCTACAGCAGTTTTCAACCGATTCTGATGAAACTTGGTGTGATCATTGGAATTGATAAGATCTCAGACAAGTTATAACTTGACACATTTTCGATGAAAGGTTTTTGAGTTATTGCCCTTGACTTTGTTAAAATGCATCGAAATTTGTTTAAAATAGTTTGTGAGCAGGATTGAAGCTACAGTTTTCAACCGATTCTGATGAAACTTGGTGTGATCATTGGAATTGATAAGATCTCGGACAAGTTCTAACAAGAGATATTTTTGATGAACATTTTTTGAGTTATTGCCCTTGACTTTGTAAGCACGCACCAAATCTGTTTTTTGCCCTTGATTAGAGCTGTGTGATTTAATTGTTTGTTGTACTTGGGTTATTGATATTGATTTTAAAAAATTTTGTGGAATTATTCAGCATAAATAATTTCTTCAATATGAGAAAATTCGTACTTTAGTCACTAAAGACTGTTTTATTATTTCTGACAGCTGCCAGTGGGCGTATAGTACCTTGCAACGCAAGCTATCTCTACAATTATTACTGTAGTTATAAACTATATATTTCATTACAAAATAGCTATAAAGTTATTTTGTAACAAAAACTTGCATAAATCAAAATGCATCAATGATCTGTGTTTTTTTTTATAATTTATGTAATATCATCTGATTTTCACAAAGTGCTTGGGTGGCTCATTGTTCCTACTTCTGTTCTGAACTCTAGAATAATGCAACTAGCCTTTCATGCACTAAAAAAATTTTTCTATGATGAAGATAGTATCTTTTAGTGCATATTGATCAAACCAAACATATTACCTTATTAGATTTACAAAAACAGTTCCAAGTATTTCCTTTTAAAACTTTAACTGTATGAAGGATTGACTGCAATTTAAGAAAAAAAGATGTCAAAGTGACTAATTTTGTCCTTCAGATTGCTAATTTTATGCTGTGAGATATAAGAAACTTTTCATAATGAGTGATCATGACTTAATACATATAATGTGTAAGTAGAGTTGAAAATTAGACATATTAGTCGTGTTGCTGGTAGTTTCTGCTTCTTCATGCTGATAGCACTTCACTTCTGAAGCAAATGATATACTCACATGCTCATCCAATTTAGCAAATTCTCTTAATGACCTGGTTTTACATCTACGTTTTGGACTCTTCCTA
>NW_008709296.1:15463-16832 GCF_000327385.1 Lottia gigantea
GAGGTGTGCGTTTAGAATCATTAACAGTGGAGAATACATGGATACGCGAAGATTTACACTATGAACACTTTAAATGAAATTTCAAAATCAATGCTAATAAGTTGCAAGAAAATATTTTTTATACACGGATCCGTGGTAAATAAACAGTGTCGGCGCCAGTGGGTGTTTTATTCCTACGTCCCTAATTGTTATGTGTTGGTCGTCCTTTCGCAATTCGTCATTTGTTCTGAGTACAGTTGCTATTTTACTTCGCGATGCGCCAAGAGATTTCGCAGACTTAACATGCTCCTTTTGTTTGTCAGTAAATTTACGAATTTCAGGTATATGCCCAAGGGTATCGCGAGTGATATCGTGAGAATTCCCGTCTGGGTCCTTTTGGTCAAAACAAGAGTATACTACTTTCAGATTCTCGTCTTTTGTCTGATATCTCAAACGAAATCTAGAATTGCATCTTAAAGCTCCATAGTACCTTTGATTTGATCTGACATTGCATTTTCTGCATATCCTTATGCCAAATTTGCACCTTAGTTCAACCTCTAAATAATGGCAAGGACTACTGAAACCAAGTTTTGTGCCATGGTGAATAGAATATACGATATTATGATGAAGAAATTCTTTAATGATATCAACAACCGAGACTGAAATAAGGTACCCAGTACCCACTATTAATTTGTTTTGTAAGTATTCTTAAGAAATCATTTTTACAAATGAATAGCTCAGTTTAATATTTGACCGCAAATGATTGTTGAACTTATCTATCCAACAGTCAGACTGACGACTAAATGTAGACTATTGAGTTTCTTCATATAATTATGTGCTTAGCTAAACGTTCAACATTCGGAAGCAGCCAATCGTATTGAGGTAAGTTAAACTATTAGATACAGATTTTTTACCATAAGCTACTTTCCTTGAATAATGAAATATAGCCTTGTTTTCGATCCCTGGCCCTTATTTTGACTGCATAAGTGACATCTACAAATCATTATAAATACCAAATTTCAATAAAATCAATCAAATCTGATCAGTAGCCTTAAATCTTATTTACCACGAGTCCATGTATAGTAGTTAGCTAACAATCACTACCACTAATTTACCACGGGTCTGTGTATAGTACTTTGCTTACAACCCCTACCACTTGTTGTTTCTTATTTTCCACGGGTCTGTGTATAGTACTTTGCTTACAACCCCTACCACTTGTTTTATCTTACTTACCTGGGCGTTAGAAGGGCTGAGAAGGAAAAGCGTCTACGCCGTCTAGTCATTAGGATGGGACAATTAACCAAGGTCCTGTGCGCGTTTAAGTTGAAAATCGATAATAAGAGTAGGCAAATGCCACTGTCCTGGCGAAATTTCCTTCATTGCATCATAT
>NW_008709296.1:16888-18829 GCF_000327385.1 Lottia gigantea
ACACTTTTCCGTGTTTCGGAATGTTTATAAGGATTATTTTACTTTAACAAGCATATTCTAGCATAATATTAGCCTTTATTTCAACAGAAATTTAGTGAAATTCTCACTGGTATTGGTATTCATACTGCAAATAATTATTGATTATCGATGTATTCTCATTTGTTAATGATACACTATTTTATAGGTACAGTAGGTCTTTTTTACTTGAATCAATACCGTGACTACTCATTTGACTACTATTTACATTGTTTATGATCAATATATGCTGTTTATTTCCGTAATTTAATGATGTCATAATTGCTTCCGTTTGATTAAATTATGTCTCCGTTATTCATCCAAATGTGTTAAAATAATCGAAAGACGTCCATCTTCGTGTAAAAATATCGTTTATTTCATCATTTATGAAGACAAGTGGCAAATAATGAAAACCTGTGGCAAATAATTATTTACCACACCGTGCCAAATATCCTCAGCCCTTTTTCAGACTTGGTATCAGCTCTTGACTCTTGTGGCTATCAAAATGTCAAATAAAGATCAAACCTTTGTAGAAATCTTTTCCAGTTTTCAGTCAACTTTCCCTTTAATTCTAAACCACTTAGCGGCTTCAACGTATCCATGACAAGAACTTCTAGTGTAGACACACTTCTGACACCATGTTATGATTAGACGACATTAATATCAGGATATAATGTGGGTTTTATTGAATAGAAGTATATGAGCAAAATGGCGGTAACAACAACTGACATGTGATGTATCATGTGATAGGTATGAAGTGGACTGACTGATTAAAGGGAGATAACACTTTTTATCAGACACAAGGCTACAGACCAATAAGACATATCATGGCAATTGTCAGAGCCGTATATAGAGAACAAAGAGGATACAATCATTAGAGCAGGAAGTTATTTCTTTACGGACAAAACTCCCCCCCCCCCACTGCAAAATTCAAACAAGTTCGCAATTGAATCTGAAATCAGTCTCTGTCAGCTATTTCAGCCTCCGTTCAAATGAGTTGTTAGCCCCCCTTGGCACATTGGGCTGGTTACGGGCCTGTTTCTGTTGATAACGATTCATAGTGCACATCTTGCTTTGAGCAATTTTCATGATGAATAAATTTCTTCGCCAAAATTCGAGTTCAGTCCATTATAGTAACTTAACTATATTCTAAAGCTTAATGTTACAGCAATCATTGGTTATCAAAATCGGTTAAAAACTGTAAATTCTAGAGCGTTTACGAGTGATAACGTCGGCCGTCTTGTAGCTAAGAGAGGGTAACAAGATGGCGCCTCGTGACGTAGTTGGTCAGACTCTCTCTATATATGGCTCTGGCAATTGCCCCCTTCATTAATAGCCCCAATTATCTTTTCATACTCATATTATGTTAACCTACAATAGATTAATATCAAAGTTTCCAGAGCCAGCTATTCATATTTCAATTTCGATGTTCAATTGAATTTACTTAAAATTTGTGATCATACAAATAAAACACAACAACTTAACTACAAAAAGATAAAAAGCATACTTAGCCTGTATAAAAATAGAATACTTAGTATTCTTAGCCTGTTATAACGACTAACAAAAGTCGTACAGTGTACCATACGGTACAATTGTTACCTCCTGTGAAGGCTGCTTAAAATCTAACAAAATACTATTACTCGCATATTTCCGGACTTGAAATCGTGGATTTCCGTTAACTTAGACTGACATGAAAATTATATTGAAAGTAATGATACATAGACGTAAATGTGAAGATGCAGGTTTTTGCGAACTGAAATTATAGTATTTAAATGGATTTAAATACGACGTCGACTCTGAGATCTTCCGAGATTTTCGAGAAAAAATCCCGCGAAATGTTGCCATGCGTTTCACCGTCATTTTATCTTTGTTATCAAGACATAATATTATCATCGAATTTGATCATGATTTATTTTTACTTTTGTG
>NW_008709296.1:24892-26067 GCF_000327385.1 Lottia gigantea
ATTTTCATTTTTTCGCATGATAAAGGGATTGTTCTTCTTATTGTTTTTACTCATCGTACTTATGTGTTATATTTTTTTCATACTTTGCTATTGCAAACATTTCGCCATACAATTCTGTTTAAAGAGCACTTCTATTTGAAGCAAGTCTAATTGATTGATAGTTTAGGTGTACATGTAAGGATCTTTAGGGCAAGTGCTCTTGAAATTTGTGCATATTGATAACAGTTGAACTCTCAAGCAAACTCTTATGACCTGTAATACACCTTTTTATTATCATTTTTTTGAAGGAGCTACTTTGCCCAGGAAGTTATCCAACGCCGAAGAATTGGAAAAAGCCAGCATGGAGTCGTATGAAGCTATCTTACAACCTCTACCAGGTATTTACTTATTTTTTGCAATTTTTGCAAAAAAAAAAACCGTAATGAAGTCATTATCAATAAGATGATCCAATTATGATCAAATTACATGAGTATATTTTACGAAATTACATAAAGTCTCAAATATGGTTTTTGATATAATATATCTTAATTCTGTATTACAGATATTACTGAGAATACTGTCCATTCTTGGATTGAAGAAGAGTTAGAAAGTTCAATATTATGTATAAATTCAAAACAAGATGGAATCATTAGCCTCATACCTAACATTTCAGTTGATATTCAGTGGACCTCCTTTTAAATTCATCGCTAAGACAGCAATGAATACCTTTGATGACCATATGTATTGTTGTAGTTGTAACCTTCTCTAATACCACTCAGAAATAATGTGACTTGACGTGTTTTGGTGCCGCTATTGAACTTTTTTTGTTCATAAATGTTATAATCATCAATATTTTAGACAACAAAACTGAAGATGAAGAAATTAAATTAAAGATCATATTTTCAGGTAAAAACAACAGATTTATTACACATGATGAGAAAAGCCAGTAAGTCTTGAAATATTTCACTATAGTTTATTGTGTGAATTTGATGAACAGTGTTGAATGTTGTCAACTTTTGGTATTTGATGAAAGTGATCATTGTAACACAATATTGTTTAACTTGAAGGGAAATCGTGTACTAATTGAAATGCAATGAAATCCCACTCTTCTGCACATGTGAATTTCAATTTGAACCCAGGACTTCTACCATGAGCGGCAAGCATTCTAAGACTTGGCAACATTTAAATTCTCATTG
>NW_008709296.1:26117-27124 GCF_000327385.1 Lottia gigantea
AATAGAATACTTAGTATTCTTAGCCTGTTATAACGACTAACAAAAGTCGTACAGTGTACCATACGGTACAATTGTTACCTCCTGTGAAGGCTGCTTAAAATCTAACAAAATACTATTACTCGCATATTTCCGGACTTGAAATCGTGGATTTCCGTTAACTTAGACTGACATGAAAATTATATTGAAAGTAATGATACATAGACGTAAATGTGAAGATGCAGGTTTTTGCGAACTGAAATTATAGTATTTAAATGGATTTAAATACGACGTCGACTCTGAGATCTTCCGAGATTTTCGAGAAAAAATCCCGCGAAATGTTGCCATGCGTTTCACCGTCATTTTATCTTTGTTATCAAGACATAATATTATCATCGAATTTGATCATGATTTATTTTTACTTTTTGTGCCAGAATGCAACTTAAATCTACCACCATTCCTTTTAGTTCTTTCTCAACTTTCTGTTAATTTGAAAATGATTCCATGACCACGAAATGTGAAGCGGTTAAAAACCATCTATAGACGAATTGATAAAACGATCACTGAAAGCATCCCGCTGCCAATAAGGCTTCGTCATCGGGAGGATGATAATACTGTTAAAGCTCTGAATAGTGTGAATGCATCATTTGGCGGTGTCAATGTTAATGAAAGTGTTTTAGCAAGGCCTACAGGTAAAAGTAACTTAACCCTGCGTTTATTTTAATATCGAGAGCATTAATGAAGAAATAATTTGAATGTGATAAATGGGCCTGAGCTAGCCTATCGTCAGAAGGGTCCCGTGTCCTACATTCTATATTACAGGGACAGGTGCACATTTTTTTTAGTAGCTAAACCAATAAGTAATAAAGTTCACAACTCACCGTCAAAATTCGAGCCTACAAATCCATATGTTTCCAGAACTATCTGCGTTGGATTGTTAAAATGACGACTCGTCATTTTAAGATACTATGTGATAGGCCTGAATAGAAAAGACGTAGACTTTGTGGGTAAAATTCATAGTTTGAGATATT
>NW_008709296.1:27174-28787 GCF_000327385.1 Lottia gigantea
CTACTTTCCTTGATAATGAAATATAGCCTTGTTTTCGATCCCTGGCCCTTATTTTGACTGCATAAGTGACATCTACAAATCATTATAAATACCAAATTTCAATAAAATCAATCAAATCTGATCAGTAGCCTTAAATCTTATTTACCACGAGTCCATGTATAGTAGTTAGCTAACAATCACTACCACTAATTTACCACGGGTCTGTGTATAGTACTTTGCTTACAACCCCTACCACTTGTTGTTTCTTATTTTCCACGGGTCTGTGTATAGTACTTTGCTTACAACCCCTACCACTTGTTTTATCTTACTTACCTGGGCGTTAGAAGGGCTGAGAAGGAAAAGCGTCTACGCCGTCTAGTCATTAGGATGGGACAATTAACCAAGGTCCTGTGCGCGTTTAAGTTGAAAATCGATAATAAGAGTAGGCAAATGCCACTGTCCTGGCGAAATTTCCTTCATTGCATCATATTCATGGCGTTACCCGTCAACAATTTACCTTCTCGACAGACGTAAAACTCCATTTTATTTCATTTAATTTATTTACCACTTTTCCGTGTTTCGGAATGTTTATAAGGATTATTTTACTTTAACAAGCATATTCTAGCATAATATTAGCCTTTATTTCAACAGAAATTTAGTGAAATTCTCACTGGTATTGGTATTCATACTGCAAATAATTATTGATTATCGATGTATTCTCATTTGTTAATGATACACTATTTTATAGGTACAGTAGGTCTTTTTTACTTGAATCAATACCGTGACTACTCATTTGACTACTATTTACATTGTTTATGATCAATATATGCTGTTTATTTCCGTAATTTAATGATGTCATAATTGCTTCCGTTTGATTAAATTATGTCTCCGTTATTCATCCAAATGTGTTAAAATAATCGAAAGACGTCCATCTTCGTGTAAAAATATCGTTTATTTCATCATTTATGAAGACAAGTGGCAAATAATGAAAACCTGTGGCAAATAATTATTTACCACACCGTGCCAAATATCCTCAGCCCTTTTTCAGACTTGGTATCAGCTCTTGACTCTTGTGGCTATCAAAATGTCAAATAAAGATCAAACCTTTGTAGAAATCTTTTCCAGTTTTCAGTCAACTTTCCCTTTAATTCTAAACCACTTAGCGGCTTCAACGTATCCATGACAAGAACTTCTAGTGTAGACACACTTCTGACACCATGTTATGATTAGACGACATTAATATCAGGATATAATGTGGGTTTTATTGAATAGAAGTATATGAGCAAAATGGCGGTAACAACAACTGACATGTGATGTATCATGTGATAGGTATGAAGTGGACTGACTGATTAAAGGGAGATAACACTTTTTATCAGACACAAGGCTACAGACCAATAAGACATATCATGGCAATTGTCAGAGCCGTATATAGAGAACAAAGAGGATACAATCATTAGAGCAGGAAGTTATTTCTTTACGGACAAAACTCCCCCCCCCCCACTGCAAAATTCAAACAAGTTCGCAATTGAATCTGAAATCAGTCTCTGTCAGCTATTTCAGCCTCCGTTCAAATGAGTTGTTAGCCCCCCTTGGCACATTGGGCTGGTTACGGGCCTGTTTCTGTTGATAACGAT
>NW_008709296.1:33990-35029 GCF_000327385.1 Lottia gigantea
CAATAGTATGAAATAAGTAAAGAAAATAAAATAGTGTAAGGTGTCATAAATAAACAACTTTGATAATGTTTGTACCTCAAATTAACTATGTAGACATGAAATTAGCCTGGTTGAAGTGTAAATAAAAACAATTATGTTTTGTAACTTAAATGATATGATATGTCATAACTGTTAGTTTAGCTTGCTTGTTCCAGAAACATGGAAATGGAGTATTGGAGAACAATGTGCTATCAATCCCAATCTATACAGTTGGTTGTCAGGTATGAAAGTCATAGTCTGTGAAATCAGTACAAGACATATAAGATTTTGTGTAATATGATAAATATCTGAAGACAATTTAAATATATAACAATGATATGATTAATATACTGATTCCCTATTCAGATTCTCTACAGCCCAAGAATGATTACTGATTTAGGAGTTACAGACTGCGAATTTGTAGAGAGATTCAGGTCCTATTTAGGAAAATTTTCATGCATTATACCAAAGAGACAACGCATGAAAATCGCATTGATATTTTGGTTTCAGGATTGATCTACTACAGCTTCAAATTAAGAGAAAAAATAGGTACCTAGTTCAAACATATTTTCATTATAACCAGTATTTAGTCAAATGATAATATAGAAAGGTTTCAGTTTTTGTTCAAATTGGTCAATATTCAGGGTTTTCCGCTCTAATTTTTTATCAGTAGCATGTTAGTCGTTATAAGGGTAAAACCTGTCTCTTATATTTTCATTTTTTCGCATGATAAAGGGATTGTTCTTCTTATTGTTTTTACTCATCGTACTTATGTGTTATATTTTTTTCATACTTTGCTATTGCAAACATTTCGCCATACAATTCTGTTTAAAGAGCACTTCTATTTGAAGCAAGTCTAATTGATTGATAGTTTAGGTGTACATGTAAGGATCTTTAGGGCAAGTGCTCTTGAAATTTGTGCATATTGATAACAGTTGAACTCTCAAGCAAACTCTTATGACCTGTAATACACCTTTTTATTATCATTTTTTTGAAGGAGCTACTTTGCCCAGGAAGTTAT
>NW_008709296.1:40566-42663 GCF_000327385.1 Lottia gigantea
AATCTGAAAAGTTTATGCTTCACAATAATCATCATATCATATCATATCATATCATATCATATCATATCATATGTATCATTGGTATACTTTATTTCATTGTATTCACAAGATTTGTTCTTTTGTCTTATATTTTATTGAATCATTTAAGCTAGTATAAGAAATATAGTTATACATCATCAGATATCTTTATTTTTTACATTACCAGTGCATGGAAACCATGTACCTGATATTTATGTTACTGAGAGGAAGGGAAAGTTTAGTGTGAGCTACCAGTATTAGCCTCTAGAAAAATAATAAAAATATTATAGCTATACAAAAGCATATGAAGATGGAAGTTGAAGGTTATGGCTGGATTTAGGAATTATTCACCCACTTCAGGTTACCTCCTGAAATCAAAAGATGGTAGGAGGACAAATCAATACCATGATAAATTACTTGGCGTATTGCACATTCTTTCACATCGCTCAAATATAATTGATTCAGCTATATTTCCTGTCAACACCAAAGATAAACTTATCCTGTTCAAATTAGATGCAGCAATAACACAGGGATGGCAATAGAGTGTGCTTTGTCACTCAATATTCGCGACTTTTGTTGTCCATTATAATTTAACTGCAGTGATGTTGGCTACTGTGACGTTATATTAGTAGACTTAGAAGTCATAGAAATCTCAAACAAATTCCGGGAGAGGAGTCTATTGTTTTGAAGTATTGTCTGTAGAAGGCGTGTTATACATGCTTAGCCTATTGGACACAAGCATCTGTTTAACAGTCCTTTCAACAGACTGGAATTCTTTTTCATGCCAGCCCTCCACTGACAAGTGGTTACCCAGTGAGAAAATCCATGTCAGTCATCCTGGAATCTGAACTTAGGACTGGCACCATACAGGACTTAGGACTGGCACCATTGTTTAGACAGAGTCTAAACAACTTGTTAGAATGAGGCCTTTCACACTACACTGAATAGTTATCCTAAACATTCTGTTTCCTATCAGAAAAACTTGGCCGTCTTTCATGGGAATTTTCTGCACCGTCGCTAGTGTATACTGATGGTATGACTCTTGATTAGACCTAAACATTCGAAGCATGCCGTCGCTGGCAGCAAAATCAAAGTCCATGGTAAAGAAGTCCTCTGTGAAGGAGCTCTACTGATTTCCATTTTTTGTTTAGGCAATTATAAACCTGATATTTGTGACTGCTGTCATTCAATCAAGTTTTAGGATACCGTGTAAACGGAATTATGATTTAATTATATATAAACACCAAAAGTTTTGAGAATTTGAAAACATTTCACATCCAAAATGCACCTGTTAATGCTTTATCATATCAATCGTTTATTTTGGTAGGCTACTTCCAAAATAGAATGAAAGCACATCTTACCTTGACTTTTTACCTATCCTACCTATCTTGTGAAATTTTTAATTCTTTAGAAACATCCTGTATCAGATCATGGCACTCTGTCTTTGTGGTTGTCATCCCACTAAGCCAATTCCTTTCCAGAATCTCTAGTTGACTCCTACAGAAATCTCTTCTCTGCCTGATTAACTGGCAATTATAAAAACAAAAATCAATTAGTAATTTAAAATTAGGACCAACTACAATATTTTTCACAAAGCAAGTGAGCATTATCAGTGTCGTTTTTAGGAAACACCGGGTGAGGGTGTGGAGTGGGGGCCACAAAATTCTCTAGCCAGTCTAGGGGGACAACAGACCATTGTTTCACTATGTAAAAAGTGGGGCGGGCTAAAGCTGGGCCAGCATCTTTTCTGGGGGGACAGGATAATTGAAGGAGAAGTAAATGTCTGTGGACCGTGACTGATATACTACTGCACGGAACGACAACTCTGAATTAAAGAATGGTTCGAAATGCGTCCTGTATTGGCGCCAATAGTCCTCAAAATCCCTCTGGCACCGTGGCCATTATCAATTCTGAGTGAGCTGAGTTTTTTTCACGGGCATGGAATCTATTGAAGGATTAGATGCACCATTTTTGGGGGTTTGATTTTAGCCTTGAATATATGTAAATAGTCTTCAGAAGTACTAGAAATGTACGAACATCGCAAAATTCCGTTAAGAATTCTTCTAACTGAGAATTACT
>NW_008709296.1:43305-44219 GCF_000327385.1 Lottia gigantea
CATACCAAAATCAAATCATATCAACAAGACAAGAAGGCTCACTAAGTTTTTGAAAGATAACACCCTGGCAATAGAACCTTCCATGACATATATACTCTTTTTCTCCATTTCGCTTCTTTTTAAATGAGATTGAGGAAATCAGTACAGCCAAATGAATTCGCAGCGTTGTTCTCTTCGACGGAGTAGTGTTAGTAGGCTAAATGCATAATAACTCGGGAAAGCTAAATCTCGCATTTTTTCGCCAAAATTTCCTCACAAAAATCAATCAAAAATTAATTTCAATTTGACAATGAGGTAAAAACAGATATCTGAAACTGGTCAAGATCAGAAATTTACCATTCCAAAATAATTCGAAACAAGTTTTGTCGTCACAGCATTTTCTATTAATCGGTTCTTCTATTAATAGGAAACGCAGTGACGACCCTTTTATGGAGAAGGGTTGATCTTGCCCGAGAGGTGACTATCATATATAGATATGATACAATAATACTAAAAATGCAGTATCTAAATTGATACACAACATGTGTTTACATGGCTAATGTGTCTGGCTAAAATGCTGACTAGTACAAAACTGTAAATTTTTACTAAAATCAACTGTATTGGAAATATCACTATCAGGATTTTTAACTTAGAAAAAATTGGAATGGTTAACAATGTCATAAAATTCGCTCAGTCCTAATATTTCCATAAAATGAATTACCAATTTTCGAAGTAGATTCTGTAAAAATTCAGGGACAGCATCAATATATTTTCTATTGTTGCTTAAACTATGTACATTATATCTTTTATATCTGTAAAGTATATTAGAAAACATGCATCGATCCTAGAAGATAGCCTTCACCAATGATAGTATTAACTATTGCTGTAGCTACAGCAATTTCATTCTGTGGTCATGTCATATCCAGTAACGATGT
>NW_008709296.1:44269-45183 GCF_000327385.1 Lottia gigantea
AGCCTTTAAAAAGCACTAGTGCCAGGCTGCAAAATTCATCTTTTTTGGCTACAAATTCCTCTTGCAGGATATGGCAGGGTGCTTTGACATCAAATGGGAAGTATGGGGTAATATCTATTCAATGTCCCATCAGTCATAGAAGAAAGACCATGAATGTGCATAGATTGTCTTTCATGATTTCTATGACTGAAGATTTCGTTCTGCCACCGAAATATGACTGTTCCCATTTGTGTCATAATTCATTATGTATCAATGTTGACCATATGAGCCTCGAGTCCCACCATATAAACAATAACAGACAACATTGTGTATCGGTTCGTACCTGTCGAGGTCATGATGGATATGCTATGTGTCTGTTAGATTTAAAATTGTAAAAAGGTATTTCTTGTGTTTTTTTGGTCTTATAGACCTTGACCTCATAGAGATTCCAATTACACAACATCTACTGGAGTGTACTGTACAATGGAATAGCACAGCACAGAAGGTTAATATAATATACATTATAGAAAAGACTTAAAAGTTAATTAAAAACAATTAGGGGAAAAATGGATATTTTTTTGTTACAAGGGACGACTGCACGAAGAGCGGTCATATCCAAATAAATTTTTATTTTAAAATGTTACAAAGCTACAAAGCTGAAATTCGTCACCAAGTCAACGAGCTCCTTCGAAATGCTAAACCACAACGCAGCAACCTCACCAATGATGAACGTCAAGCCATCGTCGACCTACGACAAGATAAATCCATCACCAGCAGACAAGGGTAAGGCATGCGTTGTCATCGATAAGGCTGAATTCCATACACTCGTCCAGCATAACTTATCCGACACGATCACCTACGTTTCCCTCACCTAAGACCCCATTTCTAAACGTCTCCGTCAAATGAAAGCACTAGTCAAACAACTGCACGAGAAC
>NW_008709296.1:48014-49214 GCF_000327385.1 Lottia gigantea
ATAAGTTTGTATTCAATGGCCCAACTTTCTTAGTTGAGAGAAAAATACATTTGTCAGTTTTGTGAATATACGAGGAGCTGGTGCATAGCCATTAGGCAAACAACAGTACTGATACAATGTCCCCTTCCAGACAAATCGGAGATATTTTCTATAAGGTTTGGAGATAGACAGAGCATGATAAGCATTCGACCAATCAATTGATGCCATGTAACAATTTTTTGTAATTAAATTTATAGCATGTGATAATGTATCCATCTTAAAATGATGATAATCAAGATTTTCATTGAATTCTTTAAGATCAAGAATTACCCTGAGTGATCCATTTTTTTTATCTCTTGTGAAAATATTTGATATATATTGGCCTTCTTCAGGACTTGCCCTTTCAATGATTTGTTTTAATAATAATTTTTTAATTTCATCTGACACTGCAGCATTCTTTTCCTTAGACAATATATATGGAATGGGTATCATGCTCTGATTTTCAAAATCTGAATTTATCTCCATATCAATGCCGCACACTATTTTAAGTATGTGAACATCGGAAGTCAATGACTTCCAAATGAAATTTAAATTCGCCAGCAGTAAAATTGTTCATCAATTTTAGTAACTTTTCATCTAACTGACTGCGAAATTCTTCCCAAGAAGTTAGAGATTCTAAATTACTCACCGATTCAAACAAATCTATTTTTTCTCTGACTGATTTTTCTTGTTCTGATTGTAACTGCTTCTCTGATGAGAACTGTACTTCGTGTTCGAGAACCTGTACTGACTTTGATTTTGTGGAGGTCGCTTGTAGTGACTGTTGCCTTGTGATAAAAAAGGCTTGGATCTAGAATTAAATCTTGAAACGCTTTTATATAGACGGCTTCCACTGGCCACTGATGAACCAACTTGATTTGTTTCTTTTATGTCTTTTACACGTTTACCAAGTTCATCACCAAACAACCATTTACTTGATCCAGTATCAGTATTATGAGAAGGATTGCACAATTTTTTATATTGTAGATTTAAGTCTACCTTTAAACTATCACGTCTAATCTGATTATGATCCTGCACTATATGGCCAAGTAATGAAAGAGCATCCCTTCCAGCCTTAATCCCAGAAGACAGACTACTGTCTTTATCATCTGACTTTTTGTCCTGTTTCTTAGATTTTAATAACAGTTCTACTAAGCTCATAACAGCATATGAACATTTATC
>NW_008709296.1:50963-53802 GCF_000327385.1 Lottia gigantea
GAAAAAAAAAAAAAAAAAAAAAAAAAAAAATTGTCGATTAACGACAGATAGTGCTATCTCGTAGCAACTTAAATTAATAAAATAATGGCCTCACTAGATTTCAACTAAACCACAGGTCATAGGCCTAAGTCGAATTTCTAAAAATATTTAGAAAATTAGAGATCGACTATTGAGAGGTGCTTTCACCTCGATGGTTAGACACACTAATGATGGTTTTAGGCGCGCGCATCTCACATGACCTCGAAATGACGTCATACAGTAAGACAGAATTAGATTCCAAGGACATGGAGTATCACTTAAAAGCTAATTAAAAACAATTAGGGAAAAAAATTAATATTTTTTTGTTACAAGGGGCGACTGCACGAGAAGCGCTCAAATCCAAATAAATTTTTATTTTAAAAAGGTACAATGCTACAAAGCTGAAATATTGAACACATATCCACATAGACTAGCTAGACATTTACAAAAAAACCAAGCTCAAAAATCCCCCATAGGAAAAAGGTTAGCACAGGAAAAGTTGCTTATTATCTGCTCTTTTAAGCCATACCAAGGGTGAAGGTCCGATACCTAACTTTGCGAAATACGCCGATTTGGCCCATGTTTGGGACTTTTCCTTCTAATTAGGGCCCAGGCTCATGGTATATCACTTAAAAGCTAATTACAACAATTAGGGCAAAAAATGGATATTTTTTCTTACAAGGGACGACTGCACGAGCAATCCAAAAAAAATTTTATTTTAAAAAATTACAAAGCTGAAATTTTGCACGCTTATGCCCATGGGCCTGCTAGACATTTAGAAAAAAACGAGCTAAAAAATCTCCCATAGGAAAAAAGTTAGCCCAGGAAAAGTTGCATATTATCTGCTCTCATAAGCCATATCAAGGGTAAACGTCCGATACCTAACTTTGCGAAATACACCTATTTGGCCCATATTTTGGACTTTTCCTTCTAATTAGGGTCCAGGAACATGGTATATCACTTAAAAGCTAATTAAAAACAATTAGGAAAAAAAATGCATATTTTTTTGTTACAAGGGGCGACTGCACGAGAAGCGCTCAAATCCAAATAAATTTTTATTTTAAAAAGTTACAAAGCTACAAAGGTGAAATTCGGCACGCATATGCACATGGGCTAGCTAGACATTTAGAAAAAAACCCAGCTCAAAAATCTCCCATAGGAAAAAGTTAGCCCAGGAAAAGTTGCTTATTATCTGCTCTTTTAAGCCATACCAAGGGTGAAGGTCCGATACCTAACTTTGCGAAAAACGTCCATTTGGCCCATGTTTGGGACTTTTCCTTCTAATTAGGGCCCAGGCACATGGTATATCACTTAAAAGCTTATTAAAAACAATTAGTGCAAAAAATGGATATTTTTTTGTTACAAGGGACTACTGCACGAGAAGCGCTCAAATCCAAATAAATTTTTATTTTAAAAAGTTACAAAGCTACAAAGCTGAAATTTTGCACGCATATACACATGGGCAAGCTAGACATTTAGAAAAAAACCGAGCTCAAAAATCTCCCATAGGAAAAAAGTTAGCCTAGGAAAAGTTGCTTATTATCTGCTCTTTTAAGCCATACCAAGGGTGAAGGTCCGATACCTAACTTTGCGAAATACGCCGATTTGGCCCATGTTTGGGACTTTTCCTTCTAATTAGGGCTCAGGCACATGGTATATCACTTAAAAGCTAATTAAAAACAATTAGGGCAAAAAATGGATATTTTTTTCTTACAAGGGACGACTGCACGAGAAGCGCTCAAATCCAAATAAATTTTTATTTTAAAAAGTTACAAAGCTACAAAGCTGAAATTTAGCACGCATATACACATGGGCAAGCTAGACATTTAGAAAAAAACCGAGCTCAAAAATCTCCCATAGGAAAAAAGTTAGCCCAGGAAAATTTGCTTATTATCTGCTCTTTTAAGCCATACCAAGGGTGAAGGTCCGATACCTAACTTTGCGAAATACGCCGATTTGGCCCATGCTTGGGACTTTTCCTTCTAATTAGGGCCCAGGCACATGGTATATCAGTTAAAAGCTAATTAAAAACAATTAGGGCAAAAAATGGATATTTTTTTCTTACAAGGGACGACTGCACGAGAAGCGCTCAAATCCAAATAAATTTTTATTTTAAAAAGTTACAAAGTTACAAAGCTGAAATTTTGCACGCATATACACATGGGCAAGCTAGACATTTAGAGAAAAACCGAGCTCAAAAATCTCCCATAGGAAAAAAGTTAGCACAGGAAAAGTTGCTTATTATCTGCTCTTTTAAGCCATACCAAGGGTGAAGGTCCGATACCTAACTTTGCGAAATACGCCGATTTGGCCCATGTTTGGGACTTTTCCTTCTAATTAGGGCCCAGGCACATGGTATATCACTTAAAAGCTAATTAAAAACAATTAGGGCAAAAAATGGATATTTTTTTCTTACAAGGGACGACTGCACGAGAAGCGCTCAAATCCAAATGAATGTTTATTTTAAAAAGTTACAAAGCTACAAAGCTGAAATTTTGCACGCATATACACATGGGCAAGCTAGACATTTAGAAAAAAACCGAGCTCAAAAATCTCCCATAGGAAAAAAGTTAGCCCAGGAAAAGTTGCTTATTATCTGCAATTTTAAGCCATACCAAGGGTGAAGGTCCGATACCTAACTTTGCGAAATACGCCGATTTGGCCCATGTTTGGGACTTTTGCTTCTAATTAGGGCCCAGGCTCAAGGTATATCACTTAAAGGCTAATTAAAAACAATTAGGGCAAAAAATGGATATTTTTTTCTTCCAAGGGACGACTGCACGAGAAGCGCTCAAATCCAAATAAATTTTTATTTTAAAAG
>NW_008709297.1:0-811 GCF_000327385.1 Lottia gigantea
TTTGAAAAAAACTCCCTTGACACACTAACGACCTTTAAATTAAAGTGCTTTAAAAAAATTTGTTATATCATGGTCTGAAATGTATTCGGATAACCAGAAAAGACGGGCGATAAGTTTTGATTTATCACCACCAGATAAAGAATAAGAATTCGTCCCAATCTCAGCTACAGGGTGTTTTTCTAATATAGACGAAACAGTTTCCTCAGATTCAAAGGTCACATGAAACGACCTGGCAGATCTACCCGAGCCCATAGAAACAATGGACTTCGGGTCGATACCGTTCTGCCTCAAGAAAGTCACAAAATCATGACCGTAAACAAACTGGTTCCCAGAGGACTGATTGCAAACCAGAGTTCGTTACTGTATACCCTGTTTCTCCATGAGGGATACAGGAATAAAAAAAAAAACCCTAACCTAAGCCTTAACGACCCCTAGGTGGGCTTAGCGGGCCGTCGGAGCACAAGTGCCCGACCCTAACCACCGGAACACAGAAGGGAGCGAACCAAAACGTACAAGAAACGACCATCCGCTAGAGCTCGCTACCCGCAACTTGAACGCGTTCTAACTAATCCACTTAATCAAGTTAAGTGAGTATACTAGTCATTCAAGCCGATGGGGTACGTATCAGATATTAAGCTGATAAGAACAGATACTTTTTTTCTTTTGAAATAAGTTTATTCAACAATAAACAACAATAAAAAGCATAAAAATTACAATATAAACTTGATCTGTATCACAGCACCTGAAAAAATAAAAAACATAATACAAATATACAATAAAAATTTTGAATTTAGGTAGCAAACTACTTACC
>NW_008709297.1:2223-3098 GCF_000327385.1 Lottia gigantea
GTTAAAAATTGGAATATGCATATTCATAAAATACAGGTAAAAAGAATCCATGGGGCTGGCTGTTGCTCCAAAGAGTGGGGTTATATTTCCTCAGCTGTAACCCCAGCCAGAATTTCAGCCAAGAACACCACTTGGTACTGGAACCTAGAAAGCCTCGCACTATATGCATAATGCGGATGGCCTTCAACTTAGAAGAGATGTGAATGATCCCAGAGCCCCCAAGAAGTTTACTGGAATACATTACATCTCTTCTTACAGGCTCGTTCCTGGAGGGCCAGATGAACTCGAAACATAGTCTTTGAACTCTATCAACGAAACTCTTAGGTGGGATGAGGACTGAGCCTACATACCACACCTTTGACAAAGCTATCATGTTACAAATTGTAGACCTGCCGAAAAGTGATAGGTGTCTAGATTTGAACAGATTCAAAGAACTACGAATCTTATCCAAAAGCTCCCTCCAAAAACGAGTGGCGTCACCGAAAGGAACACCCACCAGCTTAGTACCATCTATCCAGCTTATGCCGAAGGGATGGTCAGCACGGTTCGCCCATTTACCAAAGAATAATCCTTTAGATTTAGACAAATTAAGTTTAGCACCAGATGCTCCACCATAGAGCTGACAAACGTCAAAAACTCTCTGGATAGAAGCATCTGTAGTGCAAATAACCGTGGTATCATCGGCATAAACGGATAGCTTGGCAATAACCGGCGGAGAGTCCGGAATAGCAAGACCAACGATCTTCGGATCCTTACGGACACGAAGCAAAAAGGGTTCCAATACCAGGATGTAAAGCAGTGGTGACAGGCTACAACCCTGACGAACAGAGCGTGTAACCTGAAATGGCCGAGAAATATGCTGGTTGACGATCACA
>NW_008709298.1:0-3093 GCF_000327385.1 Lottia gigantea
CATTAACTACGCTGTTGATCCTCATCAGCACCACCAGTTCTCATCATTGATATCAGAACCAACATTCTTCACTGATATACATCAACCTAATAGCTTATCAATGATCGTCATCAACAAGAATGTTCACCACAGAATCTCATTAACTACGCTGTTGATCCTCATCAGCACCAGTTCTCATCATTGATATCAGAACCAACATTCTTCACTGATATACATCAACCTAAAAGCTTATCAATGATCGTCATCAGCAGGACTGTTCACCACAGAATCTCATTAACTAGGCTGTCGATCCTCATCAGCACCAGTTCTCATCATTGATATCAGAACCAACATTCTTCACTGATATACATTATCTTTAAAACTCATCAATGGTCGTCATCAGCAGGACTGTTCACCACAGAATCTCATTAACTACGCTGTCGATCCTCATCAGCACCAGTTCTCATCATTGATATCAGAACCAACATTCTTCACTGATATACATTATCTTTAAAACTCATCAATGGTCGTCATCAGCAGGACTGTTCACCACAGAATCTCATTAACTACGCTGTTGATCCTCATCAGCACCAGTTCTCATCATTGATATCAGAACCAAAATTCTTTACTGATATGCATTATCTTTAAAACTCATCAATGGTCGTCATCAGCAGGACTGTTCACCACAGAATCTCATTAACTACGCTGTTGATCCTCATCAGCACCAGTTCTCATCATTGATATCAGAACCAACATTCTTCACTGATATAAATTATCTTTAAAACTCATCAATGGTCGTCATCAGCAGGACTGTTCACCACAGAATCTCATTAACTACGCTGTTGATCCTCATCAGCACCACCAGTTCTCATCATTGATATCAGAACCAACATTCTTCACTGATATACATCAACCTAATAGCTTATCAATGATCGTCATCAACAAGAATGTTCACCACAGAATCTCATTAACTACGCTGTTGATCCTCATCAGCACCAGTTCTCATCATTGATATCAGAACCAACATTCTTCACTGATATACATCAACCTAAAAGCTTATCAATGATCGTCATCAGCAGGACTGTTCACCACAGAATCTCATTAACTAGGCTGTCGATCCTCATCAGCACCAGTTCTCATCATTGATATCAGAACCAACATTCTTCACTGATATACATTATCTTTAAAACTCATCAATGGTCGTCATCAACAAGAATGTTCACCACAGAATCTCATTAACTAGGCTGTCGATCCTCATCAGCACCAGTTCTCATCATTGATATCAGAACTAACATTCTTCACTGATATACATTATCTTTAAAACTCATCAATGGTCGTCATCAGCAGGACTGTTCACCACAGAATCTCATTAACTACGCTGTCGATCCTCATCAGCACCAGTTCTCATCATTGATATCAGAACCAACATTCTTCACTGATATACATTATCTTTAAAACTCATCAATGGTCGTCATCAGCAGGACTGTTCACCACAGAATCTCATTGACATGGCTGTTATCTTTGATCTATCAGCTATCTCATCAGCACCAATGATCATCATTGATCCTCATCATAAAAATGGATATTCCTCATCAGTGTCATTGTCCATGCTTGCGGTTTTGAGCTTTTTGTTGTTTTTTGGTGTCCTCCATTTGCTATTTTGAAAATTGTCACTTAAACCAAAGCTGTTAAACCATCAGATGTTTAAATATCTCAAGTGTACAAGTGCTTGAAATTGTATTGATAGAGCTATATTCATTAGAAATTTGGCAGTAAGTACCAGTATACATATACCAGTATTAAAATCTAAGAGTCAGGTTATTTAGGTACAGCCAAGTAATTATGAAGGTAAATAATGTTATTTACATACAAACAATCCCCAGGTATTGAAGGTAATCTGTTAAATATATATGTAATTTCTCTTAAACTCCCACTGTCTTCTCTGCAACTCTCATATTTATCTTAAATTTCATACCCTCCTTAAGTGTTGTCTGACATGTTAAAAAAATATCATATAATGAAATAGAAATTAAGCCATTGGGCTACATCTTATATCAGTCTACAAAGATCTTGCTCTCTTGTAGCTTTGTTGCTGGCATGGTTGGTTAACGATTGTTAGTTTGGGGTCAGACTGACTTAATAATGGCAACTGTCTCTGTTGAGAGTCTCCCATGGAGTGTCTGGTAGAGTTCATACTGAAGAAAATTGAATTAAATAGTGCATTCTGAAATATATTAAAAGGACAAAAACTATAAAAACATATGTTTGTATTAGTTAAAAATGCATATGGGGATGTGATTGGGGGTACAAACTACTTTTCTAGTCCTCCCCCCCTCCCCACCTCCCTCCCTATACTCTCACTGGCACTGCCACTAACTCTTGCATTTGTTAAAAAGAGTCCACTTTGGAGGGTATAACTTTTGCAACTAAAAATTTTTTTTAAGGTTAAAGCAAGAGTCAAGTTTGAAATCAAATTTATCTGGTCATAAATCAAGTAATATTTTCTAATTCAGCTATAATGATGATGATGATGATATAGGATTTCATATTGAATTTATATTTTAATACTGATAATATTACACATTTAATATAGTATCATATTCCTTTATAAATATTAAACTTGTTATCCAAATATTAAATGTGAAGCCTGTAAATGTAATCGTAGCCTCCAGTCTCCTTCAAATCTGATTAAATTTAATAAAAACTGGTGTTCTACATGAAATGTTCTCTAATATTCAATGTATTTTTATCATAAAATTACTATGGCCTCTGCACTTTAATTCAGGGAATATTGATAACTTTTTTTTTAGCTCACAAGAGTAGAAGACAAAGAGTTGACTTAAGACAAAATAGTCTTTACTAGATTCTCACAAATCCCAAACTTGTTTGCAAAAGTTAAGACCATAGTGCAATATTCACTTACTTCATAACTAAGATGGATGGCGAGGTTATGTTACCGGCGTGGTTATATTTTATATTCCATTCCATGCTCTTTATCAACGGAAACCACATATTATGAAGATTGACCATTTTTACACAAGGACAAGGTGAAGGTCATAGAAGATCAGATCTCCCTTGTATGAATGATGCTCATGATGCAGCAAATAAACAACC
>NW_008709299.1:0-1693 GCF_000327385.1 Lottia gigantea
CGAGTTATTGCCCCCGATTTGATGATAACTATGAAGTCATTATGAACATCTTAAACTGGCATTCTAAATTTATCTATGTATCTACTTGATCAAGCTGGGTTAGTTAAAAACAGGGAGTACTAATTGTTAATTAAGCAGTTTGACCTAGTTTTGGTAATTGGCTTTATAATGGCTTGTTTATTCAGTTAAAATTTCAGATACGTTATAGGATACATTTCACAAATTTGAGCAAAAAATTTTAACGACCCACAACAAGGCAGAATGTCCTTTTAGATATGAAAAAAGAGGGTGTATGTTTCCATGTTTGGCATGCTAACTTTGCCACGAATAAAAAAATATTTAAACTAGGAATCTTTCTACTACCTGGTTTTTGGCCAATCAATGAATAAGGAGAAAAGATAAAGATTAGATTATTGAACTCTGTATATGAACCAATGAAACATAGTGACAAGCAGGTTACTGTATCAAAGGCTCAATGATATCTGACTTGTAAACACTTGATAAATCAATTACCACCAAACATGGTGATATGAGTAATGGTCTACTGTAATGATGTCGGACTCTTAATCGCTTGATAAATCCAGATTGATTGCCACTGGCTACTGCATCAAAGGTTCAATGATATCAAACTCTTAAGCACTTGATAAATCTAGACTTATGGCAACTGGCTTCTGAATCAAAGGTTCAATGATGTCGGACTCATAAAAACTTGATATATACAGTCTAACTATTGACACCTGCTTTAATTGAATTAAAATGTTTATTTTCAGCCGTCAGGTCTGCGGGAACTCAATAGCTGTCTTTACTATTGGGTTTGACATACACCACACACAGTTAGATGATCAACATAGCACGGTCAGTATACAAAGTTTATAAATTCCACTTTTGCGTCACAAATGTCTATCAGTCTGTGAAAATTTTGACAAAACTTGGTGTGTTTATTATCTTTTATGGATGGACACTATTGAAGATCAAGTTATTGCCCTTGTGTTCGAAGTGTTCAATTGTAGCTTGTAAGTACTTAAGAGAACAGATTTATACCAAATTGTCAATATTTGACAGACAAAAAAGTTCAGAAAAAATGTATGATGAATGGTTGAATATTTGACACTGGTGATTGTTACTATTCTTTCAAATAGTTTAATTTGAAAATACAGCTGCCAGTGGGCATATATCACCTTTCCTGGAAAGCTATCTTTGATGGGTTGCAGTACCTATTATATGAGCTTTATACTGTAAAATCTGATTTCCCTTTGTTATTGATGCAGGTGGGAGGGCCGTATATGGAAAAAGTTTCTAGTCGATTGGATGTGGCAATAAACGGTAAACCAAGGCCCTTTGTGCTAAAGAACTCCGTGTATGTTCAGAATAATCTGTGTTAGAAGGATGACTGCCATTTACAAAAAAGACAAACCGGTTTATAGAAAGAAAAATGTCCAGTTTGGGGTATTTTTTGAAGGAATTAGCATACATTTTAGCACTTCTGAAGATATATACAAGACCCAAATCAACCCCTGAAAATGGCTAATGTGTCATAAAAATAAAATTACCATAACTAAAATGTTGTTTCTCTTCCAGGGTTCCAAGAAAAAGTAGCTGGTCTGAAGCTACAATAGGACATTTAAACTGGGAGGTCAATTAGGTTATGGTGGAGCACAAATGTCCCAAAGGCGACTCTTGGAACAAAGCTAGG
>NW_008709299.1:27808-28873 GCF_000327385.1 Lottia gigantea
TGCACCAATATGCAGACTGCATATAGCCAGTTTGAAAACTTACAGATGTTTATTTGATTTCTTGTGTTTTATGAACTCCTTGGGGTCTAATTAGTAGGAAAAGATCAAAACTTGAGCCAAAAGTTTGTATTTGAGAAAGTTGTCTATAGGCCATATTTGCCTGTATGGCCAATATGCATTGAAAATGTAAAAAATTATTTTCTGTTCTATGGCAGATATTTGAGTTCTGTTTTTTCTGACATGTGCAGATAGTCCATGTGAAGATTGGTGCAAAATTTCAGCATTGTAGCTTTGTAAGTTTTGACGCAAAAAATTTATTTGTCTTTGAGCACTTCTTGTGCACCAATATGCAGACTGCATATAGCTAGTTTGAAAACTTACAGATTTAGATTTGTTTTCTTGTGTTTTTTGAACTGCTTGGGGTCTAATTAGTAGGAAAAGATCAAAACTTGAGCCAAAAGTTTGTATTTGAGAAAGTTGTCTATAGGCCATATTTGCCTGTATGGCCAATATGCATTGAAAATGTAAAAAATTATTTTCTGTTCTATGGCTGATATTTGAGTTCTGTTTTTTCTGACATGTGCAGATAGTCCATGTGAAGATTGGTGCAAAATTTCAGCATTGTAGCTTTGTAAGTTTTCACGCAAAAAATTTATTTGTCTTTGAGCACTTCTTGTGCACCAATATGCAGACTGCATATAGCCAGTTTGAAAACTTACAGATTTTGATTTGATTTCTTGTGTTTTATGAACTCCTTGGGGTCTAATTAGTAGGAAAAGATCAAAACTTGAGCCAAAAGTTTGTATTTGAGAAAGTTGTCTATAGGCCATATTTGCCTGTATGGCCAATATGCATTGAAAATGTAAAAAATTATTTTCTGTTCTATGTCAGATATTTGAGTTCTGTTTTTTCTGACATGTGCAGATAGTCCATGTGAAGATTGGTGCAAAATTTCAGCATTGTAGCTTTGTAAGTTTTCACGCAAAAAATTTATTTGTCTTTGAGCACTTCTTGTGCACCAATATGCAGACTGCATATAGCCAGTTTGAAAACTTACAGATTTCG
>NW_008709299.1:31465-32700 GCF_000327385.1 Lottia gigantea
ATTTTCTGTTCTATGGCAGATATTTGAGTTCTGTTTTTTCTGACATGTGCAGATAGTCCATGTGAAGATTGGTGCAAAATTTCAGCATTGTAGCTTTGTAAGTTTTCACGCAAAAAAATTTATTTGTCTTTGAGCACTTCTTGTGCACCAATATGCAGACTGCATATAGCCAGTTTGAAAACTTACAGATTTGGATTTGATTTCTTGTGTTTTTTTTAACTCCTTGGGGTCTAATTAGTAGGAAAAGATCAAAACTTGAGCCAAAAGTTTGTATTTGAGAAAGTTGTCCATAGGCCATATTTGCCTCTATGGCCAATATGCATTGAAAATGTAAAAAATTATTTTCTGTTCTATGGCAGATATTTGAGTTCTGTTTTTTCTGACATGTGCGGATAGTCCATGTGAAGATTGGTGCAAAATTTCAGCATTGTAGCTTTATAAGTTTTGACGTAAAAAATTTATTTGTCTTTGAGCACTTCTTGTGCACCAATATGCAGACTGCATATAGCCAGTTTGAAAACGTACAGATTTTGATTTGATTTCTTGTGTTTTTTTTAACTCCTTGGGGTCTAATTAGTAGGAAAAGATCAAAACTTGAGCCAAAAGTTTGTATTTGAGAAAGTTGTCCATAAGCCATATTTACCTGTATGGCCAATATGCATTGAAAATGTAAAAATTTATTTTCTGTTCTATGGCAGATATTTGAGTTCTGTTTTTTCTGACATGTGCGGATAGTCCATGTGAAGATTGGTGCAAAATTTCAGCATTGTAGCTTTGTAAGTTTTCACGCAAAAAATTTATTTGTCTTTGAGCACTTCTTGTGCACCAATATGCAGACTGCATATAGCCAGTTTGAAAACTTACAGATTTTGATTTGATTTCTTGTGTTTTTTTAACTCCTTGGGGTCTAATTAGTAGGAAAAGATCAAAACTTGAGCCAAAAGTTTGTATTTGAGAAAGTTGTCCATAGGCCATATTTGCCTGTATGGCCAATATGCATTGAAAATGTAAAAAATTATTTTCTGTTCTATGGCAGATATTTGAGTTCTGTTTTTTCTGACATGTGCGGATAGTCCATGTGAAGATTGGTGCAAAATTTCAGCATTGTAGCTTTGTAAGTTTTCACGCAAAAAATTTATTTGTCTTTGAGCACTTCTTGTGCACCAATATGCAGACTGCATATAGCCAGTTTGAAACTTACAGATTTTGATTTGATTTCTTGTGTTTTTTTAACT
>NW_008709299.1:32750-38691 GCF_000327385.1 Lottia gigantea
TTGTACACTTTAGTTAGAAAATAATGTAATTCACAAATAATCTGCTTCATAACATCTCTTCATCATATCTCTTCATCATATCTCTTCATCATAATCCCCTAAATGTCTATATAAATAGTCCAAGTTTCTTTATGTGCCTGACGACCATGGGGGAAACACGTCGAAACGCTTTATGAAATTTTAACCAGTGTAATGGTTAATTTAAAATGCAATTACAGAAGAACAGTATTTTTTCAAAAAGGATGCGTAACTATTCAACATAATATTGATATGTTACACATCTTCGCCACTATCTGTCAAATGAACACATCGATAACATTTAGATTTTGATGATTTTGTCTTTTCGTTTCAGGCCAGGGTGCTCAATAGTGGCTTTTACTATTGAGTTAATACACCATAGTTGGGATACCATTCCCGTGGAGGTTAGTAGCACAGATGTACATTATAACGGTATAAAATTGAGCACTATACAAATAAACCGTATGCGTATAATCCTTTCTTGAAAATGATGTATCAAGAATGTTCAATGTAGTCTGATAACCTTTGATGCAACAGATGTCATGATGTAGTCATTTGATACTAGCTACATGTGAGATTTTTACTAGACAAATGCAAGTGACAACAACTTTAGCATAAAGTCTGTTTTTAGCTGCTACCTGTGCTAAGGTGGAATTTTTTATGTTTCGTAAAAATCGTTTAGAGTACCCACGCTCTTTCAGTTTTGAGAAAACAATCGTACAGGCTTAGTTGAAATCAGAAGATCTTGTACAAATTCGATGAAATCGTAAAACTTGTGACTTAATTATACCAGAAAAGGTATGTTTTGGGTGAAAGGAGCTCTTGTGCAAGAGTTGATGAGTATCAGTTTCTTTGAAATACACTTTAATATCCAGTTTATTTGTTTCTGCTATGGAATCTCCCTTAAAGACTGTGGTATCGAGAAAGTCTATGCTTTTGTCACTCACGTTTGCGGTTAGTTTGATAGAAGGATTGTGGTTGTTGAGAATTTCAAAGAATTCCCAAAACTGTTCGATAGAATAAGTCCAAACCATAAAAATGTCATCCAAAAAGTGTCCGTAAAAAAGTGGGTCAAATGGACAGAGGGGCAACACCTCACGTTCCCACTCTGCCATGAAAAGGTTTGCGTACGAAGGGGCGAATCGTTTGCCCATTGCTGTCCCTGAAGTTTGTAAATATGTTTTACCATTAAATGTGAAATCGTTTCGACTAAGACAAATCTCTAAAAGCTGTAGAATTGCATCGTCGGGTCTGTTTGGATCTGGGTTTCTATTAAAAGCCTTACGAACTGCCGTTAAACCAGTAGTGTTATCGATATTGGTATACATAGAAGAAACGTCGATAGAAATTAAAATGGCATTAGAGGGAACTCGAAGATTTTTTATTTTATTGACAAAATCGGTTGTGTCTTTAAGGTAGGCGCGATGTTGGCATGCTAGAGGTAGTAAGAAATGATCAATGTATTCTGACACTGCATATGACTCACTACCACAGTCAGATATAATCGGGCGGCCTTTAGGGATTTTATTCGAGATAAACCACTCCTTGGTTGGATTCTTATGGATTTTAGGCAAAGTGTACAAATGTCTCTCGCGACAATCAGGTTTGGCAGACAGATAGTTGTTTCTGTTTGAGATAACTAGTTTTGACTAAATCGGCAAGAATATTATTAATCATGTTAGCAGTTTCTTTGAAAATTGGTTTCGGTAAAATGGCATAATGTTTAGGATTATTCAGTTGATTCTCTGCTTCTGAAACGTAATCCTCCCTATTCAGAATGACACAACATGAACCTTTGTCACTCTTTTTAATAACAATGCTATCGTCTTTCTTAAGTAAGGTTAGCGCTTCACGTTCCACTCGTGTGAGATTAGGCTTTTCGTGTGTTATGGAAAGGTTCACTGTTTGGCTATTCATACTCGCAAATGCTTTCAATATTTCAGGATGGATGGCGGCCTGAGGGGGTGTCCACGTGGATTTAGGAATAAACATTGTTCTAGCACCACGTGGGGGGTGGTTTCGAAAAAAATATGTGCAGCTAAGATTTCGTTGAAATCGTTCAATGGATGGTCGGAGATAATTCAAGTTAGCTATCTTTGGTGTGGGAATAAACTTAAGTCCACGGTCTAAGATTGAATGCTGAAGGGGTGTGAGAATTTTGCGGCTCAAGTTAACTACAGTTTGGCCTAGCGGTGGCCTCTCAGTATTTTTATCCCCAGTAATTAGTTTAAAGACTTGCTCGATGCTTGAAGCTGGTGTATCCAAAACAAATAGATGCTGTTTGCTGTTTCTGGAGACCAATGAAGATTATCAACTGTTTCGAATTCTTCTTCGTAGGGTGGTAAGATTGTTGCGCTGTTGATACTGGACTCCACCATCATGTTGTTGAGAGTGCTGAGGTTCTGTTGTGCTTTCTTCGAGATTTTATTTGAAATGGGTATACATGTGAAGAGGATCTTGGAGTTTGGGAAGGTTTTGTTGGCTGTGGCGATTAATTTCTGGGCTTGGTTAAAGGAGGTCTTTGGTATCTGATCACGGTTGTTGAGGCCTACATGAAGAATAATGGCATTAGGTTCGGGATCATGGTCGTATGATTCCAGGATTGACTGTATGTGATGGATTTGGGCACCGGGGTCAGAATGTATTTCGGTGTCTGAACTGGTTTTGGTAATTCGATTCAGGTTAGATGATCCAATTATTAAGGTAGATTTCTTTAGAGCAGGTAGTTTCCATAATGATTTGTCCTTGGTTTGGTGATAATACGGTTTGGTAGCGGATATAATGGTCGTCGACGGTGTGTTTGGTACTGGTTTGGTAGTTGTTAGAATTGTAGCATTGGGAACGGACTGGGATCTGGTTCGAGGAGGGGAAGGTCTGGATACACGTCTCGACTTGGATGGAGACTGAGGGGTGGTTTGCTGGTCCAAAAACGCACAGAAGGACGAAAGGTTGGCGAATCCTGGATCACGTGGTGAAGATTCAGATGGTGTGGAAGGGGAAGACGAGTCTGAAAGTGAAAAGAGAAGGGGTGTGCCCTCTCTACGAGAGCGTTTACCTATGTCTGCTGGACTAGGAGTAGGTGAACTTCGGGCTCGTTTAGGGGTTTGGTTCGGCAGCGTGGTGGCTCTAGATGGTGCAGGTGTAGTGTCCATTTCAGTTGGTAGAGATATGGTTACTCTGGTTTTTGTTTCGTTGATTGTTTGGTAGAATTTGGAGATTACAGCTTGAGTGAGACGTTTCCCATAGGATCGGCGGGCCCAGGACAGGGCATGAGAGACGATGCGGTCGACGGAAGGTGATGATAAAGACTTGGTACGAATGGTGGTCAGCTTCTCTTGAAGTGTGGTTTGGTAATGGTCGATCAGGACCTGCGTAACCTTACAGAGCCATGTCCGATTGAGGGATCTAATATTCGCGTCGACAGCTGATGTTTTCATTGCTGGACGGATAAAACTATCCAACTCGGAGACTTTGCGTTTGAAGGTAAACGCTTGTTGGCCTTGCTGTTGAAGGGTAAGGATTGCCAAATGATGGAGGCACTGCAAAACTTGGAAGAACACCTTCACAAAGGGTTCTTCCTCCTTATGAGTGGGGACTGGTTGGCGTCGGTGGGCTGGTAGTCGTTTCTGTTGTTGGTCAGGTCGATGGTTACCTCTTGATTGGTAGGCTGTGTTGTGGGTAGGTCGGCGATGGGGTGGGATATAGCTGGATGGGTTGGTTGGTGGTCGGCGATTGGTAGGTGGTAGAGGTCGATGGAAGACAGGGCCGTTGTAGGGTATGTGATATTGGTTTGGTTGACGATTAGTGTTTCTATTTCTGGCTTCTTGCCAGTGGTTGTTGTAGTTGGGGAGCATAATGAAAATAACTTGGGGTTAGAAGGGAATGAACAGCGGATGTAACAGGAGGAAACTGTATATGCTAGCGTGAAAATGTGGGGATCAAATTATGCAAATAAGTCAAACTGGGTTTGGGGATATATAAAGCAAGATGCAAAAATAATATATATTTAGGTGATAAATAACGCTAACAATGATGTGAAAAATTATATCAAGTAAAACAAAAACTTACGCAATTGACACGAACCGGTTTTCGAAATATTATCCTTTTTCAAGTGTCGAGGAATGGTTTTTGTTGTTTGGAGTGTCCTATATAAATGTTAATCATTTCGATATCGGAGAGGTCTTTTTCGATTACGCTTAGGTCGTTGATACGAATTGAAAGTTTTAATACTTTCATCACTTGAATCATCATGATCAATATTTGATTGATTTGAAACACTATCAGGATTTATATTCTGATTTGGCACAATAGTATGATCATTTCCGAATATAGCACTATGATCATTTTGATTTGGCACTTTATAAGATATATCATCAAATACATTTTTATTTGATGTTTCACTTTTGATTTCCCGATTACGATCACTTTCATAATACTTCTTAATATGTGTAACATTTCGCTTATAACGCACATAGGGTTTCTCTACAGTTTCTACAATTACACTATTTCCAAATTTGTGAATAACTTTGAATATTTTAGGATTAAATTTTGTTGAGAACTTATTATGATGATCTTGTTTCACTAAAACTTTATCACCTATTGAAATACTATTATTATTTCCTTCCCTTTTCCTTCTGTTCGCTATCTCTATCTCTAACTTCATAATCTTCTTTCGCAAATTCTTGTAATTCTGGCAGTTTTGTTCGCATCTTTCTCCCATATAATAATTCAGCTGGACTCTTTCCTGTTGTTGTGTGCGGCGTACTTCGATACATCATTAAGAATTGATCTAATTCAGATTTCCAATTGCGATTTTCAGCTTGGGCTATTCGAATGATTTTCATAATTGAGCGGTTTTGACGTCCAACCTCTCCATTGGCTTGAGGCCATAATGTTGTTGATCGACGGTGGACAATGCCATTTTCATCCATATTTTGTTTAAAACTTTTACTTATAAACTGAGGTCCGTTATCAGTTTGTATTGTCAATGGTAAACCATGTGTTACAAATATCTTTGCTAAGATTTCTATAATTTTGTCTGATGTTGTGGATTTTGTTATAACTGCTTCAAAAAATCTACTATAATAGTCAATTATTACAAAAATATAATCACCTGAAGGTAATGGTCCTAGTAGATCAGCAGCTAAATATTCCCATGGTGCAGAAGGTAATATTATTCTACACATTGGTTCAGGTCGTGTTGTCTGTGATACCAATTGACATCCATAGCAAGATTTACAAAATTTCTCTACATCTTTGTCTATACCTGGCCACCATACTTTTGTTCTCGAGCGTTGTTTCATACCAATAATATCCGGATGACCTTCATGCGCTAATTTTAAAACTTGATCTCGTAATGACGATTGAATTACAATCCGTGTCCCTCGTAAAACTAAATTTCCAATAGCACACAATTCTGATTTGACTGGAACATATTCTTTATAGTCTAAGTTATACCATTTTCCATCTAATAAACAGTTTCTTACTCTCTTCAGCTCATCATCACATTCAGATTCTATTTCTATTTCTCTGGTTGTTCATGGCTCTTGGTGTTGATTCTTTAGCTATTAGTTTGATATACTCATGGTCTGTTTTACTTGATTTTGGCATTAATTCCAGTTTATTACTCAGTAATCTTGATAAGGAATCAGCAATATTCTGTGACCCAGGAATATATCGTACTTTGTAACGATATGGTTGTAATCGTAAAATCCATCTCTCAATTCTAGCACAGGTTGTTGATTTAGGTGAATAGATGCATTCTAACGGTTTGTGGTCTGTAAGTAGTTCAAAATCTGTAGCATATAAATACATATGAAACCTTTCACACGCCCATACCAATGCGAGTGCTTCTTTCAGTGTCGGTCAAACTTCTACTAGCATAACAAATTACTCTGTATTCTTGACTCTGTTCTTGAATTAG
>NW_008709299.1:38741-47449 GCF_000327385.1 Lottia gigantea
AGCGTGGGTACTCTAAACGATTTTTACGAAACATAAAAAATTCCACCTTAGCACAGATAGCAGCTAAAAACAGACTTTATGCCGAAGTACCTCCAGGTTTAAGAAGTGCTCCATGTTTGTCCAGTAGATGCAAAACATGTCCCTTTATATCAGAAACTCATTATTTTGTAAGCAACTCTACGAATAAAAGGTACCCTTTGATGTCCCGTTTAATACAACCAACAATCGAGCAAGCAAGATAGTTCATGCCCACTATAAGAGCCTTCAAGAGAAATTCCCTCATGTCTATAAGCAGAAAATGATAGTTGCATATTCAAAAAATAAGATCTTAAATGATAATATTGTTCATAGTAAACTAAAAACAATCAGTACATAACAGATACTATACTTCTCGCCAGTAACTCCTGGTTCTATCAGCCTCACTTTGAGTAGTATAAACCTTTCCAATCTTCAACACACCTAATTTAATTGCAGTTTCTCTACTAAGTAATGGTTCTCCCTTTCCACCTATCACAATAAATTCCTCTTCTTTAATCTGCTTCTCATCTAATTTCACATTGTCATAAAATTTATCCAATACTTTCAATGGTTCCTCTGATCCATATACATATAATTTTATATCAGTTTTCTCAGAATACCAGCGAATATCAAGTTCTTTTTCTTTTGTTTTGAGAAATTCCCATGAATCTCTTCCCAAACAATCAGCAGATGATCCAGAATCAATGATGAATCTTAATGGTACACCATTTAATAGTACTTTCACTTTACCTTTATTATCGTGTTTTCCAATAGCCTGAATTCTAAAAGCTTCGTTGTACTTTTCATCATCATAACTTCAATGTCTTCTGTCGTCTTTTCCAACCATTTTTGTTTTCTTTGAGTATGAACCTTTTGATCGCCCTCTATCAATCTTAGTTTTACACATCTTTTGAAAATGTCCTTTCAATTTACACTTTCTACATTGTTTATCAGCAGCAGGGCACTTTGGATCAGTATGAAAATGTCCAGAATAACCACATCTATAACATTCTTGTGACGAAACACCTCCTGGTTTTCTCTGAAATCTACCTTTCCGTTCCGTTTTCTTGTTTTTCTGGTCGTCGAATCGACATTTTATTTACATCATGACTCAATCATTCAATTGATTTAGCTTGTCTCTCAGATTCTTCAAATGCTCTAGCCATTTCTAATGTTGTATTCAATGTTAACTGTGACCCTTTTTCTAGCAGTTTTCTTCTTAAGTCAGTTGATCTACATTTCTGGATGATTTGATCTCGTAATTCACTCTCAACATCACCAAATTCACATCCTTCTAAATTTTGACGCAACCTCATTGCAAATTGTTCTACTGATTCATTTTCTGTTTGACTCATTTCTCGAAATATGTGACGTTGAAATGGTACATTTGATTCAGGACAAAAATATTGATATAAGGCTCTTTTGGCTCTGTCAAAAGGATCATTTATATTTTGGTCTTCAGTCAGTGTGAAATAAATTTCTTGGACATCCATTCCAGCAGTATGAAGAAGAAGAGCACGTTTTCTATCTGCATTCAACTGTCCTTTTGAAGCAATATACAGGTCAAATGCTCTTACCCCTTTTCGGCACTGTTGCAGTTTCGACCCCTTTTCCTTCCAGTTGAGCTATCGATTTGAAACTTGGCAGAGGGGTACTTATATATATCTTGAATATTCACAGCAAATTTCAGACAGTTCCAACGTTTCCTTCAATCTTAAATTAATTTTCAAAGTGATGTACTGACTGAAATTTTGGCACTGTTGCAGTTTTGGTCTTTTTCCACAGTCAAAATGGGGTAAACCACTTGTTATTTCAGGAAAAGTAGCAGCCATATAATTCTATTCGTCGCCAATTTGTAGAGGTTGATGTCCAACCCATCTAAGGAGTATTGGCAGTTTTAACTATTGTATTTGTAATTCTAATATTTATTCAGCCATTGTACTGGTACACTTTTTAGAACTCCCCTAACAAAGAGTTCCCTTATATGATCCAGATAACAAATAATCATACACTACAATGCCTTGGACAGGTTTAAGGTTCGATCGATAAATATGTTTACTGTGACGGCTTGATTGAATCTCCAGTCGCCCAGTGGCATAGTCACCTTCAATCCCCACGAAGTCAGTCTTGTCCCTATTTTAACCTATATTTGTACTTTGGGAGACTGGCACAGACACTGTAACTCCTAGTTAGCTAAGTTGCTAAACTCTCACTTCTGTTTACTACGGCTTCGTGCAGTTTTAGATTAAAAAGTATGGATTGATTAAATGAAAATTGGGGAATATTTGTATACAGCAATGAACCATGCATTCTTTTAAAAAAAAGTTAAATTCAAAGGAACAGAAACCTTGACAGTTATCATGAATTAGAAATGAAATGAAGTGTGAATGGAGTTTTACGTCCTACTTTTCATGACATGTCATGAATAAGAGATATGTACTTGTAATTATAATTGTGAGCGGCTAGTGATGGCCTCTTCCCATCTAAAACTAGTGCAGTTGAAGAAAAATATTCATCTCTTGTTATTACCAAATTTATCGGAATTCTAGTTTCGATTTTTATGTGTTTTTTATGAGGTCATTTCTGAAAATTCGTTAAGACCATTACACCCACCGGTTTCGAAGGTCAAGAGTGACTAACGGTGGGTAGCTAAATAACCGTATACAAGAGATAAATTAACTGTGATCTGAAGCATTGTGTCTAGATTGTATACTAGTAAAGGGAGATAATTACTCTTCTGCTTAGGAGACTCATTCAGTATCTTCTGATTTAAAAAAAATAGACCTTTTCTGGGAATTTACTGTTTTATTTCTCTCTCCACAGGTAAATAGTCGGTTTCATTTATCTTAATTCTATATCAGATTGTTTACTAACTATCCATGTTCATGTTCAAAATAGAAATAATTGTTGACAGTTCTTGTTATGTGAAAAATATCCAAACTATCGCGTGTAGAATTTGGATTTATCGTATGACATGAAGGTAATAATAATAATAATAATACTTACTCTTTATTAGGGTACCGTAAGAAATTAGTCTAAATTAAGTTTCCACTCATGAATATGAGTGAGTAGTCAATCTGTATAGCCTACTATGCCCTGTAAATTTCAGCTTTCTGGAAAGCATTTAAAATTGATTGTCCCTACGGTCCCATTGGAAGGAAATGAACAAGATTTGGGTGATGTACAGTGGTATAACCTATAGGCCTATGTGTGTATATAAGGATTCAGTATGAATCTCCCCACTTTGACCCATATTTCATGAGTAACCAACTCGACAACGGCAGTTTTACCTATTTTCATGTACAATGTTTGATATATAAATAAGTCGAGAAAAATTCAACCGATAAAAAATGGTGACGTTTGGTACGGTACCGTAATAACTGAAATCCGCCATTTTGTATTTGTCAAAGTATACATTAATACATTTTACCTTGCTTGAAACTACTGGATAACCCATGTTTATCAAAACAAGCAAATGCAGAGGTCATGCGAGGTTGCACCTGTAAATTGTTAATCATTTCTGGAAATGCACGAAAAGTAGGTTAGCACGAAAATAGGTTTCTTGACTGTCTAATTAACTTTTCTTAGTATTTATCTTTAATAGGGATTTATTAGAACTGATGTTCCTTCAAAGAACAATAATTTAAAAAATATTAGTGACTGACAAAATATAAGATAAGTACAATGTAAGAGTGGTTTATTGCTAAAAGTCATTGAAACTTCATAAGAATATGGCCCACATTGTAATCCATAGTCACGCGTGACGTCGTTCACTTGAATATATTCTAGCAGACGACACTTGGAAATCCGCTTACAGCTTGGGATTATAATTAAAACAGGGTTCGCACAGCCTTGAAAAACCCTTGAATTCCGTCCGTTGCCTTGAAAAACCTTGATTTAAAAAAAAAGTCTTTGAAAACACCATAAAAAACCCATTTTCTCTCAAAGTCCTTGAATTTTGAGTTGAGTCAAATTGTGTATATTTTTATCATTAACCCCATTGACAAATATTAACTATCTTTATTGATTTCACAGTTCAGAAGTAAGGTACATGTGTATTCTGTCAGACTAATATCCTTGAAAAGTCCTTGAATTTCAAAGCCCAGAGTCCTTGAAAAATCTTTGAATTTTTGAGGCAAAGTGCAGTATGAACCCTGTATAAGGAAATTTGGCGGAAATACATTTGCTTACTGGATTCATTCTACTAGCTGACAGTGTGCAGACAACCCATGTCTATCAAAAAAAGCAAATGTGGCATGCAAGGTCGCACATGTGAATTATTAATCATTTCTGTGGAGATGCACGAAAAGTAGGTTAGCAGGAAATTAGGTTATTCGACTGTAATTATGCAAATGTTGATGTAAATAATTTCTTTTTGATATTTTGTTCACTTTCAGTAATTTGGATTTTATGAATATTTCAGCTTTTCATGCTACCATACTGAAGGGATAAAAAATTTAGTTTGATTTGATGCTATTTTGAAAGGGTCGTCTATGGTCTAGTCTACCTAAAATTTTAGTTTTCACCACTTGGTGTTGTTGGTTTGAGTCTTTCTATTCCATAAGCTTACTCCAGAACAAATCAATGATGTGTTGAGGCCTTTGAGCCATAAAGAATTTGCGGATGTAAGAGACAGTTGTCTCCCTTTCGAAAATTCAGTTTGGATGAAAATCAGATTAGAAATAATTTAGTAGAGGAGGGTGACTCAAGTGAAGGCAGCGATAATGCATCCTATCGAAGTGATGAAGAATTAGAATCAATGTTGCTATTATGAATTACATAGTTATTGGCAGCTCTAATGAAGAAAATTATGTTTTTGCACATGCAACATTCACACCAGAAAACGATTTTGATTGGTAGCCTATAGTATGTAAGCCAAAAATTGAGATGGATTGGAGATTAAAACACCTTATACCCTAGTCTGTATTATACCTCATGAGTCATGATGGATATACTTATATACCACGCAAACCAGTTTATTTATAATGTAGAAGATGAAGGCATTCCATCCAGACTGTTTAAAATTTGACCTGTTGTTGACATTCTGAATAAGAAATTAAAATCAGCTTACACACCATCACATGATATTGCGATTGATGAATCACACATGAAGTTTTATGTTAGACTTGGATTCAAACAATACTATTAAATCTGCAAGATTTGGTATAAAGTTTTTAGATTGAACCAAGCGAAGGTTCCTGCATTCGGATGTACCTGGAAGTTGAAGATATAAACCGGACATGACAGAGATTCAAGTAACTTTCTAACTAGTGCCAAAGTGGTTTATGGATCTCAGTAATGGTCGATCTGGATTTGGATACAACATTTATGTTGCTGCAATGGCCCTGATCTCTTCACTTAGTTGATTACACAGAAAACAAACATGCATATGGGTGGAACTGTTGGTTTAAGTCGTAAAAACATACTAAGAAACTAAAAACTATTTTGCTCATACTGAGAAAAACATCCATGATTTCCCAAACTAGGGCAGATATTTGAATTCTGTTCTTTTTTTTACATATTAAGTACCGGTATTGTTGAGAGAGTCAAATTGGATTTTTATGCGCCTACATGAAATGTGGAGCGTATATATTGGTGTCAACCATGTTGGTCCGTCTACAATTGTTCGTAAACATTCTACAAGGCACAATTCTTGACAGAAATTTGATTAAATTGTTTATTTTAATCCAAAGGGAGAACCCTATCGAAAGTCAAAGGACTTGAAAAATATAGAATCAAAGAATTGAAAAGCGTTCAATTTTATAAGGCACAATTCTCAACAGATTTTAAAAAATTGTAACTTAATGAAATTGTTTATTATCACCCAAGGATGACACAAAATCGAAATAAATATTATATGGGTTTAGGCACTTGTTTTTAAAAACACTTTGAATTTTTTTGCTTGTAAACACTCAAGAAGGCACAATTCTGGACGGATTCAGAGGAAACTTGCATGAACAAATATAACGAACGAATATATTTGTTTTCTGTTAACCGCAGACGACAAACATAATTCCACAGACGACGAACATTTAGCTCGAACTATACGCCAGTGCCACGGAAAATCACATGACCTCAAAATGGCGTCCTCCAGAAGAAAATGTAAAAGTGCGTTAGCTATTTTATTAATTTTAAAAAGACGGCAACGTATACGGCGAAATAGGAGCATTTGGGTCCGTACCTTGATTCAACGTCGTAAAGAGCAGGATGTGTTCGACAACTTTGTAAATTTACCGGTTGTTTCCAGGGCTTGTGCTATTTCTTGCATCGCAGCATACTTCTTGTTCCTATCTGAATAGTCGGGCAAAGAAATCATAAACAAACAGGCAGATTGCAACCACATATCTACTAAAATCTGCTCCTTCTCCACAGTGTCATGTGGTCTGGCTTCGATTGCTGATTGGTCTTTCGTCGATGAATGTTCGGCGCTAATGTTCTTTGTTAACGCAGACGGCGAACAAAGAAATTGTTCAGGAGGCGAACAATTTTAAAAAATCAAACGTTTAATTTCACGAACAATTCTCACGAACATTTTTGTTTGTGTTCCTGTAATCTGCAGACGGTATTGATTGAAGCAACATTTTTACGATGGTCGCTTAAAATGTTCCTCGTCTGCGTCGAGCTTTATTATTCTCATTGGATGGTATTTGATTTCAAGTTTGATTATTTCTTCCATTGGTTTGTCAACATTTCTCCTGAGCAGTATATAGACTTTAGTTTTTATCTGATATAAATGAAACTTGGTGTGACCATTTATATTGTTCAGATCTTTGACAAGTTTGATTTTGATTTTTTTTCTTGTTTAAAGGTTTTTGAGTTATTGCCCTGGACTTAATTCAAAACATGTCAAAATTTTTTAGTGAGTTCAAAGGAGACTACAGTTTTGATCCCATTTTAATGAAATTTGGTGTGATCATTTATCATGATAAGGTCTTGGTCATTACATTTTGACAATTTTTTCGATAAATGGATTTTGAGTTATTGGTTTATTTGATTCGGGGGCACAATAGAAGCTCCAATTTTAGATTGATGAAATATGGTGTGATAATATAACCGTTTTAAAGTTATTGCCCTTGACTTAGTTAAAACTTGTCAAAATTGTTTAGTTTCTACAATAAAAACAAAAGATTTCAAACAATTTGGATGAAAATTGGTCTGAATATAATGAGATATTGGATAATTTCAAATTTGATTTTTTGGTGAACCATTTATGAGTTACTGCTCTTGATTTGGTAAAAAGAGTGTCAAAATTTGTTTGTTTGCACAATGGAAACTACAATTTTGAATTGATTGCACCTTGGGGTGATCATTTGAATTGAAGTTCTTGAGTAAGGAAATGATTACTCTTGCAATGCACATTTTCTGAGTTAATGTGCTAATTAAGAGTTATTGCCCTAGATTTGATGATAACTATGAAGTCATTATGAACATCTTAAAGTGGCATTCTAAATTTATCTATGTATCTACTTGATCAAGCTGGGTTAGTTAAAAACAGGGAGTACTAATTGTTAATTAAGCAGTTTGACCTAGTTTTGGTAATTGGCTTTATAATGGCTTGTTATATTCAGTTATCAGATACGTTATAGGATACATTTCACAAATTTGAGCAAAAAATTTTAACGACCCACAACAAGGCAGAATGTCCTTTTAGATATGAAAAAAGAGGGTGTATGTTTCCATGTTTGGCATGCTAACTTTGCCACGAATAAAAAAATATTTAAACTAGGAATCTTTCTACTACCTGGTTTTTGGCCAATCAATGAATAAGGAGAAAAGATAAAGATTAGATTATTGAACTTTGTATATGAACCAATGAAACATAGTGACAAGCAGGTTACTGTATCAAAGGCTCAATGATATCTGACTTGTAAACACTTGATAAATCAATTACCACCAAACATGGTGATATGAGTAATGGTCTACTGTAATGATGTCGGACTCTTAATCGCTTGATAAATCCAGATTGATTGCCACTGGCTACTGCATCAAAGGTTCAATGATATCAAACTCTTAAGCACTTGATAAATCTAGACTTATGGCAACTGGCTTCTGAATCAAAGGTTCAATGATGTCGGACTCATAAAAACTTGATATATACAGTCTAACTATTGACACCTGCTTTAATTGAATTAAAATGTTTATTTTCAGCCGTCAGGTCTGCGGGAACTCAATAGCTGTCTTTACTATTGGGTTTGACATACACCACACACAGTTAGATGATCAACGTAGCACGGTCAGTATACAAAGTTTATAAATTCCACTTTTGCGTCACAAATGTCTATCAGTCTGTGAAAACTTCAGAAGGCAAGTTGACAAAACTTGGTGTGTTTATTATCTTTTATGGATGGACACTATTGAAGATCAAGTTATTGCCCTTGTGTTCGAAGTGTTCAATTGTAGCTTGTAAGTACTTAAGAGAACAGATTTATACCAAATTGTCAATATTTGACAGACAAAAAAGTTCAGAAAAAATGTATGATGAATGGTTGAATATTTGACACTGGTGATTGTTACTATTCTTTCAAATAGTTTAATTTGAAAATACAGCTGCCAGTGGGCATATATCACCTTTCCTGGAAAGCTATCTTTGATGGGTTGCAGTACCTATTATATGAGCTTTATACTGTAAATCTGATTTCCCTTTGTTATTGATGCAGGTGGGAGGGCCGTATATGGAAAAGTTTCTAGTC
>NW_008709299.1:48385-49628 GCF_000327385.1 Lottia gigantea
GGCGGGAACTCGATAGCGGTCTTTACTATTAGGTTTGACATACACCACTTACAGTTAGATGATCAACGTAGCACGGTCAGTACCTACCTACATAATTTCAATTTAAATCACAATTCCTGTTCTGTGAAATTTTGTGAAACCCACCCTGAAAAATTCTTGTTCATTTTCTGTATCCCTTGAAAGTGTACTGGGGCATTAATCTTGAAAACTTAATTTACGATGATTTTGGTGTTCCAGTCATCTGATTGATCTCTTAAAATCCATTTCAAAAACAAGCTCCCTGCTGTGGAATGAAAAAGCAAAAACTACCATTGGATCTTTCTCTCTGAAATGAGTGCATATTTGATAATTCCATTTGCAGAGGGGTGTTACAATAGGCATGACTTGCCTGGCTTATGACAGATACCACAGTAAAAAGATTTAATTCAAAAAGTCATTTAGTCTGAAAATTGATTGTCCATGAGCAGAGATATTGGCCAAATGATGTTATTCACATTTGATATACATAATTAAAGGGGTAGTTTTCAAGATTTTCATTACCAGGTAACTTTTAGATAGCTTTAATATTATATAATTAACAGAAAGATTTTTTTTTGCTTAAAACTTCCAGATAAGGCAATGGATATATTCCTCTAGTCTTTGGTCTAAAGTATCTATTACTGTTTGCACATAACTTTCCAAACCTATTTTTAAAATTATAATCTTTACTTTTAGGGTTCCAAGAACAAAGGAGCTGGTCTTTAGCTTCAATAGGGCATTACATTTGGAGGTCAATAAGGTTATGGTGGAGCACAAATGTCCTAAAGGCGACTCTTGGAACGAAGCAAGGTAAGGATATTTTAATAACTATCTTGGATATGATGTTGCTATACAAGTCATTATACACACTGTAACACAAACCCAAATTTTTATATGTGTCCTTACATTCACGTTTGTATATTATCATAGGATTCTTCTAGCTGGTCTTCGGCCAGATCTATTGAAATTGATCTCATGACCACCATTGTTTGGAATAAACTAAACAAGCCTCCTTCTAATATGCTTGTTACTGAGTAACAGACTGTTCCAAAGAATCCATCAACTGTTTGTATTTGTTGAATTATTTCATTTCTGCCATATCAAATAATTACGTTGTATATTTTTGATTTTAGGTGTAAACAGAGAGAGCTTCATTATACAGAAGTCAAGTGCTTATGGTGTGGCACAGAAGCTCGCAAGGCAAGTTGTTTAGAAATATTAATCG
>NW_008709299.1:50357-51730 GCF_000327385.1 Lottia gigantea
AGTAAAGGGTAATAATGAGAAGTCTAAATAAGAGAACATAAGCTTATTATCCTAAGTGAGTTACAATTTAGGGAATAATGAGTTAAAACAATGTGGAAGACTTAAATGGTTACCATTTATACATTTTGTTATGTTTTATTCCATCATTATTTCATCTGATGATGCCACATGTAAATTGTGCTGAAAAGTTGATTGTCATGTGTTTAATTAGTTTATCTACGAAATGTGCTAATTTCATAATATTGCCTTGTGTTTTGTGAAAATCTGACTTAGTTCTTCTACAACTGAATTATGATTATATGATTGACTGGCATTTTCCAAATTGAAAATCTTGCATTTAGTTCTTCTACCATTCAAGACTGTTCCTGCATATGCATATCAGTAATGACATAGATTCAAAGGAATACTACCTTTTAGAATGAACATTAAATTTAAATTCGCAAATTTGGCCTGTGTGTATTCATCAGTGGGGTGAAGGTTAGGTCTTGAAAATAGATGCAACCCGTTTTCTTCTTTGTGAGTCTCCTTAAAGATCATGAAAGTGGGTTCCCAGCTTTTTTGGAAATTGTGAAAAAGTGCCAAGAAATTCTGGTTTTCGGTCAGATGTTGACGCTTCAAAGTTGGAATACAAAAAAGTGAAATTAGCAAGATACCATAGGAAAATCTATGAATGTTGTTCAATAATTACATAGAGTAATAATTACCAATGCATTTATCTGCTGTTTATTCTAATTACCAATGCATTTATCTGCTGTTTATTCTAAGAGGAAGTATTTCTTTGAAAAAAACAAGTTGCGTTAAAATAAGTAGTTGTGTTGACTAGATGAATATTTGAGCTATGGCTTATTTACATAATTCCTTTCTTATTTCAGCTGAAGAACTCACAAGAAGATGGTGTTTCTGCATTTGGTTTTTCTGCATTGATTAGGTGTTTCTGCATTGATTAGGTGTTTCTGCATTGATTAGGTGTTTCTGCATTGATTTGGTGTTTCTGCATTATTAGTTCTGCTTCCAGCGACTGGTTTTTACTGGTGCCTTTAGAATTGACTCTCCTTGTGCTAGAATAAGTCATCTTTCCTCAGTATTCTATTTGACTCAGCTGTAAATGGGTGTGGATAATCTGAGTAAAATCATTGCCGAGAAATTTGGCCAAGGAACAGCTGTTAGACAGGATCTTTTGATCCTAAGCTGTTATTCTTGTAAAAAAATCTGTCTTTCTATCAGTAGGCTGACTAACCTTTCTTTCATCGAGTTCTGGGCCATGTTTCTCGAAAAAATCTCACTATCAATATTTGTCTAAGTATGGTATTTCTCAGTGTAAAATTCCACACTTGCGACACATTTGTATTGAAAGATTTTTTGAGAAACGGACC
>NW_008709299.1:52556-54205 GCF_000327385.1 Lottia gigantea
GCTGGCGCCTCAGACTTGCATCATTGACAGGGTTTACTTGGTTGAAAACTCAAAGATATTGCCTCAACCATTTCCGAAATTGAGGCAAGCATCACTGAGCCACAGCTTCTTCCTTCTAGCTGATAAAACCATGGCACTTTCTCAATTTTTTTTTTTCAATTTTGTTTTTTAATATATTTTTTGTTTTTCAGATAATGGTGGAAAGAGTAATGGTTTTCATTTTTGTTTGTTTGGATGTCTGTTTTTTTTTTTTTTTTTTTTGGCTTGGCTTTCTGTCATATTTGTTTGGCTTTCTGCTTTAGTTTGTTTGGATGTGTGCTGTCTTGTCCATGACTTTTGTTTAGTTGTGTTGGTTTTAGTTTTTTTTTGGATCATTAACTGGTAGGTTTAGAAGTTTGGTTAGTTTCTATTTCAATTGGGCAAGGGGGGAGTGTAATGATGTTTTTCTATTTCAGAAATTGGTATTTTTATAGTCAAGAAATAGAAAATTCTCTGTTGGATTGTGGATATGTGGGATTAGCATGTAGGAATTCTTTCTGGAACTTGGTCTTGAGTTTAAGTATTATTTTTTCTTTTTAGGCTTTTTTCTTAATGTTTTATGATTTTCAGATATGGGTGTCAGGGGATGTTCGGATGGGACAAAATACCTATACCACATGTGATACAGTCTGAGCACTCAACTGTGTAAAATCCAAAAAAACAGAAAAGTGTAGAGAAATATGTCAGATGGTTTATGATTTAATTTGTAAATCATTTTAAAAATTGTGCATACTGACCCTTCAATATATATGATATTTTAATTATTTTCTTTCTACTGTAGATTAATTTTTGGTTTATTGAGATAAGAAGATATTATTGTTTTTTGGTGTTAGAGTATGGATTCATAAATGGTGTTGCTGTATGGTGTCGGATAATGGTGTTGGTGTATGGGTTTAGATTATGGTGTTGGAGTATGGTTTCAGATAATGTTTTTTTTATGGTATAAAAGGGTGAAGAAGAAAAGTTTGAATCTTAAAATATCTGGTAATTTTCTTAAATAACTAAATTTTACAGAGCGCTAGCCTAATGTAGATTTGAATCTTTGGAAACATTGATTAGGTTTTGATTGATTTGAAATTAATTTCAATTTCACAATTTCAAAGTTTGGTTTTGACATTGAATATAATTATGTAAAAATGTCTTAAGAAGTACTAGAACTGTACATCATTTGCAAATACCTCAAACTAGAAAAATATACCTCAAAGTGCCCTTGTTAAGCTATGGAATACTTATTCTCTGTTTTTTTTACATTGCAGGTATTGGTGATAGTTTTAGGGTAGGCAGGGAGAAATCCTGCAGGGAGCTCATCGTCCCTGTCCTGCCGAGATGGATTGATTGGTGTGAAAGGCAAGAAATTTGGAATGACTCTAAGAGCATGTAAACAGAAGTAAGTTATTCTTTAAAAGGAAGAAATGAAGAAACAATAATTTTTAAAAGGATAACAAATGGATTAGCAGGTCCTGGGTAAAAATTATAACATTTGACCAACATCTACTTGACTTTACCACACGAATGACGTCGTGTAAAGATTCTGATGCTCTTACCAGTTGTGCTACAGCCTGTCCTTGAACCTCATTGCTTTTGCAGCAATGGGGTCATAACTTAAACAT
>NW_008709299.1:54942-56507 GCF_000327385.1 Lottia gigantea
TATTCTGAAGAAAGAAAGTAAATGAATGAATGAAAGAGATTGCTCAAGATATTGGATTGTATTGATAACGCGTCATGACATTTAAGATCGCTTTGATTACGAAACAATTGAAATAATGCTGTAAATGTTTTTCGACATTTCTATCAAGGTCACAGTGACAAAAGGAAGTATCCGCCCTGTCTTGGAAATCTGTACATGGAAATCATAATGTAAGAGGATTTGTCTGCTTCCCTGATTGTGTGGAATCATCATGCAGCAATAATGTTAGATTAGAATGGTCTCAAGTTACATTGGCTATATCGTTCAGTTATAGTTGTGGGAATTTTACTAATGAAATAAATTGTTTTATCTAACTAATTCTTATTTTCTAGTTGAACTTCTGCATGTTGCATGTTGAGGCCACAACACTATTTCATTTGATTTGATCACGCTTGTTTTTTTTTGGCTTTGCTGACTGTGCAGTGTGGTAAATTGAGCCAACTCTTTTTTGAAATGAGGTTTTGTAAACTTTGTATGTGTATGAGGGACATAACATCAATTTGCATCATTTGATTGCAAGAACCACATAAATCTGACTAAAAATTGGAGTGGAGCAAATAGATGCTTTAAGTGTAATACAACAAGTTTCCAAAACCACAATACAATTTTTTGGGAGGATTTTGGCTCGTATGTCAGATCTGAACGAAGGGTTGCACGATTTTGGCCAGAGCTTTTTGGCTGAGCCCTCAAATTCTGGATGCCAGATCTTGTTCATGCCAGATTAGTGGTAGACCTGAGCGAGATGAGTATTGCAAGGCATTGAACAAATTTTGAAATCACATACAATTTGCCTGCAAACAGATATACACCCACACAATGGAACAATTCATGGAAGCTGTCACTGTCATAATAACTTTTCAGAATGAATATTCCACTACAGCTTAGCATACAAAACTTTTATTACAAATCATACATTAATACATAACTTGAAATTATTTTAAAAAGGTCTTGTCAGTAGACAACGTAGGCCTACATATATATGTAAGCAAAGATATTTTTGTACAGCCGTGTCTGGTTACAAGATAAACACGACTTTTCTATTTGTTTTAGAAACTGTAGAAGTCAAATCGGACTGTTTGTTTTTGAACAATAGGGGGGAGGATTGTGCCATGACCCCTCGAGTCATAAATGACTTTCTCTTCAAATGTACCTTTACATGTATTCTCCCGCTTCCTACATTAGAAAATTTTCCGGGGAGATGTCTGAACAGAAGACGGGAGATATTGAAGTGTGCAATGAAGGAAATTTTGACGGGAAAATCTAAATTTCATTGCATATTTTTTTGACGGCATTTGTTGGTTAAATTTGAATGTCGTCTCGCAGTATGCCAGGCTCTACATCCTTCAGATTGATGTTATGGAAAGAGAATCGATTGATACCATGTCTTGTGCCTTCTAAAGCTCAAAAGATATGCCACAGTTCCAGAACAATTTATGTTCTAAGGGAGAAAACTCAATTTAACTTTGATTAAAGACTGCAGTTAAATCTGCCAAAAATGCTTGTGTGTGTTCACTGTTATGTTCAGT
>NW_008709299.1:64208-65883 GCF_000327385.1 Lottia gigantea
ACGCAAAAAATTTATTTGTCTTTGAGCACTTCTTGTGCACCAATATGCAGACTGCATATAGCCAGTTTGAAAACTTACAGATTTTGATTTGATTTCTTGTGTTTTTTGAACTCCTTGGTGTGTAATTAGTAGGAAAAGATCAAAACTTGAGCCAAAAGTTTGTATTTGAGAAAGGTGTCTATAGGCCATATTTGCCTCTATGGCCAATATGCATTGAAAATGTAAAAAATTATTTTCTGTTCTATGGCAAATATTTGAGTTCTGTTTTTTCTGACATGCGCGGATAGTCCATGTGAAGATTGGTGCAAAATTTCAGCATTGTAGCTTTGTAAGTTTTCACGCAAAAAATTTATTTGTCTTTGAGCACTTCTTGTGCACCAATATGCAGACTGCATATAGCCAGTTTGAAAACTTACAGATTAGTAGGAAAAGATCAAAACTTGAGCCAAAAGTTTGTATTTGAGAAAGTTGTCTATAGGCCATATTTGCCTCTATGGCCAATATGCATTGAAAATGTAAAAAATTATTTTCTATTTCATGGCAGATATTTGAGTTCTGTTTTTTCTGACATGTGCAGATAGTCCATGTGAAGATTGGTGCAAAATTTCAGCATTGTAGCTTTGTAAGTTTTCACGCAAAAAATTTATTTGTCTTTGAGCACTTCTTGTGCACCAATATGCAGACTGCATATAGCTAGTTTGAAAACTTACAGATTTTGATTTGATTTCTGGTGTTTTTTGAACTCCTTGGGGTGTAATTAGTAGGAAAAGATCAAAACTTGAGCCAAAAGTTTGTATTTGAGAAAGTTGTCTATAGGCCATATTTGCCTCTATGGCCAATATGCATTGAAAATGTAAAAAATTATTTTCTGTTCTATGGCAGATATTTGAGTTCTGTTTTTTCTGACATGTGCAGATAGTCCATGTGAAGATTGGTGCAAAATTTCAGCATTGTAGCTTTGTAAGTTTTCACTCAAAAAATTTATTTGTCTTTGAGCACTTCTTGTGCACCAATATGCAGACTGCATATAGCCAGTTTGAAAACTTACAGATTTTGATTTGATTTCTTGTGTTTTTTGAACTCCTTGGTGTGTAATCAGTAGGAAAAGATCAAAACTTGAGCCAAAAGTTTGTATTTGAGAAAGGTGTCTATAGGCCATATTTGCCTCTATGGCCAATATGCATTGAAAATGTAAAAAATTATTTTCTGTTCTATGGCAAATATTTGAGTTCTGTTTTTTCTGACATGCGCGGATAGTCCATGTGAAGATTGGTGCAAAATTTCAGCATTGTAGCTTTGTAAGTTTTCACGCAAAAAATTTATTTGTCTTTGAGCACTTCTTGTGCACCAATATGCAGACTGCATATAGCCAGTTTGAAAACTTACAGATTAGTAGGAAAAGATCAAAACTTGAGCCAAAAGTTTGTATTTGAGAAAGTTGTCTATAGGCCATATTTGCCTCTATGGCCAATATGCATTGAAAATGTAAAAAATTATTTTCTATTTCATGGCAGATATTTGAGTTCTGTTTTTTCTGACATGTGCAGATAGTCCATGTGAAGATTGGTGCAAAATTTCAGCATTGTAGCTTTGTAAGTTTTCACGCAAAAAATTTATTTGTCTTTGAGCACTTCTTGTGCACCAATATGCAGACTGCATATAGCTAGTTTGAAAC
>NW_008709300.1:0-798 GCF_000327385.1 Lottia gigantea
AGTAAATTCTACTTTTGGCGATATTAATTCACGCAAAGGCTGTGTTAATTCAGCTAAATTAGGAGTGAATTTGCCTAATTGATGGATAACTCCCAAAATTCTGCGTATTCCATGAATATCAGTTGGAGGTTCCATATTACTTATTGCCTTTAATTTGTCGGGATCAGGTTCTATACCACCCTTACTGATAATATGTCCTAAAAATTTTACACGTGTTTGTGAAAATTTACATTTCGACAAATTTAAAGTTAATCCTGAAGTTTCAAGTTTTTCTAAAACTTGATTGAGCCTTTTATCATGTTCTGACTTAGTTTTGCCAAACACTAAAATATCGTCCATATGACATAATACACCTGAAAATCCGTCCAAGAGTTGCGACATACGTTTTTGAAAATATTCCGGTGCGGAATTTATTCCAAAAGGAAGACGATTAAACTCGTATCTCCCGAAAGGAGTCATAAAAGTGGTTAAGGAACGTGATTCCGGACTTATACCTATTTGAAAAAATCCACTATTGGCATCCAATTTTGACATATAGCATGCATCCGATAATTGACCCAATGTAGTTTCAACAGTTGGGAGCATATAATTTTCAACTAAAACATTTTTGTTTAGCATAGTAAAATCTACGCACAAACGAATCCGACCATCGTCCTTATCAATTGGTACGATTGGGAAACACCAATCAGTCGGTTTATCAACCTTAGAAATTACACCAGTGTCTAACAAATGTTTCAACTCGGTTTTAAGTTTTTCATATTGAGGCAGCTTAACTGCTCTAGATGTAACTACAGAATA
>NW_008709300.1:2220-3092 GCF_000327385.1 Lottia gigantea
CTCCGCGACCACGTTTTCTAATTTTCACCAAATTTCTCAGTTATTATAGTCTATACATGTACATACCATTCACTATTCGTTACTTCTGAATCCAGTTAACTTCTGACACCATGTTTTATTATGTTGTTTATTCATAAAATAGAACGTAAGCAGTAATACAAATGGTTTAATATCGGTGATACATTACAGACTCGTAGGCCATTGGCAAGCTTCTAGAACAAGAGTGATCATAATCACGTGTCTCTCGTGATGACGTCATATAGCGGGAAATACAAACTTGTTATCTAACAGTACATAATACAACAACAGACACATCATGTGTCCGATATTAACGTTCCAGCAGGGCGTCATGTGTCTGATATTTTATTTGGTGTCTTATTAACAAGAGATCAGTTCACATTGTCGATACGTCAATGGTAGGTTTGAGCATGACAGACACGTCATTTGTTCAATATCTAAATCTCAGCAGAACTGGTGGTTTGAGCATGAGAGACACGTTATTTGACCGACATCTATCTCTCAACAGAACTAGCGGTTTGAGCATGAGAAACACGTCATGTGTCCGATATTAAAGTCTCAGCAGAATTGACGGTTTGATCAAGAGAGACACGTTGTGTGTCCGATATTCAAGTTTCAGCAAAACTGACGGTATGACAATTTTCAAAACTCGTATTCATATGGATGATAACCATGTGTAAATACCACATTACATCGAACGGGTATTTCCAATGACGACACACAATGAAAGCAATACTTCACATTGGTTATCGCGTGAGAGTTGAGCCACATCACAGTCTACCTTGCACTAATGAGTTACCTTGCTAATAACTCTTAAACCCATATTGTCTTCAAATTACTTCCTCAATCGATAG
>NW_008709301.1:0-2031 GCF_000327385.1 Lottia gigantea
ATACATGCATACTAAGTTTCATCAAGATCAGATAAAAACTAGTTTCTATCGTGCATACAAGCCAAAATTTGACCCGTTTTTATTAAATCTAGGGCAATAGCTCTGAAACCGTTCATCCAATTATTACCATTTTCGAATTTGACCGAGACCTCATCAATATATACATGCATACTAAGTTTCATCAAGATTGGTTAAAAACTGTAGTCTCTATCGTGCATACAAGTTAACTTTATGCGTTTTTACTAAGTCAAGGGCAATAACTCTGAAACCGTTCATCCAATTATTACCATTTTCGAATTTGACCGAGACCTCATCAATATATACATGCATACTAAGTTTCATCAAGATTGGTTAAAAACTGTAGTCTCTACTGTGCATACAAGCCAAATTTGATGCGTTTTTATTAAGTCAAGAGCAATAACTCCCAAACCGTTCATCCAATTATTACCATTTTCGAACATGACCGACACCTCATCCATATATACATACATACTAAGTTTCATTCAAATAAAAAATGTACCCTCTATCATGCATACAAGCCAAATTTGACTCGTTTATATTAAGTCAAGGGCAGTAACTCCAACACGGAACATCCAATTGATACAAATTTTGAAATTGACTGAGATATAGATCAATATATACATGCATACTAAGTTTCATTAAGATCGAATAAAAACTGTAGTCTCTACTGTGTTTACAAGCCAAATTTGACGCGTCAAGGGTAATGACTCGGAAACCGTTCTTCCAATTATTTCCAATATAGACAAGTATACCAAGTTTCATCAAGATCAAATAAAAACTGTAGTCTTTATCATGCCTACAAGCCAAATTTGACGCGTTTTTACTAAGTCAAGGGCAATAATTCAGACAACGTTCATCCGATTATTACCAATTTTGAACTTGGACGAGATCTCATCAATATATACAAGTATACCAAGTTTCATCAGGATCAAATGAAAACTGTAGTCTCTATTGTGTTCACAAACAAAAATTTGACACGTTTGTACTAAGTCAAGGGCAATAACTCTGAAACCATTCATCCGATTATTACCAATTTCGAACTTGACCAAGATCTCATCAATACATTCATGCATATTAAGTTTCATTAAGATCGGATAAAAATTGTAGCCTTTATCGTGCATACAAGAAATGTGGACCGATGGACGGACAGGTGTTCAATAAAATAGAAGACACACAAACCATTTCACAAAGTTTTTACTGGTCCATTTTTAGCTGATCCAAATAATGTGGATACTCTATAGCACAACATATGGGTAAACATTCAAAAAAATAATCTGCTATCGATAAAACTAAGTCGTCCTAAAGTCCAACATGTTTCAAGAGCACAAAGACTCCTTTCCATGTGGGCGTATAAAAATATAAATTTCTTTTTATGTAACAATGTGTTTGTTTTATTTCAGATATGGACCAACTGAACAGTTACGATTTGTGGGAATAGAACGAGATGCTGATGTTCCTTAATTAGCAATATGTAATTAAGAGTGCTAGCTAAAATACTTTAAATCTATTGGTGATCCACCATATTCTGCAATTATGAAAGTTCCCAAATTTTAATGTTTAAATTCCTAAATGAAATGTTCAGAAAAACTTTTTCAGTCTAGATTCTCAAATTTTTTATCATGATTGTCAACAGGTTTTCTGAATTTTTTATGTGTACCTTGGACACTGAAAGCATTAATTTGCACCATTCCAATTTTCTGTAAGAAGTCTGTGAAGTCTTAACCTGATATATTGTAATATATCGCATTTCTATAGTAAGAGGAAGCACAGACATCTGATGGTTAATAGGAAGGTCGCCCTGATTCACATAAAAAATTTCTTTACAATCCCTTTAATGTGATACTACGTATTAGAATGAACATAAAATTTAAGTTCTTGAAATGGTCAATATGAGTATATATTCATCAGTGAACTTACCTGGTGTCATAAAGTTACAACAGAATCCCTGTAAAATCTAGAAAATTGGAAAATTCATAAAACTAAGTAATTATTGAAAAACGCTAAATCTTA
>NW_008709301.1:7869-8928 GCF_000327385.1 Lottia gigantea
GGGGGGGGGGGGGGTGGACCAGTGATGTACACAGAATTAATTCAAAAGGGGTCGGACCGTAGGTGCGAATTCGATTGCAGAGTATAGCGGCATGAGAACGTTTCAGTTGAGCTGGTGACACCGTATCTTTATAGCTCTCAGAAATATTATAGAAAGAAAGGCACCTTCTTGTTTGTTACTGAATTTTCCAGTCATCCAGTACGAATATGCGAACGATAACATTCGCAACGTGTGCCCCTTTGTAACAACGCTTCTGTGAGTGGAGATGGGTCCCAAAACAAACGAATGGTCTTCCTGTCACTCGACCATAAATTGTTCGAATAGTGTGTCACAGGGGCAAAATTTTGGCACTTTGATATTCTCGGATGCCAAATTGGGCCTATTTTTCATCCATTACAGACACTCTTCTCAACCAAGCTTGACCATTTGTGGGGGGACACAGGATATCATGTCCTTCCTGGGGGGACATGTGATCTGCGCCCATTTTCAAAAAATGAAAATAGCTTTTATTTAGGATCCCTTAAAGAGTTTTTTATTGATGAAATTCAGAGGGGCAGTGAGTTTTGCTTGTATGAAATTCCAGTTTTCTCCAGTTGTGGAACTAAAATCCATATATCAGGATCAGGACAGATGGTTTTCAAGTCTAGGATACTTAGAACCCTTAGAACCCTGGGGTGAGGATGCTTAGAGCCATGGGGTGAGAATACTTAGAACCCTTAAAACTCTGGGGTGAGGATACGTAGAACCCGGTGGTGAGGATACTTAGAACACTTTGAACCCTGGGGTGAGGATACTTAGAACCTTGGGGTGAGGATAATTAGAACCCTGAGGTGAGGATACTTAGAACCCAGGGGTGAGGATACTTAGAACCCTGGGGTGAGGATACTTAGAACCATTAGAACCCTGTGGTGAGGATACTTAAAACACTGGGGTGAGGATACTTTGAACCCAGGGGTGAGGATACTTAGAGCCCAGGGTGAGGATACTTAGAACCCTGGGGTGAGGATATTTAAAACACTGGGGTGAGGATACTTTGAACCCAGGGGTGAGGACACTTTG
>NW_008709302.1:0-951 GCF_000327385.1 Lottia gigantea
ATACAGGGATTACTATGGATCTGAAAACCTCCGAGAGAAATGACCATGATTGCCTGCGATTTGGAAACGAACATCCAAATTTACCAAATAATGCCACACATATGGATGGTTCGTCTTTATCTATAATGTTCCTAGAAATTAATAGTACGGAGATTGATTCCACCTTTACTTTGGTTATAAATATCTATGTCCAGAATCCAACTTCAGGTTCTCTTATACAAATAACTGATTCATTTTCGCGGGCAGTTTTTGATTTAACCATAGGCGAAACGGTTATAAATCTGAACGCATTTCATACAAACGGTACTAAATGTGTATCCATTGCGATAGACAATATGTTTAATACCAGTACATGGTATTTGGTTGGTATGAGAAGAGATATCTCTGCTGGAACAGTGTCATTGATAATCAATAATGACATCATTAAAAGTGCATCCGATACTTGTGGTATGTTTGGATTAAGTAAGACACATGTTACTGTTGGCAGTTGGAACTCAAATACTCCAGGATTTAGAGGTCTTGTCAGATGTTTGGTCATGTTTAGTATTCTTAATTATAATATCATCCTCGCTAACCACGATACTTGTATCAACGAAGATGATAATGTCCCACCAGGTGAGTATTTTTCGCAAATTTTAATACGTCACAACATAATTTAGAACGCCAGAACGTTATTTTTTGTTTAATTTTAGGAGAATCTTGCGTCGGATTCTTACCCTGAAAAGTGTCCTGTATATCTGAAATTGGGTATATGTATTAATAAAACAAACATTTAGACGAATATTATCTAGGCTATGCTGTAAGAAATACTTCATCCAATGTGTGCCCAGTTTGACCACCCTACATAATGATCTGAATCATCGACATCCAATTGAAATTTTACAATTAAAATCCATACAAGCATGACTATTCCGTTAAACAAAATCTCGTCCAAAGTATGGCAAAATCGAG
>NW_008709302.1:2166-3089 GCF_000327385.1 Lottia gigantea
GATATTATATTGTAAGTCATATTACAGATTTATGTTCGTAATGTAATGCACATAAGAATATATAAAATTAAACTCGATGTAATGTAATTGAATAGACATGCCAATGTACATAAGACATTCTCGATTGCAGTTTTTCAGACATAAGTGACTTTATCTTAACTTTATTGAAATCTTTATGTTTTATAATTGTTCTGCACTTAGTTTTGGAAATTTACCCCCCATTTCTGAAAAATTTATGGATGAGGATTGTTTATCAAACACGTGTCAGCAGCTTTAGATGAGCTCTAGTAAATTAAACATTGTTCAGAGAATATCGTCTCTGTACTGGAACTCATCAAGTTCTGAAATATTCTCACATTGTCCCTTTAAACTTTGTCAAGCACACAGGGATAAACTGATACTTGCAAATTGAAACTGAATCGAGAGACTCCGATTCGGACCAAAGACAACTATGGCCACTTTTTCATATTATCTTTAGGTTAACGACACTCATAAGAAAGACAGTTCGAATAAACCTATGATATCCGACAACAAGCCAAAAAAACATTCCAACAACGAGTCGGCCATTGTTCCCTTTCCATATTCGGATAATATTTACCGTTATTAAAGGGCCATGGAGGCGGCCCCAATCAACAAGATAAAATAAAACCAACAACACGGAAATCCCTAAATATTCATGAGACCAAATAACTAGACAGCCACAATACATCAATGTTTAAACCCACAAACCAAATGAACACAAGAGACCCTTAGCAAAAATCTTATTAATAAAGTCTATCATGAATGATTTTAAACAAAGGTATATTTTTACTTTTTGTATTAATAATTTACTTAGACATGTGTCCCAGGAGATCGATAATTACTGTCAAAAGTTTTCAATCTGGGAAATGCAATATCATGATAAGTGATTTTGAAAAGGCATT
>NW_008709303.1:0-1313 GCF_000327385.1 Lottia gigantea
TTAGCTTTTAAGTGATATACCATGAGCCTGGGCCCTAATTAGAAGGAAAAGTCCCAAACATGGGCCAAATCGGCGTATTTCGCAAAGTTAGGTATCGGACCTTCACCCTTGGTATGGCTTAAAAGAGCAGATAATAAGCAACTTTTCCTGGGCTAACTTTTTTCCTATGGGAGATTTTTGAGCTGGGTTTTTTTCTAAATGTCTAGCTTGCCCATGTGTATATGCGTGCAAAATTTCAGCTTTGTCGCTTTGTAACTTTTTAAAATAAAAATTTATTTGGATTTGAGCGCTTCTCGTGCAGTCGTCCCTTGTAAGAAAAAAATATCCATTTTTTGCCCTAATTGTTTTTAATTAGCTTTTAAGTGATATACCATGTGCCTGGGCCCTAATTAGAAGGAAAAGTCCCAAACATGGGCCAAATCGGCGTATTTCGCAAAGTTAGGTATCGGACCTTCACCCTTGGTATGGCTTAAAAGAGCAGATAATAAGCAACTTTTCCTGGGCTAACTTTTTTCCTATGGGAGATTTTTGAGCTGGGTTTTTTTCTAAATGTCTAGCTTGCCCATGTGTATATGCGTGCAAAATTTCAGCTTTGTCACTTTGTAACTTTTTAAAATAAAAATTTATTTGGATTTGAGCGCTTCTCGTGCAGTCGTCCCTTGTAAGAAAAAAATATCCATTTTTTCCCTAATTGTTTTTAATTAGCTTTTAAGTGATATACCATGTGCCTGGGCCCTAATTAGAAGGAAAAGTCCCAAACATGGGCCAAATCGGCGTACGCAAAGTTAGGTATCGGACCTTCACCCTTGGTATGGCTTAAAAGAGCAGATAATAAGCAACTTTTCCTGGGCTAACTTTTTTCCTATGGGAGATTTTTGAGCTGGGTTTTTTTCTAAATGTCTAGCTTGCCCATGTGTATATGCGTGCAAAATTTCAGCTTTGTAACTTTGTAACTTTTTAAAATAAAAATTTATTTGGATTTGAGCGCTTCTCGTGCAGTCGTCCCTTGTAAGAAAAAAATATCCATTTTTTGCCCTAATTGTTTTTAATTAGCTTTTAAGTGATTTACCATGTGCCTGGGCCCTAATTAGAAGAAAAAGTCCCAAACATGGGTCAAATCGGCGTATTTCGCAAATTTAGGTATCGGACCTTCACCCTTGGTATGGCTTAAAAGAGCAGATAATAAGCAACTTTTCCTGGGCTAACTTTTTTCCTATGGGAGATTTTTGAGCTGGGTTTTTTTCTAAATGTCTAGCTTGCCCATGTGTATATGCGTGCAAAATTTCAACTTTGTAACTTTGTAACTTTTTAAA
>NW_008709303.1:9051-10506 GCF_000327385.1 Lottia gigantea
TCCTTCAAAGAACCACGATTTAAAAAAAAATAGTGACTGACAAAATAAAATACGCAGCGTGATTTATTGCTAAAAGTTACTGAAACAACATAAGAATATGGTCCACTTTGTGTTCCATAGAAATTTTCTGCTGACACAGAATCCATGTAAATTATTAATCCTTTCCGGAAATCCACGAATAATAGGTTTCCACGAAATTAGGTTACTTTACTGTACTACACTTCAAACTTAATGTTTTCTTGTTGAAAGACAAAAACAAAGAAGCTAGGAAACTGGTTAAACTGTCACCTATAGTACATCTAGCAGGCGACAAAATGAAACTGCCAACATGACATACGCCAACTGAGCAACTGAAATATAAAAAGACAATAAGAAACAATATTTCAGGCCAGTCTTCAGTTGACCTGATAATCAATCCTAATTGGGAATCCTAATTTGTGTTGCTCCAGTTATCCTGAGAGTATTGTGGTATGAATCTAAAAACGCATTTATTTATTCTTAGTAAAATCCACAGGACTTAGTGGCAAAGTGCCTTAAAAGGCTATAGCCGATAATGGTATTGGACTGCCATATGGTGTTAGTTTTAAGGAGCCAGGCTCTTATGGTAAATCAACTATGAAAAGATTGCTCTAACTGCCCATTTCAATTGAGGTAATTTCTATATACTAGTTTGTCAACAACATTTACAACAGCCTCTGGGCAAAGCAGACGAACCCCAGAAACTTTCTTTCTGTATGAGTGTTTTGTCATGTATTGTGTGAATTTTTTCTTCTATAAAATTTGGTGTGGTTCTGCACCATTAGTCATTTAGGGCATTGAAATCACAGACGAATCTGTATTGCACATCTTCGCAAGTAGCCTAGTTAGTGTTATGAGGTGTAAACATTCGCAGCATACACCATTATGGCTATTATTCTCATGTAGTCTGTGGTTTGAAGTATCAAGGATTTCATTTTTCCATGATGAATATCATTTTCATTTCAGAATAATTCGCTCAGTGAATCTGAAGATGAAAATCCAACAGCTGCCATCAATGGTCAAAACGTGATTTACCATCATCTAAATCTAAACGTTTTGACTGGAATTTACCTAAAGATCCAGTAGAACTATTCGAATTGTTCTTTGATGAAGATGCATACCATTCTTCTGTAGGATTAGTTGTTGTTCGGTCGAATGACAATAATGTTGTGAATGTTATGTCAAGTTATGTCTGTATACATCCAATACAGACAGTCAAAAAAAGTCTCCAAATCCATTGAACTTACACAGCCATTTCTGATTTTCCACTTCAACAAAACTATGTGTGGGTTTGATCGCTTGGATCAGAACATAAGCCAGTATCGTTCTGCTATTCGTTCGGAGAAATGGTGGTGGCCGATTTTTATACGCGGTATATATGTGGTCGTATATTGTCGTCGCCCCTGTCCGTCCGTCCGTCAACATTTCTTGTGAGCA
>NW_008709303.1:10556-12092 GCF_000327385.1 Lottia gigantea
CTTGAGATGGGTCTTACATAATATGTTAAAGATAGCTTGCCAGGCATGGTAACATACAGCTGTCAGAAATGATAAAACAGTCTTTAGTGACTAAAGTATGAATTTTCTCATATTAAAGAAATTGTAATAGTTTGAATTCAATGATATATATATTTACTGCCAATTATTTATGCTGAGAAATTCCACCAAATTTTTAAAAATCAATATCAATAACCCAAATACATCAAATTATCTCATCAAAATACATGATATTAAAATGTTTCATTAAAATAAATTGAAAACTGTAGTCTCTAATGTGTTCACAAACAAATTTTGACACAATTTCTTAAGTCAAGGGCAATAACTCAAAGACCGTTCATTGAAATATCAAATTAGAACTTGTCCAAGATCTCATCAATATAAATGATCACACCAAATTTCATTAAAATCAATTGAAAACTGTAGTCTCTATTGTGTTCACAAACAAATTTTGACGCGTTTTTCTTAAGTCGAGGGTAATAACTCAAAAACCGTTCATCGAAAGATCGTCAAATTCTAACTTGACTAAGATCTCCTCAATAAGAGTGATCACACCAATTTTCATTAAAATCAGTTGAAAACTGTAGTCTCTATTGTGTTCACAACAAATTTTGAAGCGTTTTTCCTAAGTCAAGGGCAATACCTCCAAAACCGTTCATTCGAACTTGACCAAGATCTTATCAATATAAATGATCACACCAAATTTCATTAAAATCAGTTGAAAACACTCTAGTGTTCACAAGAAATGTTGACGGACCGACGGACAGGGGCGACGGCAATATACGTCCACATTTCCATGTGGGCGTAAAAAAACCCAGTAGCTATAATGTGGTGAAAATTTGGAGCCAATAGTTTCATTAAGATTCTAAGAGAACTTTTCACTGCATGTAAGAAAAAAGAAATTTAAGACCCAATAACTGTAAGTATATCTCACAATACAGGTAAATCTGGGTATATGATCAAACAACAGTTAATTTTACACTGTAGATTTGAAAAAGTTACTTACATCAAAAGGGTGGTTTAACTGATAGATGAAATATCGAACTCTTCAAAAGTTTCAGTTATCAACATCTTGTAAATGTTTTGAACCTAAATTAAACAAATAAAATATATAGACAGTAACATCTGATAGTATCATGTTTGAAGATACGTTCTCATCGAAAAGAAATGTAATATTAGACAATGGCATAATCTTAATCAGATTGTTCTGCAACATAAACAATAAGAGAAACAAATGCAGATGAAACATAAAAGTGAAAGCTTGTTAGGCATAAAATATAACTCATGAGGAAGGCTATCTGAATGTTGGAATATCCCTATTAATGTAATACATTAGTGGGGATCTACAATTGGAACAATTGAAATTTATGCTTGTGAGCTTACCTGGAAATTCATGTACTGTCTGTCATGTTTGGAAGCTCTTGCCTTCAAAATGTCACAGAAAGATTTGACAGAATAATGACTTTCTACAAACGGCCTCTATACAACCATTTCATAAGCTCCATGCTGAAAGCTATC
>NW_008709303.1:18138-19839 GCF_000327385.1 Lottia gigantea
GTTGTAAAATTTAGATACAAAAACTGATCTGTAAACTTGTTGGCTGTTGTAACTAGTGGACAAGTTCAGTCAATTTTAGTTTTAAAGGAATGTGAAAACTAAACCTAATAAAGCTTGTGTTACATTTAAATGCTGATGTGAGTACAGAAACTAAAGATTTACCGTAGTGAGGTTTTTAAAGGCTTAGGATGTCTTCTAGGTTATCATAAAATTAATATAGATGACTCTGTGTCTCCAGTGGTAGAACCTTGTCGTAAAGTACAACAGGGTTGAATTGGATCGTATAGAATCCCTTGGTGTTATTTCCAAAGTTCAGGAACCAACAAGTTGGGTTAATGGTTTAGTGCTCGTTGATAAGAAGAATGGCAAACTTCGTCTATGCTTAGATCCTCGTAATCTTAATCGTGCTATTAAAAGAGAACATTTTAAACATCGCATGAAGAAATCATGTCTAGGTTTGCGGATGCTAATATATTTACAAAATTGGATGCATCTAGTGGTTCTTGGCAACTTGATTATAAGAAAGACAGTCTAAAACATAATAATATTGAAATGAAATCTTTGGCACTATTTACAAAACTAAGCAACAGCTTTGTATAGAGTTAACACAAATTGGTTCACAGGTCTGTATATGAAGATATCTTGGCAACTGGCAAGATGGATATGATCGATAAAAGTCTTCAGAAAGTTTCATAATTGTACTGCACAGTTTTCTTATGGTCCATTCTCACATTGAACTTTTCAGACCAATGGAATAGACCCATCACTTATTTATATTTGAAATTTTATTTATCACTTATATATATATATATATTTCTGCATATATATATCTATTGATTGTAGGAACATGGCAGATTGTATTGGATGTGTTGTGTCTGCTCGAAATGGTTTCATCCTGAGCATTGTGTTGGTGAAAACTCCAAAAATGAACCTGACGATGATATTTGTTTGGAATGTGTAAGTTTCTTTTGCGTTTTTTTTAGGTTCTGAAACATTTGTATAAAAGTCCACTTCTATAAGTTTTCTATAAGGATCAGAAAATGTAACTCTTGTCAAATAATCTAAACTTGAAATTGACCAAAATTGTTGCAAACTGCCAAAATCCCAAGTTGATTATGTAGCTATATACTTTTTATACGCCCACATAGAAATGTGGACGTATATTGCTGTCACCCCTGTCCGTTGGTCTGTTGGTCCGTCAACATTTCTTGTGAACACAATAGAGACTACAGTGTTTTATCTAATTTTAATGAAATTTGGTGTGATCATTTATATTGATGAGATCTTGTTCGAGTTTGAATTTGACAATCTTTCGATGAATGGTTTTTGAATTATTGCCCTTGACTAAGGAAAAACGTGTCAAAATTTGTTTGTGAACATAAAAGAGACTACAGTTTTTACTGATTTTAATGAAATTTGGAGTGATCAATAATATTGATGAGATCTTGTTTGAGTTCGAATTTGACGATCTTACGATGAACGGTTTTTGAGTAATTGCCCTGGACTTCGGAATAACACGTCAAAATTTGTTTGTGAACACAATAGAGAGTACAGTTTTCATCTGATTTGAATAAAATTTGGTACCGTATATATATATATTTATAATGATGAAATCTTCGTCAAAATTGAATTTGACAATTTTTCGATCAACGGAATTTGAGTTATTGCCCATGGCTTGGTAAAACTCATCAAAATTTGTTG
>NW_008709303.1:19889-21361 GCF_000327385.1 Lottia gigantea
ATCAAAATACATGATCATTAAAATGTTTCATTAAAATAAATTGGAAACTGTAGTCTCTAATGTGTTCACAAACAAATTTTGACACAATTTCTTAAGTCAAGGGCAATAACTCAAAGACCGTTCATTGAAATATCAAATTAAAACTTGTCCAAGATCTCATCAATATAAATGATCACACCAAATTTCATTAAAATCAATTGAAAACTGTAGTCTCTATTGTGTTCACAAACAAATTTTGACGCGTTTTTCTTAAGTCGAGGGTAATAACTCAAAAACCGTTCATCGAAAGATCGTCAAATTCTAACTTGACTAAGATCTCCTCAATAAGAGTGATCACACCAAATTTCATTAAAATCAGTTGAAAACTGTAGTCTCTATTGTGTTCACAACAAATTTTGAAGCGTTTTTCCTAAGTCAAGGACAATCTCAAAAACCGTTCATTCGAACTTGACCAAGATCTTATCAATATAAATGATCACACCAAAATTTCATTAAAATCAGTTGAAAACACTCTAGTGTTCACAAGAAATGTTGACGGACCGACGGACAGGGGCGACGGCAATATACGTCCACATTTCCATGTGGGCGTAAAAAAACCCAGTAGCTATAATGTGGTGAAAATTTGGAGCCAATAGTTTCATTAAGATTCTAAGAGAACTTTTCACTGCATGTAAGAAAAAAGAAATTTAAGACCCAATAACTGTAAGTATATCTCACAATACAGGTAAATCTGGGTATATGATCAAACAACAGTTAATTTTACACTGTAGATTTGAAAAAGTTACTTACATCAAAAGGGTGGTTTAACAGATAGATGAAATATCAAACTCTTCAAAAGTTTCAGTTATCAACATCTTGTAAATGTTTTGAACCTAAATTAAACAAATAAAATATATGTTACTTAGTTTCGTTTTTTCACAGACAGTAACATCTGATAGTATCATGTTTGAAGATACGTTCTCATCGAAAAGAAATGTAATATTAGACAATGGCATAATCTTAATCAGATTGTTCTGCAACATAAACAATAAGAGAAACAAATGCAGATGAAACATAAAAGTGAAAGCTTGTTAGGCATAAAATATAACTCATGAGGAAGGCTATCTGAATGTTGGAATATCCCTATTAATGTAATACATTAGTGGGGATCTACAATTGGAACAATTGAAATTTATGCTTGTGAGCTTACCTGGAAATTCATGTACTGTCTGTCATGTTTGGAAGCTCTTGCCTTCAAAATGTCACAGAAAGATTTGACAGAATAATGACTTTCTACAAACGGCCTCTATACAACCATTTCATAAGCTCCATGCTGAAAGCTATCTTAGGAAGTTGACGACCTAAAAAAACAAAATGCAATACTGAATAAATCGAACGAGTGAATAAAAAATGTCTCAATAAAAAACATCATAGAGAAGTGATGCTTTTATCATAAACCAAAGAAATGAATAATAACTAAACTGCATGATAAA
>NW_008709303.1:21411-22709 GCF_000327385.1 Lottia gigantea
TAAAGGCATACAATATTTTTAATAGACTGGGCATTTTCACTTGGTGTTTATGACAATACATACAATATGGCAGACAGTTGAATTATTGCTTCGATTAAAAAACACACAATTACATTGGATTACTGACCTAGGCATGTTTTAAAGAGGATTGAAGTTGAACCTAAACAATGATGAATTTCTCACAATTGTTCATGAATTAAATAAAGGCAAGTAGTCCATTTTGTTTGTACTATATCATAGACACCTCCTAATAAAAAATTATGTAACAATTTTGACAAACTCCCATGAATAAAGGCTTCAACAAAATACCATGTGCTTGTTGCGTCAGTTACTATAAATCAAGATTTCTAATCTATAAATGTCCCACAATGCTACTGAATCTGGTAGTTTCTTATATTCTCTTAGTTGTTCCATAGGTACATCAAATGGCAACATAAGAATTTATCTAGGCACATCATGAATTATAGTAAACTGGTAACTGACGCAACAGTCCCAATTAGTAACTGATGCAACACAAACAAACTTCACAATAAGATGTCCATCAAATGAAAACATTTCAGGATACACTATTCTTAATGGTAATTTCTGTGACTAGGACCATACAACTTACAATTTAATATGTTCCATTTCAATTTATCAGCCTCTTCACAGCCCTGTCACAGGCCTGGCTGATGTAGGCCCACCAGATTGCGCTACTCCCATAATGCAGTTCAATCATTATGCCTATTCTTATACCTGTGATTTTTTGATTATTTTCAGAATGCCTCCAAAGACAGCGGCCCAGAAAATGAGAGAGCACCGTGCATGTATGACTGATGCTCAAAAAGTGCTGGCAAGAGAGAAAAACAATGAGCAGCAAAAAACAGAGTCGTGGGAAATGGGATGATACACGAAGAAAAACAGAGTCGAAACTTGGTACAGAGAGAATGAACAAATCTCGATTACTGAGAAAGGGACAGTCAGAAAATGTACCTCCTACTCCTACCCAATCCAGGCATTCAGTTCAGCTCAGTCATTTGGTAAAGCTGTCAAGAAAGTTGATTCAGCACTTCCTACGAGTCCTAGAAAAAAAGTAGCCATTGTTCGCAAATTAGCACTGAAGTTTGGACTTTGCTTCAATCTGAAAGAAACACAGAACACTGTTAGTATACTCTCTGCCCTTGAGACCACAGTCGCACAGTTTTATAACAACAACACAATCTCACATCAACGCCCAGAGAACTATGGCCTTTTCAAAGGGTATGTAAACAAATTATCAGTCTCTGGCATTGCGTCAGTTACCACACTTCAGTGTAGTG
>NW_008709303.1:22759-23545 GCF_000327385.1 Lottia gigantea
ACGCGTCAAAATGTGATAATGAACACTATAGAAGCTACAGTTTTCAACCAATTTTGATCAAACTTGGTATGATCATTGGAATTGACAAGATCTCGGACAAGTTCTAACTTGTGGCATGTTCGATCGACGCTTTTGGAGTTATTGACTTTGTTAAAACGCGTCAAAAGTTGTTTTTTGCCCTTGATTAGAGCTGTGTGATTTAATTGTTTGTTGTATTTGGGTTATTGATATTGATTTAAAAAAATTTTGTGTACACAGCATAAATAACTGGCATATATATGAAATTGAATTCAAACTAATATTTTTTTTTCCAATATGAGAAAATTCGTACTTTAGTCACTAAAGACTGTTTTATCATTTCTGACAGCTGCCAGTGCGCGTATGTCACTTTGCCTCGCAAGCTATCTTTAATACTGCCTTGATCTATGTGTTCAGCAAGCATCTGTACAGGGCTAAAGATGTTAGCTAAGACCAGTCCTTAGACTTACTGGAAATTCCGACGAACTATCTCTCAAGTATATGTTAAACGATCTTCCAGGTAGGCAAGACTTCGCGGTCGACCACAAGAGAGAGCCAAGTGCTCTTAGATTGGATGGTATAAATCACTTTGTTAGGCCAAATGCTACCCAATTGAGATGCGCACATTGTGGTAATAAAACTAAACATGTGAACAAAACATGTGAACAAAACGTGATGTAGGGGTGATGGCTTTATTATAGACTTTTATATGCAGGCCTATCCATAATGATAATCCAAGACTGAGAAGTCGATTATGAAAATTGTCTA
>NW_008709303.1:23595-24578 GCF_000327385.1 Lottia gigantea
TAGCGTCATTTATACATGTGATGTGATAATTAAAAGTCTGAGTGATATTAGTGGAAATATAAGTACAAGATTCAAATGAGAATTGAAATGTTGCCAAGTCTTAGAATGCTTGCCGCTCATGGTAGAAGTCCCGGGTTCAAATTGAAATTCACATGTGCAGAAGAGTGGGATTTCATTGCATTTCAATTAGTACACGATTTCCCTTCAAGTTAAACAATATTGTGTTACAATGATCACTTTCATCAAATACCAAAAGTTGACAACATTCAAGACTGTTCATCAAATTCACACAATAAACTATAGTGAAATATTTCAAGACTTACTGGCTTTTCTCATCATGTGTAATAAATCTGTTGTTTTTACCTGAAAATATGATCTTTAATTTAATTTCTTCATCTTCAGTTTTGTTGTCTAAAATATTGATGATTATAACATTTATGAACAAGAAAAGTTCAATAGCGGCACCAAAACACGTCAAGTCACATTATTTCTGAGTGGTATTAGAGAAGGTTACAACTACAACAATACATATGGTCATCAAAGGTATTCATTGCTGTCTTAGCGATGAATTTAAAAGGAGGTCCACTGAATATCAACTGAAATGTTAGGTATGAGGCTAATGATTCCATCTTGTTTTTAATTTATACATAATATTGAACTTTCTAACTAATAGGTATATTGTTTTGCTTCTCTTCTTCAATCCAAGAATGGACAGTATTCTCAGTAATATCTGTAATACAGAATTAAGATATATTATATCAAAAACCATATTTGAGACTTTATGTAATTTCGTAAAATATACTCATGTAATATGATCATAATTGGATCATCTTATTGATAATGACTTCATTACGGTTTTATTTTTGCAAAAATTGCAAAAAATAAGTAAATACCTGGTAGAGGTTGTAAGATAGCTTCATACGACTCCATGCTGGCTTTTTCCAATTCTTCGGCGTTGGATAACTTCCTGGGCAAAGTAGCTC
>NW_008709303.1:24628-25842 GCF_000327385.1 Lottia gigantea
ATTGACCAATTAAATTATTGAGTAGGACAAAGGGATGCAACTTAGAAAAAGGACTGATACGTCTACTAACACAGAAAGAACCCAGTCTTTTATAAGCCAATGACTGGCCTAATATTTAAGTAATAGTAGGCCAGTGTAGCAGGCTCTATTTTGTGTTCCAGATCAGCACTAAAAATTTACACAAGTGTTCAATAAGTTCTTTTTACAAAACTTGTCTATTATAACAATATCTTTTATGAATTTTGAGTTGCAATCATGGTGCTTCATTTTCTAGGATATGATGATAAGCAAGACAGTGCAGAAGAGCAAAAATAATGTTTAAAATTTTTGACATTACCTTCCATTCTTCAAAGATATTATGCAAATGAAGGATCTGGTGATGGACACCCTTGGCATATCTTTTCCAATGGACAGCAATCTTTGCATCTGTAAAGCAATGCTTCTTCAGTACACGAACTGTAAATAGTTGTCGAGGGAACCTCCCCATCATTAAATGCATGCATCTTCCCCCAATCCTTCAACCGATCAGTTTTATCAATTACATATCTATTCAATGGTACTTTATCTGAAAGATAAACCCACGGCACTCCTTATGCTGGTGTAAACAGCATTTTAATCCGGACCAGGAATAGTATCATACCAGACACCGCTTTATCAGGACCAAGTGTAAAAAGTGTATTAAAAATGTAGGCCAACACTACTAGTCTACTACACTGGTAAGTACCGGTACTAGTACTCCAAGTGAGCCTGTGAATTAAATTATCATTATCATTATTATTAACATTACTATTACTATTGGGTCTCTGGTATATCATCATCATTCTATTTCCGGCCATTCTTCTAGTTCTGGCTCTGTTAGCTAGCTAGGCCGCAGTAGGGTCTACTACTTCTACTCTAGGTCTAGGATAGCACGTCATAGGCCTATAATCTTACCCATGCACTATAGTAGTATGGCCTTGGTGTGTACCAAGGCAAGCGCCACCACGCGGTTAGCATTATATAATATAAATAGGTCTAATATTAAAGGACAGATGCGCCATTTTGGTGGATTGATTTGAGTTTTGAAAAATAATCAGAAGTACTAGAAATGTTCGAAAGTCGCATAATTCCTTAAAAAATATCTCAAACTATGAATTTTACCCACAAAGCCTACGTCTTTTCTATTCAGGCCTATCACATAGTATCTTAAAATGACGAGTCGTCATTTTAACAAT
>NW_008709303.1:26111-27964 GCF_000327385.1 Lottia gigantea
CCCATTTATCACATTCAAATTATTTCTTCATTAATGCTCTCGATATTAAAATAAACGCAGGGTTAGGTTACTTCTACCTGTAGGCCTTGCTAAAACACTTTCATTAACATTGACACCGCCATTTTGAAATCCAAATGATGCATTCACACTATTCAGAGCTTTAACAGTATTATCATCCTCCCGATGACGAAGCCTTATTGGCAGCGGGATGCTTTCAGTGATCGTTTTATCAATTCGTCTATAGATGGTTTTTAACCGCTTCACATTTCGTGGTCATGGAATCATTTTCAAATTAACAGAAAGTTGAGAAAGAACTAAAAGGAATGGTGGTGGATTTAAGTTGCATTCTGGCACAAAAAGTAAAAATAAATCATGATCAAATTCGATGATAATATTATGTCTTGATAACAAAGATAAAATGACGGTTAAACGCATGGCAACATTTCGCGGGATTTTTTCTCGAAAATCTCGGAAGATCTCAGAGTCGACGTCGTATTTAAATCCATTTAAATACTATAATTTCAGTTCGCAAAAACCTGCATCTTCACATTTACGTCTATGTATCATTACTTTCAATATAATTTTCATGTCAGTCTAAGTTAACGGAAATCCACGATTTCAAGTCCGGAAATATGCGAGTAATAGTATTTTGTTAGATTTAGGAGGTAACAATTGTACCGTACGGTACACGGTACGACTTTTGTTAGTCGTTATAACAGGCTAAGAATACTAAGTATTCTATTTTTATACAGGCTAAGTATGCTTTTTATCTTTTTATAGTTAAGTTGTTGTGTTTTATTTGTATGATCACAAATTTTAAGTCAATTCAATTGAACATCGAAATTGAAATATGAATAGCTGGCTCTGGAAACTTTGATATTAATCTATTGTAGGTTAACATAATATGAGTATGAAAAGATAATTGGGGCTATAAATGAAGGGGGCAATTGCCAGAGCCATATATAGAGAGAGTCTGACCAACTACGTCACGAGGCGCCATCTTGTTACCCTCTCTTAGCTACAAGACGGCCGACGTTATCACTCGTAAACGCTCTAGAATTTACAGTTTTTAACCGATTTTGATAACCAATGATTGCTGTAACATAAATTAATTCCAGGGAGGCACCGCCCCACTTTCCTCTGCATTCCTGGCCTTTTTGTACGTATCATCAGACCATTTGCATCCTCTTCTCGATTGTTTTGCCATCTTGACCAACTGATCAGCATTGAAGACCTTCTTTAATTTTCTTTGAAAGCTGTTCTTTTGATGGCTTTTCTTTTTAGCATCTGTTCATTGCGCAGTTTTGTCCGTAAAGAAATAACTTCCTGCTCTAATGATTGTATCCTCTTTGTTCTCTATATACGGCTCTGACAATTGCCATGATATGTCTTATTGGTCTGTAGCCTTATATCTGATAAAAAGTGTTACCTCCCTTTAATCAGTCAGTCCACTTCATACCTATCACATGATACATCACATGTCAGTTGTTGTTACCGCCATTTTGCTCATATACTTCTATTCAATAAAACCCAGATTATATCCTGATATTAATGTCGTCTAATCATAACATGGTGTCAGAAGTGTGTCTACACTACAAGTTCTTGTCATGGATACGTTGAAGCCGCTAAGTGGTTTAGAATTAAAGGGAAAGTTGACTGAAAACTGGAAAAGATTTCTACAAAGGTTTGATCTTTATTTGACATTTTGATAGCCACAAGAGTCAAGAGCTGATACCAAGTCTGAAAAAGGGCTGAGGATATTTGGCACGGCATGGTAAATAATTATTTGCCACAGGTTTTCATTATTTGCCACTTGTCTTCATAAATGATGAAATAAACGATATTTTTACACG
>NW_008709303.1:28833-30439 GCF_000327385.1 Lottia gigantea
TCCGCTAGTTGATCACGTAACTTCATTCGTTGGACTACATTTTAGCAGACGACACTTGGAATTCCGATTACCGCTTGGGATTATAAGGAAATTCGGCCGATAAAAAATGGTGACGTTTGGTAATAACTGAAATCCGCCATTTTGTATTTGTCAAAGTATACATTAATACAAACTAATGCGGAGGTCGCGCAAGGTCGCTCATGTAAATTATTAATCCTTTCCGGAAATCCACGAATAATAGGTTTCCACGAAATTAGGTTACTTTACTGTATTTGCAGTATGAATACCAATACCAGTGAGAATTTCACTAAATTTCTGTTGAAATAAAGGCTAATATTATGCTAGAATATGCTTGTTAAAGTAAAATAATCCTTATAAACATTCCGAAACACGGAAAAGTGGTAAATAATTAAATGAAATAAAATGGAGTTTTACGTCTGTCGAGAAGGTAAATTGTTGACGGGTAACGCCATGAATATGATGCAATGAAGGAAATTTCGCCAGGACAGTGGCATTTGCCTACTCTTATTATCAATTTTCAACTTTAACGCGCACAGCCTTTAGCAAACAGGAACTTGGTTAATTGTCCCATCCTAATGACTAGACGGCGTAGACGCTTTTCCTTCTCAGCCCTTCTAACGCCCAGGTAAATAAGATAAAACAAGTGGTAGGGGTTGCGAGCAAACTACTATAACCAGACCCGTGGTAAATAAAATAAAACAAGTGGTAGGGGTTGTAAGCAAAGTACTATACACAGACCCGTGGTAAATTAGTGGTAGTGATTGTTAGCTAACTACTATACATGGACTCGTGGTAAATAAGATTTAAGGCTACTGATCAGATTTGATTGATTTTATTGAAATTTGGTATTTATAATGATTTGTAGATGTCACTTATGCAGTCAAAATAAGGGCCAGGGATCGAAAACAAGGCTATATTTCATTATTCAAGGAAAGTAGCTAATGGTAAAAAATCTGTATCTAATAGTTTAACTTACTTCAATACGATTGGCTGCTTCCGAATGTTGAACGTTTAGCTAAGCACATAATTATATGAAGAAACTCAATAGTCTACATTTAGTCGTCAGTCGGACTGTTGGATAGATAAGTTCAACAATCATTTGCGGTCAAATATTAAACTGAGCTATTCATTTGTAAAAATGATTTCTTAAGAATACTTACAAAACAAATTAATAGTGGGTACTGGGTACCTTATTTCAGTCTCGGTTGTTGATATCATTAAAGAATTTCGTCATCATAATATCGTACATTCTATTCACCATGGCACAAAACTTGGTTTCAGTAGTCCTTGCCATTATTTAGAGGTTGAACTAAGGTGCAAATTTGGCATAAGGATATGCAGAAAATGCAATGTCAGATCAAATCAAAGGTACTATGGAGCTTTAAGATGCAATTCTAGATTTCGTTTGAGATATCAGACAAAAGACGAGAATCTGAAAGTAGTATACTCTTGTTTTGACCAAAAGGACCCAGACGGGAATTCTCACGATATGACTCGCGATACCCTTGGGCATATACCTGAAATTCGTAAATTTACTGACAAACAAAAGGAGCATGTTAAGTCTGCGAAATCTCTTGGCGCATCG
>NW_008709303.1:31255-32706 GCF_000327385.1 Lottia gigantea
CCTTGAGACCACAGTCGCACAGTTTTATAACAACAACACAATCTCACATCAACGCCCAGAGAACTATGGCCTTTTCAAAGGTATGTAAACAAATTATCAGTCTCTGGCATTGCGTCAGTTACCACACTTCAGTTGTAGTTGTAGCTTCTACAAGATCACATGCTGAGAAAAATTCTTCTGTATGAATAGGACACAGGCCACGTATTTCAATCACAAAGGAATTTGTAACTTTCACTGATTAGTAGTTAAAAAAATTAAAAAAGTACATGTCAAATGTTTTTCTGAATGTTGCGTCAGTTACCGTGGAATGCACCTGCAGTGACAGGCTATTTACCACGGCCCTTGGTAAATATCCACTACCCTGAAAAGGTGAAGTCAGCAATCTTTCTTCATGTTGTTGAAGAATGAATCCCTTGAGACTTATAATGGTTTTATGTGGGAAAATGATGGTGATGAAAATAAACTTAACAAGATTAAAGAAAAGTTTGAAAATTAATTCAAACATATTTTTTGAAAGATATAAATTTTTCACTTGTGGTCAAAAGCAGGGTGAAAGTGCTGATCATTTTGTATTTGAATTAATGAAAAGAGCTAAGACTTGTGAATTTGGTGGTCTCAGAAGTGGTTGAAAAGACAGAATTATTTAGTGGTATTTAATAATAGTTTGGTAAAAGAAGATACATTGTCAATGGAGAAAGAAATTCAAATGTGTAGAGCTGAAGGAGCATCTAAGAAGCAGATTGAAGAAATTGGTGCAGAAACTGAGGAAATTAAAGCAGTTAATTGTGATAATTTGATACAAGAAAGAAACAGTCTATTGCATGTTCTGGTTGTGGTAAAAATCATGAATCTTCACCGTGTCCAGCTAGTAACATTACCTGTTATAATTGTAATAAAATGGGATATTTCTGTAAATGGTGTAGAAGTTCAAAACATAAGCCTAATGGAAATGATCGTAAGGTCCATGAAGTTTTCAATAATGGAATTACTGTTTTTATAATGCCATTATGAACAAACCAAAGTTAAAACCATTCCGAAAGAAATTAACAGCGTTTGCAGGTCATAATATTCCTGTATTAGGTCAATGTGTTGTAAAATTTAGATACAAAAACTGATCTGTAAACTTGTTGGCTGTTGTAACTAGTGGACAAGTTCAGTCAATTTTAGTTTTAAAGGAATGTGAAAACTAAACCTAATAAAGCTTGTGTTACATTTAAATGCTGATGTGAGTACAGAAACTAAAGATTTACCGTAGTGAGGTTTTTAAAGGCTTAGGATGTCTTCCAGGTTATCATAAAATTAATATAGATGACTCTGTGTCTCCAGTGGTAGAACCTTGTCGTAAAGTACAACAGGGTTGAATTGGATCGTATAGAATCCCTTGGTGTTATTTCCAAAGTTCAGGAACCAACAAGTTGGGTTAATGGTTTAGTGCTCGTTGATAAGAAGAA
>NW_008709303.1:33279-34997 GCF_000327385.1 Lottia gigantea
AATTGTACTGCACAGTTTTCTTATGGTCCATTCTAACATTGAACTTTTCAGACCAATGGAATAGACCCATCACTTATTTATATTTGAAATTTTATTTATCACTTATATATATATATATATTTCTGCATATATATATCTATTGATTGTAGGAACATGGCAGATTGTATTGGATGTGTTGTGTCTGCTCGAAATGGTTTCATCCTGAGCATTGTGTTGGTGAAAACTCCAAAAATGAACCTGACGATGATATTTGTTTGGAATGTGTAAGTTTCTTTTGCGTTTTTTTTTATGTTAACATAAATAGGTTCTGAAACATTTGTATAAAAGTCCACTTCTATAAGTTTTGTAAGGATCAGAAAATGTAACTCTTGTCAAATAATCTAAACTTGAAATTGACCAAAATTGTTGCAAACTGCCGAAATCCCAAGTTGATTATGTAGCTATATACTTTTTATACGCCCACATAGAAATGTGGACGTATATTGCTGTCACCCCTGTCCGTTGGTCTGTTGGTCCGTCAACATTTCTTGTGAACACAATAGAGACTACAGTGTTTTATCTAATTTTAATGAAATTTGGTGTGATCATTTATATTGATGAGATCTTGTTCGAGTTTGAATTTGACAATCTTTCGATGAATGGTTTTTGAATTATTGCCCTTGACTAAGGAAAAACCTGTCAAAATTTGTTTGTGAACATAAAAGAGACTACAGTTTTTACTGATTTTAATGAAATTTGGAGTGATCAATAATATTGATGAGATCTTGTTCGAGTTCGAATTTGACGATCTTACGATGAACGGTTTTTGAGTAATTGCCCTGGACTTCGGAATAACACGTCAAAATTTGTTTGTGAACACAATAGAGAGTACAGTTTTCATCTGATTTGAATAAAATTTGGTACCGTATATATATATATTTATAATGATGAAATCTTCGTCAAAATTGAATTTGACAATTTTTCGATCAACGGAATTTGAGTTATTGCCCATGGCTTGGTAAAAACTCATCAAAATTTGTTGGTGATAGAGGTGACAGTTTATGTCAGAATTTTATTAAATAATGTATCTTGCACAAATCAGATTTTTGGTATGATCTTTAAAAAAATTATTTGAAAACTAAAGAAGTTACAACAATTTAATACTGTATTTTAATATTTGAACATAAAGCAATTGTGAAATAATAGAGATTGTAGCCTACAATATACATCCACATAAAGAGATTTTAAAAGGGAAATTCAAATACAAAATATGTTAACAATTAAATTGACCTTTATATTTTATTTGACATTTGTGTTTTTAGGATTTTCTTTATAGGAAGAGTCCAAAACATAGATGTAAAACCAGGTCATTAAGAGAATTTGCTAAATTGGATGAGCATGTGAGTATATCATTTGCTTCAGAAGTGAAGTGCTATCAGCATGAAGAAGCAGAAACTACCAGCAACACGACTAATATGTCTAATTTTCAACTCTACTTACACATTATATGTATTAAGTCATGATCACTCATTATGAAAAGTTTCTTATATCTCACAGCATAAAATTAGCAATCTGAAGGACAAAATTAGTCACTTTGACATCTTTTTTTCTTAAATTGCAGTCAATCCTTCATACAGTTAAAGTTTTAAAAGGAAATACTTGGAACTGTTTTTGTAATCTAATAAGGTAATATGTTTGGTTTGATCAATATGCACTAAAAGATACTATCTTCATCATAG
>NW_008709303.1:37109-38447 GCF_000327385.1 Lottia gigantea
TTATATTTTAGAAGCTGACTTCAATGAGATGGATTGTTGTTTGTGCTGTTTTGAAAAAATTGGAAAGAGGTACATTTAGAGATAAAATTCAATCAGTGGTAGACATTAAACAAACTAACTCAACTGGCTCTTTTGAATTCTTTTTCCATCCACTTTAACATTAGGTTATTGTTTTTGTAAACTTTTAAATTGTAAGGTTTGTTTGTATGTGAACCTAAAATCTGTAGAATCTGCCAACAAATAAAAAATTGTTCAATGAAATTGAAAAAGAATCAAATGCACCCATGGCATAGAGTTTTATATCTTTCAATATTTCTATTTATTTGACACTGCTTGTTTTTTATTCTATAATTCAGTCAACTTTTCTGCTTTATTTTTGAAGTGCCTATCTACTTAAAATATAATCATAATAAACTTTATTTTCGCCTAAGATCAAAGACAATTTCAATGGTGTTAAGATTCATGCTTATAATTTTCCAGATTTTTATATATGACATCTATGTGGATGTGTATTGTGGGCTTTCAGGTCTGTCTATTCCCATTTCCTTATAGTCACTCAAGAATCCATAGTTTCTACCCGATTTTCATTAAAATGGTGTTTGTATGCATTAACGTAAAATGAAGATCAAATTTGCGGACTTTCAGAATATTAACCCCTATAATCTTGTTTATTGAAGGAGTTGTTTAGTTTTCAACCAGTTAGTTTCCATCACAACTGAAATAACAATCTTACACTAGATACCAAGTTTATAAGGTGGATGTATCTTGACTTGACCATGTAACATGGTAAATATAACTGATTGTTAATTTAGTATAAAACATTATTGGCATTAATAGCTGTCCATAGTAACATTACTATTATTGGCATTAATAGCTGTCCATAATAACCTAATGATTATCTCCCTTAATTAATTAATCAAGGAAATGAGTTCAAATTTATTCTTTTAAAATTAACTAGTAATTAGATTGTTATTTTATGTATATAGTAGGTGATATTTTATATTTTACATTAAAATTATAATAGTTTGATAATTTTCATTATCCTCAACCTATCGGCTAATCACATCTGTTGTATCCAAGTGATTGACCCCAGGTCAGGTAACAACAGGTAACATTAGACAACTGGTTGATGAGTGGAGAGGCAGGTCATCATAAAACTATAATGTTATAACCTACATCCTTTTTTGAAGTAAGTACAATATGATTTCATAGTGTCCATTTTTATTTAAGTAAATTAGTAAGATATAAATTATTGTAAACTTATTATATTTAGTGCATGTTCTGAATATTGAATGTAATAGCTATTGTTTACATTATCATTTCCATTCTTTTGCTTAG
>NW_008709303.1:38799-40473 GCF_000327385.1 Lottia gigantea
CCAAATCATTCAATTTAAAATATACTTGATGTTGTTGTCAAGGTAAGCTGCCTTGATATTGCATTTTTATGCGCCCACATGAATTTGTGGTCGTATATTGTCGTCGCGTCAGTCCGTCCGTCAACATTTCTTGTGAGCACTATAAAGACTACAGTTTTTATCTGATTTTGATAAAACTTGATGTGATGCTTTAGATTGATAAGATCTCGGTCAAGTTAGAATTTGACATATTTTCGATGAACGGTTTTTGAGATATTGCCCTTGACTTTGAACGTCTTGAAATTTGTTAAAAATTGTTCGTGAGCAGGATTGACACTACAGTTTTCATCCGATTCTGATGAAACTTGGTGTGATCATTGGAATTGATAATATCTCGGATATTTTTGATGAACATTTTTTGAGTTATTGCCCTTGACTTTGTAAACACGCATCCAAAGTTTTTTTTTGCCCTTGATTAGAGCTGTGTGATTTAATTGTTTGTTGTACTTGGGTTATTGATATTGATTTTAAAAAATTTTGTGGAATTATTCAGCATAAATAATTTCTTCAATATGAGAAAATTCGTACTTTAGTCACTAAAGACTGTTTTATTTTTTCTGACAGCTGCCAGTGGGCGTATGTTACCTTGCAACGCAAGCTATCTTTGAGATATTGCCCTTGACTTAGAATGCCTTAAAATTTGTTAAAAATTGTTCGTGAGCAGGATTGAAGCTACAGTTTTCAACCGATCCTGATGAAACTTGGTGTAATCATTGGAATTGATAAGATCTCGGACAAGTTATAACTTGACGCATTTTCGATGAACAGTTTTTGAGTTATTGCCCTTGACTTTGTAAAACGTGTTGAAATTTGTTGAAAATAGTTCGTGAGCAGGATTGAAGCTACAGTTTTCAACCGATTCTGATGAAACTTGGTGTGATCATTGGAATTGATAACATCTCGGACAAGTTCTAACTTGACGCATTTTCGATGAACGGTCTTTGAGTTATTGCCCTTGACTTTGCAAAAACACGTCAAAATTTGTTAAAAGTAGTTTGTGAACAGGATTGAAGCTACAGTTTTCAACCGATTCTGATGAAACTTGGTGTGATCATTGGAACTGATAAGATCTCGGACAAGTTCTAACTTGACGCATTTTCAATGAACAGTTTTTGAGTTATTGCCCTTGACTTTTTTAAAACGTGTTGAAATTTGTTAAAAATAGTTCGTGAGCAGGATTGAAGCTACAGTTTTCAACCGATTCTGATGAAACTTGGTGTGATCATTGGAATTGATAAGATCTCAGACAAGTTTTAACTTGATGCATTTCTGATGAACGTTTTTTTATACGCCCACATGAAATGGGGGGCGTATATTGTCGTCACCCATGTCCGTCGGTCCGTCCACAATTGCTCGTAAACACTCTACAGGGCACAATTCTTGACGGATTTTAACGAAACTTAGTATGTGTGTTCGCAATCACCTAAGGATAGACCCTATTGAAAATCAGCGAAATCGAAAAATATTAAGTATGAATTATTGCCCTTGTTCTTGAAAACGCGTTCAATTTTTAGCTCGTAAACACTCTAGAAGGCAGAATTCTTGATGGATTTTAACGAAACTTGGTATGAGTGTTCGTAATCACCCAAGGATAAACCCTATTGAAATCAGCGAATCGAAAATATTTAGTATGAT
>NW_008709303.1:42245-43288 GCF_000327385.1 Lottia gigantea
TCAGTTTTCAACGGATTCTGATGAAACTTGGTGTGATCATTGGAATTGATAAGATCTCGGACAAGTTCTAATTGTACACATTTTCAATGAACGGTCTTTGAGTTATTGCCCTTGACTTTGTTAAAACGCGTCGAAATTTGTTAAAAATAGTTCGTGAGCAGGATTGAAGCTACAGTTTTCAACCGATTCTGATGAAACTTGGTGTGATCATTGGAATTGATAAGATCTCGAACAAGTTCTAACTTGACGCATTTTCGATGAACGGTTTTTGAGTTATTGCCCTTGACTTGGGAAACACGCGTCAAAATTTGTTTGTGAAGACAAAAGAGACTACAGTTTTAAACTGATTTTAATGAAATATGGTGTGATCATTTATATTGATGAGATCTTGGACAAGTTTGAATTTGATAATACTTCGATGAACGGTCTTTGAGTTATTGCCCTTGACTTGTGAAAAACGCATGAAAAATTAGTTGGTGAACACATTACAGTTTTCAATTGATTTTAATGCATGGTGTGATTTTATATATTGATGAGATAATTTGAGGTATTTGGGTCATTGATATTGATTTTTAAAAATTTGGTGGAATTTCTCAGTATGAATAACTGGCAGTAAATATATATATCATTGAATTCAAACTATCAAAATTTCTTTAATATCCGAAAATTCATACTTTAGTCACTAAGAACTGTTTTAACATTTCTGACAGCTGCCAGTGGGCGTATGTTACCTTGCCTGGCAAGCTATCTTAATAAAATTTGGTGTGATCATTTATATTGATGAGATCTTGGTCAAGTTCTAATTTGACGATCTTTTGTTGAACGGTTTTTGAGTTATTGCCCTTGACTTAGGAAACATGCATCAAAATTTGTTTGTGATCACAATAGATGCTACAGTTTTCAACTGATTTTAATGAAATTTGGTGTGATCATTTATATTGATGAGATCTTGGACAAGTTCGAATTTGATATTTCACTGAACGATCTTTGAGTTATTGCCATTGACTTAGGAAAAAACCCATCAAAATTTGTTGGTGAACACA
>NW_008709303.1:44179-45451 GCF_000327385.1 Lottia gigantea
TNTAAAGTGCTACTAAGTCTTAGAATGAACATAAAATTTAAATTCTCAAGAATGGTCATTATGAGAATATATTCATAAGTGAACTTATCAGGTTTTCTTGTAAAATCTGGAAAATTCATAAAACTAAGTAATTATTGAAACACGCTTAATCAATATTAACCAAGTTTAAAATTTTTAAATTCTATGTTCATCTCAGTAATCCTTTAGAATTAATTTAATTGAATAATCCTAGCTTTTGAACACATGGCTTACTTATGTTTCTATTGTCTTCATTTATAAAGCAAAATGAATAAGTTCATTCATCATTGAACTAGGTTAAATCAGATTAAATGCAGATTAGTAAGCTGTTTTTAACTTGCCTTTGTCCAATTCTCGGTATTTATGACTATTACTTAAACAGTAACATTTTTCTAGTCCAACATTTGGCCTAATGGACTTCTACACTCAGTCTTTCAAGGACTAAATGATATTAAAATCAGAACTGATCATTCATATAGTTGTTCATTGGTTTATAGGTTAACACACTATCAGGGGTGTATCATAATATAACGGCTATAAATATAAATTTCATTAAAATAAAAAAATTAAAAATTTTATATTTCCAACAAAACTTTATTAAGTGTGTCTTTATAATGTAGTACATAAGTGCACAAACCAAAGGTTCTGCACATTCTGTATTTCACCTATATCATAGTGACCTGTGTGGTCCCACTTATATGCAAAGTTTACTGTAGTATGTTATGAGATGTAAATTTTATCAAATGGTTGTTTTGCAGATTAGTATGGAAGATACTTTCCGGAAGAAGCACTGGTTTATTAAATTGAAAATATAATACACATAACATAACTGATTGTAAAACGAAAGAAAAGAGAAATTTTCAAAAATTAATTCTGTCAATACATTATAATATTGTTATTGTGTTTTTTTTCATCTTGTAGAAATATTGTTATTGTAGTGTTATGTATTTGATTAAGAAATATAATATAAGATATAAATATGAATATTTCAAGATTGATTGTTTTTGGGTTTTTTTTGTGTTGATTGAATGATGAAGCAGATGAATAGCCAGATGTAACAGGTGAAAATTCAGCATTCAACCTCCTATTCGCACTAAAAGACTTTTGCCCTGTCTGTAAACAATCAAGGCCCAAAGTGAGAATAGACGAGAAGGTATCGTGGGATTTTCAATAAGCAGGAATTGGAAGCAAATCGTGTCCACACCATTATTTTGCATATTTAATTGTTCTATTCTATATTTTATGGATAATCCG
>NW_008709303.1:46402-48785 GCF_000327385.1 Lottia gigantea
CAGTTATGTTCTCTACGCTGTTCAGGAAGTCATGATTTGTTATTGTCACATGACCTGTTAATCATTATATTGACACCCGGTTTTACGGTTTATAACAGTTTTGCAGTATATAAAATAGCCCGTTCGACTGCGAAATAGACCTTGTAATATGCAAATGGTTTTAAAGAGGCATTCCGTTTTCTGCGAAACATTTTCAGTATCAAAAACGCCGTAAATTATACCTGAAAATATTTCTTAAGTATGCTATTTATATCTATTTATCTACTTGATCAAACTGAATTTGTTTTAAAAGCGTTGATTAAAAACTGTTAGGACTAATTGTTAATTAAGCAGTTTGACTTTTTTTTGCTGATTGACTTTATAATAGCTCGTTATATTAAGTTGAAATCTTTACAAAACTGTACAATTAGGTGTTTATTTTACTCAAATCCGTACAGTAGTTTTCTAATAGCTTGCAAAAAGCATAACGAAATTACATAACCTTTGGCGTTAAAAAAATTCACGGCTGGATTTAATTAAAACTTTCAGATACGTTATGGGATACATTTCTATAGATTTGGTTTTTGAGCAAAAACATTTTCAACCTGCAAAAAGCTGTATTTTTAAGTAACAACTATCATGTAACTCATTTATAGGTTAATGATCCCTATATCTCAGAAACCAAGCCTGTCCACCTGTCTTCATAATTGTGTGCATTGAAATTATGACGACAAGCGGCGCTGACTGTTGTTAGCTTATCTGTACAGACTATAGATTCTGATAGTGTAGTGACGTAATGCGAAACTTAAAGTAGTCGGAGATTGTAAATATTGTTTTCTCGTCTTCTTATGCTGTACTGAGATTTTCTGGTTTTATTTTAGTGACAAGTCCTCATGGTGGCTAACCCCACAGATCAACAAAGCGATGTGATTTTCCAAATGAGACGTCTGCTGCGGAAGAAAATTTTGAGAGTAGTCCATTCTTTAGAAAATTATCGGCGCGACAATTACTGTCTTGTTACTGAAATCAAGACCACCATGTTTTTTTTTGTTTTTTTATATCAATATTTATTTCTAATGTTCAGTCTCAACAATGATCAAGGGATCTGGAAACAAGCATACTGCTTATATAAATCCATTTCCCAAACAAAACTGTACATAAGTACATACAAGATAGACAAACAAACAAACAGACAGATAGATAGATAGATAGATAGATAGTCCAGGTTCAACCTCGCCCCCATAACCCTAATATGCTTTCGGACTTGATAGCGACAGCCCCTCCTGTTGCTGCATAGAGACTTAACCCACTAAAGAGTGAATACAATAAGTGGGACTTCGGGTTTATAAGGTTACATGGACTTGTCAAATACACTTGGATATCGATAATGCAATGAAAACAGTTGTTGCTGAAAATAATTCAACCGAACCACATTAAGAACAGCCAGTGTAGGATAAGAAAATAACTCAACTAAACCAGTAAGAGAACAACCAGTATAAGAACAACCAGAATTGTATATGAAAATAACTCAACCAAAACAGTATAGGAACACCAGTATAAGAACAACCAGTATAGGAACACCAGTATAGGATATGAAAATAACTCAGCCAACCAGTATAAGAACAGCCAGTATAGGAACACCAGTATAAGAACAACCAGTATAGAATATGAAAATAACTCAGCCAACCAGTATAAGAACAGCCAGTATAGGAACACCAGTATAAGAACAACCAGTATAGGAACACCAGTATAGGATATGAAAATAACTCAGCCAACCAGTATAAGAACAGCCATTATAGGAACACCAGTATAAGAACAACCAGTATAAGAACATGGATAAGTCAGTTGTCCGAACTAGCATCTGATTCCAGCTGTCATGACACAAATATCGATGATATTATTGACTATTTTACGTTGGGCTTTAAAATGCTTTTAAAGAGGAACTGACATCACTACAGATATCAACAGACCAAGAGCCAAATCTTATTCTGGAAATATCCAAGGATACTATACATTTAAAGGGGCATTATCACTGGCAAAGAAATAAACCTATGCCTGCCTATCAATCAATTATTCCATCCTATCTGTTTGTATGTGTTATTCTCTTAATACTCCAATATGATCTGGAATACTTTGGGATAGACTATGATGGTCCAGTAAATTTGGAATGTGATCAAGTTCAACTGGAAGAAACAAATTATGTACCACTATCAGATCCTACTGTTCAAGCTTTTAATGATATTCATTCAAAAGAATCAGACAATATTTTGGAATTAATCATTTTCAACATGCAGTCAGTATTCTAGATGTAGCTCAATAAAATCAGTTTTAAATGCCTGGTATCAATCTTATTTAATGACAGTACATTACATGTCAATTTGTAATATAGTATACAAATTATGAA
>NW_008709303.1:54682-55867 GCF_000327385.1 Lottia gigantea
CCTCAATATTGAGGATGAGCTAATACATGAAATATTCACATCTTCTCTAGACTAGATCATGGTAAATATAATAAAGATAATTATTAGAAGAATTACCTCATCCGCAAACACTTCGATATCTAACCGTAAAACCAGCAGTACTGCGGGTAGGCATGGTGGTAGTGGTACTTCTGCTGGTTATAGTGTTCCGACTGTAAGGATGAAAATCAAAAGATGATGTTTATGGTTGTTCTAATGTCCTATCAGGTGTTGTAATTATAGCAGACATATTATTTATACTATTGCTATTAGTTGGCCTTTGGTCCACTGGAATAGACATGTTCAATATATGAGCTTTGGATTCAATACAATATGATCTTAAATAAGTTATAAAACTAACAACACTGCCATTGGCCAAAAGTCACTCTATCCGATAATCAATCAATAAATAAACACTGAGCTATGGTTTTGGCTCCCCGTCCGTGTAGTTCCAACAAACAAGAAACATTTCGCACACCTTTCCCATTCCCCTATTAACAGAAACAATTACAATATAGTATGGGGAAAGGTGTTTACAAAGCGAGATAACTCGTCTACAAACCAAACGACGATTCTTCTATTGGCCTACTAACTATTCTCATCTTCTAGTAAATCTAATCCTCTCTTCTATGACATTTCCAGTGTCCTTAATTTCCCCTTTTTGATAAGATTCTATGTTTACTTGCAAATGGAGTCATTATTTTTCATCCGTCTCCCGGACACACATTTTTAAAAAAACAAGACAACTTTGACCACTTTTTGTATTACTCTTGCCTGGACAATATCAAAGATAACTCGGATCAAGACTCAAATTTTGTAAACAAATTGAAAGTAGACTGTTGTCCATTGAAGACATTTTAGGCCTAATTTCAATCATCTTATCCCCTTTCACAACCAGTTGAACAGATCACATCGATCAATAAGTAAAAAGTGGTCTGTCCTGATTTCATATAGCCTAGATCTAGGCCTAATTAATTTAATTAATAACAATAACATTCTAACGCACCGAAACGGGCGCCAGGGAGTTGTATTATGGACTTACTCCACTTTCATTTAACATCTCTTCCCATATTAAAACACGAAATTCAACCTTCTATAACTTTTTCCAAAAATCATGTTGAAAGCTTTCCAATATGTCGAATAAAAGCCTAACCAATCCTTAATGTT
>NW_008709304.1:0-939 GCF_000327385.1 Lottia gigantea
TCTTGAAAACGCGTACAATTTTTAGCTCGTAAACACTCTAGAAGTGGACAATTCTTGAAGGATTTTAACAAAACTTGGTATGAGTGTACGTAATCACCCAAGGATAAACCCTATTGAAAATCAGCGAAATCAAAAAATATTTAGTATGAATTATTGCCCTTGTCATTGAAAACGTGTTCAATTTTTAGCTCGTAAACACTCTAGAAGGCACAATTCTTGAAGGATTTTGACGAAACTTGGCATGAGTGTTTGTTATCACCCAAGAATGAACCCTATAGAAAAATCAGAAAAATCGAAAAATATTAAGTATGAGTTATTGCCCTTGTTCTTGAAAACGCGTTCAATTTTTAGCTCGTAAACACTCTAGAAGGCACAGTTGTTGACACATATTGACAAAACTTGGCATGAGAGATTGTTATCACCCAAGGATAAACCCTATTGAAAATCCGAAAAATCGAAAACTATTTAGTATGAGTTATTGCCCTTGTTCTTGAAAACGCATTCAATTTTTAGCACATAAACACTCCAGAAGGCACAGTTCTTGACAGATTTTAATGAAACTTGGTAATATTATCCAGTATCGCCTCAAAAAGTTCAAAAGAAGTGTATGACTGAAGGTTGAATATTTCATACTGGTAATTGTTACTGTACTGCCAAATGTTTTTATTTAAAATCAAAGCTGCCAGTGGACGTATATTACCTTGCCTGACAAGCTATCTTATAATTTGTCGCAATCATTATAGACCCCAATATTGTCTTAGTTGAGTCTAACATCTATTTTATTGCTAACTTTTAGTGGCCTGATATGTTGCCCACGCTTCCCAAAAGTTCCAGAAATGAATTCAATGGTCACTAATGGCATAGAATAACCCANAGGAAATGTTATAGTACCCCTATTTTGTGTTTTATTTGCGTTCAAAGTTGATACCAATAACAATA
>NW_008709304.1:2135-3084 GCF_000327385.1 Lottia gigantea
TCATAAGTCAAGGCAATAACTCAAAAACCGTTAATCGAAAGATCGTCAAATTTGAGCTTGTCTAAGATCTCATGAATAGAAATGATCACACCAAATTTCATTCAAATCAGATGAAAACTGTAGTCTCACATGTCAATTTTGACACGTTTTGGCTAAGTCAAGGGCAATAACTCAAAAACCGTTCATCGAAAAATCATGAATATTGAACTTGTCCAAGATTACATCAATATAAATGATCACACCAAATTTCATTTGAATCAGATGAAAACTCTAGTCTCTATAGCGTTCACAAGCCAATTGTGGACTGACGGACGGACATGGGTGACGACAATATACGTCCACATTATAATGTGGGCGTATAAAAACTTTGTATATATATTGTGACTTATATTGTCTATCCATTTGGGTTCATTCTCATTAGGACTAATCCCCATTTGAGCTAATATTTTCCCATTAGAGCTACTAGCTCGAGCTACCGCTCATTGGGTCTTATTCTCTTTCCCATTTGGGCTACTGATTGGGAATCCCTGTAAACAAAACGAAAAGCGGATGTTTATTAACATATTGCATATCTATATTTTATCTACAGTCTTCAGTGAGTGAACTATTATAAGGACTGGTTGAATCAAGTCCACGGGCCCCCACCCTCACCTTTAGACAAAATTGATTCAAAGTAAGTATTTAAAAGGTTAGCACACAATATAATTTAAGTGGTTTATGCTGTATCTCAGCTTCTGTGTAATATAATGAGATACGATGTTTTGTCGACTCTCAGTCTATTAAATGGTGCTACACATCATCAATAGATAGATTTATATATAATATGGAGTTATCATGGGGCATGAGTATGAATCAAACCACTATTCTGACCAAAATATCAGTGAAATTTTCACCCAAAAAAAACCGCTGAAATTTTACAAAATACCACTGAAATTTTCAAAAAACCTCG
>NW_008709305.1:0-2263 GCF_000327385.1 Lottia gigantea
CACTTCCAGAGTGCCCACGCTGACCGACCATCCAATTTTGTCATTCTAATATTTGCCGTAGGACTCATGACACTCCTTCGAGGATCATGCAGCAAAGTGGTCCCCTCACCTACTACATGACCACTTCCAGAGTGCCCACGCTGACCGACCATCCAATTTAGTAAGTGGCAATACCCAATTCATCCCTACTTTAAGAGGGGGGTTTCCTAAAATAAGACTTTACAATAAGTGTCGTTACCTACAATTTTTAACAACTCCCCTTATCCTAAAGAAGTTGTTTTTACACAGAAAACTTCCTGAAGACTTTCGAAATACACATAAACTTGAAGTTGACTTCATGTTCAGTGACTAAAACATTGTCCACATGAAATCAACCTTTATAAATCTGATGAGCTTTAAACAAATACCAACTTTGTTTTAATTTAGTTTTAAATGAAATTTTTAAGATTCTCAATGAAAGAAATCACTTTTTAATGATTTTGTTGGAAATACAGAAATAATAGACATTTGGCATTTTGTTAAAAAACATTAATTCTTTACATCTTATATGATACACAGTTCATCAGATTATAGACCACAGTGGGGAATAAGACTTGAATTGGGAAGAGAAAATTTGGCCAGACTTCCCTCAGAGCCTAAAGAAGTCATTTTTTCTCTTCAAGCAGTTGGAGAGAGAGAAAGTATCAGATAGATAAAAACACATTCATACTTAAAGTTCATCAGGAAGTGAAAATAGCCAATAGGAAATCAATAAAGAAGATTTCATCATTAATTAGAGCTAATCGCAAGGCTTAATAATTCAAATTCTCAATGCTTAATTATCTAAAATTATCAATTCTTAATTATTCTAAATATCAATTATTAGTTATTCAAATTCTAAATGCTTCATTATTCAAATTGTGAATGTTTATTCAGTTTATTTTCAATGTTTTATTATTCATATATTCAAATTAGCAATATTTTATTATTCAAAATAGCAATATTTTATTATTCAAATTAGCAATATTTTATAATTCAAATTAGCAACATTTTATTATTCAAATTAGCAATATTTTATTATTCATATTCTCAATATCTAAATATTCAAATTCTTAATTCAATCTATTTTCAATGCTTAGAAAATGTTTCCATGTTTAATTCAGCTTATTCTAGCAATATTTTATTATTCAAATAAGCAATATTTTATTATTCAAATTAGCAATATTTTATTATTCAAATAAGCAACATTTTATTATTCAAATAAGCAACATTTTATTATTCAAATTAGCAATATTTTATTATTCAAATAAGCAATATTTTATTATTCAAATTAGTAATATTTTATTATTCACATTATCAATATTTTATTATTCAAATAAGCAATATTTATCATTCAAATTAGTAATATTTTATTATTCAAATTAGCAATATTTTATTATTCAAATTAGCAATATTTTATTATTCAAATTATCAATATTTTATTATTCACATTATCAATGTTTTATTATTCACATTATCAATGTTTTATTATTCACATTATCAATGTTTTATTATTCACATTATCAATGTTTTATTATTCAAATTAGCAATATTTTATTATTCAAATTAGCAATATTTTATTATTCAAATTATCAATGTTTTATTATTCACATTATCAATGTTTTATTATTCACATTATCAATATTTTATTATTCAAATTCTCAATATTTTAATATTGATATTTTCAAGTTTTTATCATTCATATTCTCAATACTTTATCTAAATTTTCAGCAAATTTTTTTTTATTAACTAATATGCTAAATTGTTAAAAATCTTTATTTCAAACTTGTGTTTAAAGAATACACCACTCCTCAATTCCAATTCTTATTTCAGTCAATTTATTTCATCACTTTAGAGCTCACCTAATTCTTAACTTCACATGTATATAAGTTATTATAACAATCCTTCACTATAATATAATAAATTGTACTTACCAATTCTTCAAAAGATGCCAAGTAAAATCTTCAAAGACTTTAACTTCTATTTTATTCATGAAGACCGTTACTGAAAATAAAATACAAAATTTTCAAAATATAATAAAAATGTTCAAAATAAAATACAAATCTCATTTCCATAGTAACAATTAAAATGGAGTAATGAGTCATTGCACTGTAGAATATTCCATGTCAATTTCTCACTCCTGTCCAAAAGTTTTCTTTCTTTGCTCTTATGGTTCAAGTCATACATTGGAAGGTTAATAGCCACTTCCAAATCAAGGGGTCCTGAAGAGGATTGTGTATCAGAA
>NW_008709305.1:8180-9002 GCF_000327385.1 Lottia gigantea
CCAAATAATTGAAATAAGCAAGTTATTAATATTTAGTTATGAGCACGAATAGAATTGAAAGGCATGACCAAACTCTTGATCAGTTCTGGCTATGTNTGAAACAAGATTAACCCTTTGAATACTGAGTGATATACACTAAACTTCCAAGTAATATGACTTCAAGTGTATGACATTATTGTTATATAACGTCATTTGATAAAGTCTGTTTCACCTGTCACTCAGGTGTATATCACTTATTAGTTTTCCCCGCAGAGTGGCTACTAGTGTTTAACTGTGCACGTTAAAGATCCGTTTACAGATGGAAATAAAAACATAGCAGGCTTATGGCACAGTCTTAACATAATTTCCCTTATTGCACACTACATGGCTTTGTCTGTCTTCATTAGTCCAATAGGGTATAGAAGAGTAGAATGTAAAACTCTTTGTTTCATTTGTAGGTTAATATATATTTGGCTTGTCAAGTTGATTTGAGTTTTTATGGAATAATTCCCAGTTGGAATTTGACAATTTTTTTCCCTGGAACCTCTAGGGTGTTAAAAATTGTACTTTTATGATCAGATAGCAGGGAATAAGTAGATTAATGAATATAACAATATTTTGAGATATTTACCCAATGAGAATTACTATAGAGGTCAATGGTGATATAATTATAGTAATATGAGATTCATTATTAAAGGCAAAGTTTCATCTACTTTTATTTTTTACATATATAAACCAAGTACTAACGATCTCAACGGCAAAAATAAACCTGAAACAAATTCAAACAACACATTGGCAATACTTTGGTAGAAGCCCAATGACTTTTTCACATGAGGAAGTATA
>NW_008709306.1:0-883 GCF_000327385.1 Lottia gigantea
GTAGTTTTCAACTGGCTATATGCGTCTGCTATTGGTGCACAGGAAGTGCTCAAAGACAAATAAATTTTTTGCGTGAAAACTTACAAAGCTACAATGCTGAAACTTTGCACCAATCTTCACATGGACTATCTGCACATGTCAGAAAAAACAGAACTCAAATATCTGCCATAGAACAGAAAATAATTTTTTACATTTTCAATGCATATTGGCCATAGAGGCAGATATGGCCTATAGACAACTTTCTCAAATACAAACTTTTAGCTCAAGTTTTGATCTTTTCCTACTAATTAGACCCCAAGGATTTCAAAAAACACAAGAAATCCAATCCAAATCTGTAAGTTTTCAAACTGGCTATATGCAGTCTGCATATTGGTGCACAGGAAGTGCTCAAAGACAAATAAATTTTTTGCGTGAAAACTTACAAAGCTACAATGCTGAAACTTTGCACCAATCTTCACATGGACTATCTGCACATGTCAGAAAAAACAGAACTCAAATATCTGCCATAGAACAGAAAATAATTTTTTACATTTTCAATGCATATTGGCCATAGAGGCAGATATGGCCTATAGACAACTTTCTCAAATACAAACTTTTAGCTCAAGTTTTGATCTTTTCCTACTAATTAGACCCCAAGGATTTCAAAAAACACAAGAAATCCAATCCAAATCTGTAAGTTTTCAAACTGGCTATATGCAGTCTGCATATTGGTGCACAGGAAGTGCTCAAAGACAAATAAATTTTTTGCGTGAAAACTTACAAAGCTACAATGCTGAAACTTTGCACCAATCTTCACATGGACTATCTGCACATGTCAGAAAAAACAGAACTCAAATATCTGCCATAGAACAGAAAATAATTTTTTACATTTTCAATGCATATT
>NW_008709306.1:1418-2990 GCF_000327385.1 Lottia gigantea
TGTTTATTTAAATATTAAGACCATAAAATTGTTTGATTTAAAGGGATACTTGAGACCGTGGTTTTTTTCTCTTTTTTGTTGAGTTATTTTAGTATCTATCTATTGGTTAACAATTTTTATCAATTTTTCTATAAATTAATGTTTATCATTAATAATTTCAATATTTTCAAATGAGAGTTTTGAAATTGTAAATCTAATAAGCTCGATTCTCTTGATTTTTAATATACCCATATCAGTTATGGTCTCTTTAAACGAAACAGGGTTATTACAATGTATAACATTATGACACGCTGTAGTAAATTAGGTTGTTAATAACCACAAATGTACAATTCATTAAACCGACTCAAATATTCAGATTTCAGACAGGATTCATAGAATGAAGAAATTATAATTCGCTGCAAAATTAATTAAATGTGATCATTAGTAGCTTTTATGACAAATACAAATAATGACTTGGTATTTCGAATATTTTCATGTATAGAGGAGCATAGAAATACCTAATAGCAATATCTGACCTTTAAATGCGCAAATATTAACACATATTAGAATATGTTTAATTGCTAATCAATTAAAAATGTGGGATATTTCCTTGAGAATAGTTTTCCTGATCCAAAATGGGAGTCTTTAAAACTTTTTAAACAACTAACATGTAAGCCAAAGGACATCTGCCAGACATCTCAGGGTATACTACAGAGTAATACAATATTGTACATTTAGATATTGACTGTTTGATATACCATACCAAGATATTCCACAGTTGTATAGACATAAAGAACGTGCGAACAAAACCTAAGTCTATGCATGACAAATTAAACGGTTTAAAATATTTCACAATCAAACATCAATAATTCACCAATATCGTTCAAAAGAGATTGAACCTTATGAAAACAATGTTCATGTAAGACGAAAATCACAACAAATCTTCCACAAACTTAATCTAATAGACCTGATTCAGTCAGTATTATACGAGATATATTTTTCATCTTCTGTTCCATCTTAATCTGCAAACAAGAAACAAAACGCTTTATTAGTCTAAAACAAAACTCGCTTACCATCGATAACTTCACCATTAACTACAACAATTCTTCTTAATCATTTTGCATAACTATTCTTCTTAACCATTATCTTAAACCATTGTCTATAAAATTCCCTCTTTAGCTATCTATAGAACTATTTGCCTTCACCATTATCTATAACTACTCTTCGTCACCATTATCTATAACTACTCTTCTTAACTATTATCTATAACTACTCTTCTTAACTATTATCTATGACTATTTTCCTTCACCATTATCTATAACTATTCTTCGTCATCATTATCTATAACTACTCTTAACTATTATCTATGACTATTTTCCTTCACCATCATCTATAACTATTCTTCGTCACCATTATCTATAACTATTCTTCTTAACTGTTATCTATAACTATTCTTTTTAACCACCATCTAAAAAACCATTCAAAACATTAGACATTAGTGTGTTACATGTCGAGTGCTAACACGTGTGTACGAAGGCCTATCTCGTCATGTGATGGCCAAAATGTATACTTCAAAATAGCAGCTAATTCCAT
>NW_008709306.1:3040-9425 GCF_000327385.1 Lottia gigantea
ATACATATTGTACATTTAGATATTGACTGTTTGATATACCATACCAAGATATTCCACAGTTGTATAGACATAAAGAACGTGCGAACAAAACCTAAGTCTATGCATGACAAATTAAACGGTTTAAAATATTTCACAATCAAACATCAATAATTCACCAATATCGTTCAAAAGAGATTGAACCTTATGAAAACAATGTTCATGTAAGACGTAAATCACAACAAATCTTCCACAAACTTAATCTAATAGACCTGATTCAGTCAGTATTATACGAGATATATTTTTCATCTTCTGTTCCATCTTAATCTGCAAACAAGAAACAAAACGCTTTATTAGTCTAAAACAAAACTCGCTTACCATCGATAACTTAACCATTAACTACAACAATTCTTCTTAATCATTTTGTATAACTATTCTTCTTAACCATTATCTTAAACTATTATTCATTACCATTGTCTATAAAATTCCCTCTTTAGCTATCTATAGAACTATTTGCCTTCACCATTATCTATAACTACTCTTCGTCACCATTATCTATAACTACTCTTCTTAACTATTATCTATAACTACTCTTCTTAACTATTATCTATGACTATTTTCCTTCACCATCATCTATAACTATTCTTCGTCACCCTTATCTATAACTATTCTTTTTAACCACCATCTACAAAACCATTCAAAACATTAGACATTAGTGTGTTACATGTCGAGTGCTAACACGTGTGTACGAAGGCCTATCTCGTCATGTGATGGCCAAAATGTATACCATACTTCAAAATAGCAGCTAATTCCATTACAGCTTTGCAGGACAATACAGTCCTACGTGTAAAAACGAGTGTCCTCTCATTATGCATACTCCACAAATGAACAAATTCCAATGCAGCTTTTGTTATAATATGTATCAAAACGGGTTCCATAGGACATGCTATGATTAGTTTAAGTCATTAGATAGGGAACATAGTTTAAAAACAGTTCATAAACATAACATAACTTGCATATTGGTAAGCAGTTTTTCCTGACTCAGGATTTCTTTCAAAACCACAATTTAGCATTCAACACCAATCATATCACTGTCAATCGAAAAAAAGTATGAATTGAAGATTAACGTCATGATAATGAATAAACAACAGGTCGCATGATTCTATTTAGACGGGTTTCGGATATAAAATCCTCATCTACACAGCTGGAAATGAATTCAATTAACTTTGCACATATTTAGGTGAAGTAAAGGGATTAAATATGATTTAATTAACTTATCTTTTATAAAACTGCATCTGTTCAATACACAGTTTTTCTTCAAAAAGAAAAGTTCACAATGACGTGGCCTACTGTCCTATAAAAAGTGTAATGTTTTATAAGTTTAAGGGGAGAGGTGTTAAGGGAAGGAAGTCACTTTCAATTTCTTGTGATTTCTAATGGTATAAATCAATCATGCATGGTGTACAGTTTTTGTTTGGAATTTTTATAAAAAAAAATTTTCGATCCGTTGTATGTCCTTTTTTCATCTACAAATGAATTTACTTTGATCAAAATATAAACATGAACATACATCTTTTTCAGTACATTCTCCAGTCAAGAGAGATTGAATTTATGGGCAGTTGCGTTTTTGTATAAATTTTGGGAGGAGGAGATGAACAGAATTATCAAAGAGGGCTCACGGCACCAAACATTTAACACAATTCGTAAGAGCTTGACATTGCAGCGGAAAGTCTCGACCCGAATTCACAATTCACGCTACTTCCTGCTGGCGGCAATTTATTTAGTTACAAAATTCCGATTGAATAAATGAATGAATAAATGAAAATAATAATTAGAATGACAACAGCCAGCACGTTTTGGATAAAACAAATGATTAAAATTTAGATACGAAATCCATTAAACGAATTGATAAAACAATGAATGAATGAATAACTGAGTGAGTGGATGATTACATGAATGACTGAATGAATGAAATGAAAACGATAAGGAAGAGTGAGGTAAGCAAGCATCGGACTATGTACGAAGAAGTACAGAATGTTTCGGACTATATATTCGTGATATTGGAAATATGTCATAATATTGAATGAATTCCATTAGGGACGGGAAATGATATCTGACAAAAGTTTCAAAATCGATTTTGAAATGTTTGAAACAGCTTACCTTTATTACAATTGCTTTTCTAACGTTCAATACACAGAATTCGTTCTGTAACAAAATGAAAACCACACCATCTACATCACATCATCTCGCACGTGCAGCATCGAGTTAACAGGTGGTCAAAGGGTATAATCTTAATAACAATGTAATCCGTAATCAAGACTAATATTGTGTGCCGCTCATTAACTAAGTCTGTTTGTAGTCAAATTTTAAAAATATTCCCATATTGAAAAGCCTTGTATTACCAACTCATATACCAAATAATAACAAGCGAATAAGCTAAAGTCGTTTTTGTTTCATTTGATCAGTTTCGAGTAGGAACCTTTGATGTATGGCATCTCGGACTATCTATACAGTAACACAACTAAACAACTTTGTAGTACTGTTTTTATAAAAATGAAAACATAGGTCAATCTATCGAATGAAAACATTCAAATGATAAATCAACGTAACAGAAAACTAGATGAAAATACAGTTCCGTGGATGCAAATTTACATTCAGACACTTGCACGCTAACCTGAAGGGTCAGACTTTAATCCCGGCATAGGTAGAGATGAAACCTTTTGGGTTTCAGGGCTGACATAGAAAAGCGTCAATAAAGCTAAATTTGAACTAGAAGAAATGTCCTATGTCAATTGGTAAAGGTTGGATCGAGGGGTAATTTGATTGCAGATTGTTTTTACTAGCTTGTGTGAAATTTCCATTAAAATATCAGAGCTTTGCACGATAAACGTAACACTTTTCTGATTCAATATTTCCTTATGTTCACTACAGCGCTAAAACTTGTATTCCGAGTACCTATGATTTTAGACTATCTTGTCTAAATCTCCAATAGTTCACGCCTTTTTGTCGAAATGTTTGGCGCTTACAAGGGCACTTCACAATGTACGTTTTGCAAATTCCGAAAGCCTTGCAGTAACTGCACAAGACAGAGTGCAAAGGGCTGAATACATCACCTGTTTGAATGGAAAAAAAGTCAGAAAGATGTAATTGTAATTAAAGGCATGGAACTCTATTAAAGTACGTCAAAATGATTTATTTAATTGTGTTCTGAAGCCTTCGTGTAATCGGGATTTTCTGGTATTTTCCGCGAATAGTAATAATGAACTATAATTGCCTAAAATCATGATTTAGCCACGTAAAACTTATCAAAACCTATTTTTCCTTTAAATTTTGACATGGTTGCATGGAATTTACGGTTCCTCAATGAGAAAAATATATATCATATATAATATATATAATGCATATTGGCCATAGAGGCAATTATGGCCTACAACCAACTTTTTCAAATACACCTTTTTGGCTCAAGTTTTGATCTTTTCCTACTAATTAGACCCCAAGGACTTCAAAAAACACAAGAAATTAAATCCAAATCTGTAAGTTTTCAAACTAGCTATATGCAGTCAGCACAAGAAGTGCTCAAACACAAAATTTTTTAACTTGCAAAGTTTCAGAGCTACAAGGCTGAAACTTTCTGGGAATATCCACATGGACTATCTCTACATGTGGGAAAAAACAGAACTCAAATATCTGCCATAGATCAAAAAATATTTTTTGTCATTTTTCATGCATATTGTTCTGTAATGATTTAAGTTTTATGTAGTCTGGAAATAAGTAGGGAGGTAATATGTAGCTCTCCTATCAGTGAGTTAAGAAAGTTAGAGTAATGGAGGGAAAATGCAACACTTCCATGATGTTAATTGTAAAAGTTATTTTGATGTTATTTTACATAAAATAAATGATGTATGAGTAAGGTCCAATTGTGGAATTATTATAGAGTGTTGTATTTAAAAATATTACACATATAGGCCATAGGTACCAAATATGGCATAAAGAGGCATTATATCTATTGTCCAATGTATTATGTATATCTAAATATTTATCTGAATATATTTCAATTAGACCAGGGACAGGTGCCCGTAATCTTTTATTAACAAATCTCATTATATTACTGTAATAACAATCGAAGCCATACATATTAAATTTTCTATTGTTATTTACGATTGTTATTTTCAATTGTTATTTTCATACTTAGTCGGTGAGCTTATTCATATATATTATTATGCTTTAACATGTATTCAGTACAAGGCTCATGGTTAATCTAGACCGATATCGGTTAGCTAGATTTATGAAAACTCAACGTTACTGAATGTATGCCTATGCGATGTGGTATATCGGCTATACATTATTCTTATTTTCCATTATATTAAGGTAAAATAGGTGTAAGCCTTCAACAGCATTTTACCCCCCACCCCTATACCTCCTTCTCCCAACCCCTCTCTCGCCTAAACACACGCATACCCCTCCCTCTCTTTGATTAAGACCCGTACGCCTTCACCTCTAAATTTCGAAATTTTTCAATCGTATCGATTTTAGTCGCTTCGTTAGTTGAAGATTTGAGACTAAGTATTGACTTTGTAAATTGGCCATATTGAAATCTCATCCATCATCCGGGTTAATGTCCATAATTGTTCCTGTCACAAGTTCGGCAACTCGGAAGACATTATTGACTAGTTGCAATGATTGATGACTGAACGATTGTCATCCGAAATGAAGTACATGTATTTCGTGGTATCTTTTTACCAGCAAAATCTGTACTTCGTTATGTCGGCCGTTTATATGAAACAGTTTTCTAAAAACGTTTCGTCTTGCCTGTTGTAATGTTGTGATATGAAAAATAGTTCAGTACAAAGCAACAAAACGTTATGATCGAGTTCGTATAAAACCTAACTTTTCTGCTCCTAATGGGTTAATTAAGACGGGTAACACCATGAAATAGCTCGGTCGGTAACGAGTTGGATTGTCGTCTGCTAGGCGATTAGATGCCGTGGGTTCGAATTCTCCTCAAGGTAAGAACAATTCTGATGCCTGTACTAGTGCTTCCAAGAGTCTGCCGATGTCGGCTTTCATCCTCTTAATACTATGCGGGGTTCAGTAATATGTGAGAATGTGACTTTAGTTCGGCAATTATACGGTCCCAAACGGTGTTCGTTTGAAGCTGACAGTTCGGTGTTTTGAAGACTGATGATTAAAGCTGTAAAGTTCGGCAAACTGGAAAATGTCATCTAATTCGATGCGACTGGAGTTTACAGTCAATTCAACTAGCTTGTCGTAAAGAATTATTCATCGCCACTCAAATGAAATCGTCGATGAAGGGGAAATTTCCTCTTCAGACCTACCAGGCGTGAAGACATTTTCACAAATTACCGAACACAACATTAAAGTCATGGTGTAGTCTATTTTTTATGAATTTTCCAGCATTTCCCAAATTGATTTCCGGAAAATAAAAAGCGCTCTAGTCATCTTATTAATTCGTTTCATGAATAATGGAGCTCAATTTCAGCTTTTTTAAAGAGGAAAATGTCTGTAATATATGCCTGAGAGAATGAAATAAGCGGCTGTTACTGTCATTGCAGTTTTTTTCCATTGTATACGAACCAAAACTAGAATTGTCACCCTGGAAAGTAATGGAGAGAACTGGAATTAGAAATTCTGATAGAGCTGATATTAGAAATGGAATTTTCGACGATTGTATCCCTTTTTCTAGACGAGATGCGGAAATGAAATGAGTATCTTTTCAAATGTTTGAGAACGTTTTAGACCATTTATCCTGATTGTTGAATTTGTCAGGAAATTACAAAATTTAAAATTAAATCTAGGAAAAAAATTAATCGAAATATTATTAGCTCTCTGAATCGACTTGTGATTGGAATTTTTTGTGAAAGAGAATAAATCTTTATTGAAATATTAAATGAAATATTAGAAAAAACATATTCCCGGATGAGAACATTACGGAAGGAAGCAACATACCAAGGAGTCTCATATTTTTCAGAATAGAGTCGCAATTATCTGGCTGTTACTGGGGTACTTTGGGGTGAGGGGACGGTGTAATTACCCATCAAGAGGCTTTTCTGAGGGTAATGATGCGCTTTGTAGTCCAGCAGAAAGTTTTTGAAATTATAATTGAAGTCGTTCTATTCTATTCAGTCAGGCTATACTATCTGATACGAAAAAAATTTCAGAGAAAAACCTGAGAGAAAATGACGAATTTATAGGTGAAGGGGGTAGTGCAATCGATCAAGGATCCTGAAAGGGGTAATAGGAAAAAAAAGGCTTAAAATCCTTGGACTAGTATAATAGCATCTTCAGAATGTCAAGCTATTACTAACTTAGTACTTTTACTCAATTGTGAGTACGATATATAGACACAGCTTTATGGGACAACAATCACTGGTTAAAGTTTTATGCAACG
>NW_008709306.1:9863-12429 GCF_000327385.1 Lottia gigantea
ACGTCATCAAACACTTAGTTTTAGTGGAATTGCAGAAACCACAGACGTCTGATGGAAAATTGTATTGGTTCAAATTGATGCTATCTGTGTCACCGGTACACATAAAACTTTTAGAAACACTCTTTATAATCCCTTTAAGGTAAACAAGTTTTGGATTAGTATACATGTATTGGTATGAATAGTGATAAGCAGGTTATGTTTTCAATAAGTGTTTCAAAATACAAAAACCCCAATTGAATAAAATATTTATACTGTACGCATGGTTAGACACGAATAATCAAACTCGGGGTTATATCTTAGGGTAAAATTTATTAACTTATAAAACAGGATTGTAAACAGGATCGTAAACAATATCCAAGGTTGATTCGCACTGGAGTTGTGGCTGGGGAGAACATCCCTAAATATTCTTTCGGATGTGACGTTATTACGGTTTGATAAAGAGTAACTTGTAGAAACGTTGTGTTGTATGAAACATAAGTATGGTAGGTCACCGTGTATTATTGGATAATATTGTCAATTGCTGATATGTTATGCGTATTTTTCTATAAAACGTAGAGACAGTGTATCGAAAGTAATGTTTCAACGTTTTGTTAAATAAACCATACTGAAAAATTGTGTTTAAATGTAAACTTTAGAACCACTGCGTGTAGTCGGTGTAAATCATAGAAGCGCTGTGTGGAATAAAACCTTAGTTTAACAGTAAATCGTAGAAACGTTGTGTGTAATAAAAACTTTAGCGTAGCAGACTACAAAATTGTGCTTCAACGTAAATTGTAGAAATTTCAAAGAAGAACCAAAGTTATTTACTTTGAAAAGCCGGGAAGAATTCGAGAGAAAAGTAATAAGTAAAGTTGGGGATATAGGAGAAGACTTGTCTCTGACAGCCTGTAAGTATTGATCGCTCATATTGATATAACTACAGATACTTCTTATTACAAATATCATCACTATTATATAGGATTCGATCTCTTTAACACCATAATACTAGTAGTGATAATAACATGGCGTGGATAGGATTCGATCTCTTTAGCACCATAACACTAGTGCCGATAATGTGAGGTGAGCTATAGGCAGGATTCGATCTCTTAAACACCATAATATATGTGTCGATATAGCGTGGATAAAATTCGATCTCTTTAGCACCATAATACCGGTGACAATATGATATCAATGTCTGTCGATGGTTTCGAACTATTGGAAAGGATTCGATCTCTTTAGCACCATAATACTAATATCGATAATATGATATGGACTTGTGTCAAAACAATCGAAATACGGGGTAGGAGTCGATCTCGAATAACACCATGTTGATAACATGAGGATTCGATCTCTTTAGCGTCAGATTACCGCTTAATTGTTCTAAGGTTTCGAACTCTTTAGCACCAATTTACCGTTTGATTAATCATGAAATTCTAATCGACAGGTTAATGGTGCGTTGTATGAAAATAATATCAAATATCGAATGAGGTATAACGAATATAAAGATGGATCATTTCACCAGACGTTTATTCGGAATGAAATTTAACTGGACGTTATAAACATTTGAAATGTATTCGCTGTTTATTTTGTTGCTGTTTTGCTGTTGGAGTACTGGTAAGAACAACTTTTTTGCTTTTTTTTTTTGGTTAAAAGTACAATTTGTCCTCTTGTTAAGTGATGATTTGATTGACAATATAAAAGACCTCTAGATGTCCGGATAGGCAATAGTTGAGTCGTTGCTTCTTTTCATTATCAAATTCACTCATTGCACACTGCAGTACGTTGTCCATGTTTCTTTGCAAGTCCAAAATTCCGAAAATAAAAAGAAATGTTTTCAGATACAGAACGGTAAGATATAAAACAGCATTTCACTTCATTTCGGTACAGAACATAAAGAGCAAATATCCATTTCATTTCATTAAGATACAGAACAGTAGGATATATAAAACTCCATTTCATTTCATTAGTCCAATCCGATACAGAACAGTAGGATATAAAACTCCATTTAATTTCATTTCATTAGTTCAATAAGATACAGAACAGTAGGATATAAAACTCCATTTAATTTCATTTCATTAGTTCAATAAGATACAGAACAGTAGGATATAAAACTCCATTTCATTTCATTAGCCCAATAAGATACAGAACAGTAAAATATAAAACTCCATTTCGTTTCATTAGTCCGATAAGATACAGAACAGTAGGACATAGAACTCCTTTTCATTACATTTCATTAGTTCAATAAGATACAGAACAGTAGGATATGAAACTCCATTTCATTTCATTATTCCGATAAGATACAGAACAGTAGGACATAGAACTCCTTTTCATTTCATTTCATTAGTTCAATAAGATACAGAACAGTTGGATATAAAAGTCCGTATAATGTATAGAACAGTAGAATAAAAAAAAACTCTTATTTTTTTTCACGGAGCAAATAACACGGATAAAAGTAAGCCAAGGACGTAAAACTCCGTTTTATTGGATTGATATTCTATCGACTGATTATTGACTAGTTATTATACGGTCTGTTTATTTTGTTGATTGTTGTTTACTTAACTCCAAATAATCAGAAACAGTTAGTCAC
>NW_008709306.1:12479-24853 GCF_000327385.1 Lottia gigantea
CATGGAGTCCACATATACAATTATACTGATTACTAGGCGCTCCTTGCAGAGAGTCCACATAGCTTATATTGTTTTGTTGTTGTTTTTTTTTATTTTAAAACTTAGGGTTATCAACTAGGCGTCCCTAGTTGTTCACATAGACAATATTGTATATTTGTTACACGTAGTTTAAGTCTGAAAATCTTTTCCGTGAAAAACACAATATCACGTTAAATTTTGATTTTAATTTGTCACCGGAGAACAGTTCGTTTCTGAATCAATGCAAAACATAATTTGTTGGAGGAAACTGATAAATAAATGATGAGACTTGTTTTTGAAATAATTCAAACATAATTCGTACTGACAATAACAGTTGTTTTAAAGGGATGCTTTCGTCTAAATACGCAGATTAACAGAAGTAAATTATCGAGATCACTAGTAAGCTCCTTTGTGTCCCTCTTTTGTGCAAGTTCGGTTGACCTTGAGTATGTCATATTCCGCATTATTCCAGTCGACCCAGCTGTAAATGTGCAATGAATAAGTCACTTATCCCTACCCCATCGTCATCTGTAAAACGTGCAGAGTGGAACGAGGTAAAGTTTGCCAATGATATACCTTAACGTGTTTATAGAAGTCGCTTAAAGAGCCATTTAATCATCTCCCAAAGATTTGATTAGTTGTTTCGCGAACGCGCCTTCCTCAAAAATTACTACAGATCATAGTTAAAGTGAGATAGGCTAACCATTATGAATACGGACACGACAGAACTGTATCTTAATCACCCAAGTTCCTAATGATTTCATTTGTCGAATTTGAGAACACACCTTCCTTAAAATGTCTTCAGATCCTAGTTTGAGTGAACTATACATTATTCGATATGATATGGTATGAGAGTGGTATCATAATCCTGATGATAATATTGGTTGAATTTGTAAACACGACTCCTTAAAAATGTCTTCAGATCATAGTTAGAGTGAGATAACCAACATGAATAAAGAACACAAAATGAAATGTCTAGAACAATATGGCATCTCTAATTAATGTTTTAATTGATTTCTGTTAATTAATTATGGGATAACGTCTGGTGCCGTTTATCTTTGGCCGAGAATAGATTCACAACCGATCCCATTAAAATTGTTCTTACATTGGGACAAATTCGAACCTACGACACATATTCGCCAAGCAGACAATAATCCAACGTTGCTATCTCTAGATTATCTTTCCAATTCACATCATCAATTTATTTTTATATATCTTTTTTGGTCAAGGTAGAAATGGAGTAAAAGGGACAGATGCGCCATTTTTTGACCAATCATCTCAGAAACGGGATTTTTTTTTAGCGAATCAGTAATAGTGTTCACAACTCACAGTTGAAATTTGAGCTTTCAAATCCATGTGTGTCCAGAATTATCCGCATTTAAATGTTAACATGACGACTCTGTGATATACCAAAAGACACAATATAGAAACAGTGTGTAAAATTCCAAGTTTGAGGTATTTTTAAAGGAAGAGTTTAATGCCGCAACTGCCCCTTTAACTTAATTTTGATGCTCTGGACCCACTGGCTAAGGTTTGTTCGACTAGCTTGAAGAAATAATTTTGTGTCAAATGATTTTAGACTGTTCACCTTTAACTTTTGCATGACTACTTCCTAGTTGTTTAAGTCTACGATATGGGAATACGTTTAAAACATTTCGACAAGAAAATGAGTCATATAATTGCTGCTAATCGTCTTGGAATTTAAAACTTGTCAAAGTAATTAGTGACTTTTACCAATTATCTCGAAACGGTTTGGAAAAGCTAATGAATACTAAGAATGATATTTTTGCTTGGGTTCGTGTAATAAGGAGTAATTATACGTTCATCGTTCATTCGTTGTAATCAACGTTAGGTTTCGAAAAAAATCCATTTCATTTCATTCGTACAATAAGGTACAGATCAGTAGGATATAAAACTCCATTTCATTTTATTAGTTCAATAAGATACAAAACAGTAGGATATAAAATTCCATTTCAATTCATTAGTCCAATAAGATACAGAACAGTAGGATATAAAACTCCATTTCATTTTATTAGTTCAATAAGATACAGAACAGTAGGATATAAAACTCCATTTCATTTTATTAGTTCAATAAGATACAGAACAGTAGGATATAAAACTCCATTTCAATTCATTAGTCCAATAATATACAGAACAATAGGATATAAAACTCTATTTCATTTCATTAGTCCAATAAGGTACAGAACAGCAGGATATAAAACTCCATTTCAATTCATTAGTCCAATAATATACAGAACAATAGGATATAAAACTCTATTTCATTTCATTAGTCCAATAAGGTACAGAACAGCAGGATATAAAACTCCATTTCATTTCATTAGTCCCATAAGTTACAGAACAGTAGGATATGAAACTCTATTTCATTTCATTAGTCCAATAAGGTACAGAACAGCAGGATATAAAATTATATTTCATTCCATACTAACACTGGGACACAGATAGCCTTTTAAAATAGAAGGTTGACTTGAAAGCTGCTTAAGGCTAAACGATATCGCTATTCACATACTGTAATTGCTCCGTTTATCCTCGCTATCTAAAAGGATAATAAATTGAATACGAACGCCCAGAAAGGCTTAGTATAGATAGTTCAATAGATAGACGGTATTTAGTAGCATGATATAATTCCACCAATTTCCCTGGAAGTTTGAAGACCGGAAAAACCAATTACAGGCAGTTAGACTCAAAGAGAAAATAATGACAACATATGATGAAACGAAGTGACCCTAGCAACCACGAGCACGAATCATCCCGCTAGCGTTTTAAATTCGACTTTTACGATAATGTCGAGGACTGACAAATGGATTTTTGATGTTACGTAAATGATATAATGGCCCTCATGACTCTTTCTGATACGGCACCAAATTCCTTTTAATGATGGTTTTGGAAATGTTCCAGTGAGTTAAAAACTTCAGAGCTAATGGAACTGGGAACATTAGAACATATTCACGACGTGTTTTATTGGAGCATTAACCTAGAGCAATTTATAATATGTGATATCGAACACTATTTCACTATCTTTATAGTTGGGCGAACGTGTTATCAACTTGCTAAACATGTAATACCACAAACGTAGGCTTACTGCTCATTCTTCCGGAGCACCTGGCCACACTCTGCATTGGAGTTGGTCAACTAGAACTCCTTTCGAAAATTCCACACAGCTAATAATGTTTATTTGGTATTCAACTCAACATCCCTTTCAGAGAGTCCACATTGTTAATAATTTTTCTGTAGGCATTTAAACTCTACAACACTTTAAGAGAGTCCACATTGCTTTTATTTTTATTTGTTAAAACCTATTTGATCTTCTACATTTCAGAGGTGCGAAAAGGTAGGCTAATAGCCTAATATGTGTTTGGTATTTAGACTTATTAACTCGACAAGCCTCTCTAGAGAGTCCACAGAGCTAATATTGTTTGTTTAGTATATAAATTCCATCGGGGAAGTAAAAGTCAATTCATAATTGCCATAGAATAATATTTCTGGAATTAACTGTCTATTAAAATCGTCCCTAAAGATTCCTTAATGTCTTCCATTGTTATACAAAGACAAAACAAAAGAGCTTAATGATGTAAAATGATAATGATGACTGAAAATTCAACAATAGCTTTTATCAAAAATAGAAATTGATTAAGTTTTTTTCTGACACAAAAACGACAACTGTAACAAGCACAATCCTCTGATCGTGTTTCACTTTATCGAAATAGATTCACACGAGGTAGGGAATTTGACCAATCAAAACAACCCTTGTCTTACCAGAGTGGTAGTACGTAATCCTATATTATTCGCAAATTCTGTGCGTGTGTTATATTTACAAAACAAAGCATAAAATGCTAGCGTGCTGATTGGCGGTTTGAAAATCACGTGACATGAATATTGGTATCCAATACGCAGCTTTCCTGCTGCAGTGAAATACGGTAGAAATGTATAAGCAAAGTTCTCCTTTAAGCAACCATGTTAGATTTCCGAGAACGTGGCTTTGTGGCTTGTTTTTCTTTTTACTGGCTTTTGTCAAAAATTATATTGTCAAAAATTTCCTGGTTGACCACAGAAAACTGTCACTGGTTTTCATCTATTTTTAATAGTTTTCACAAGGCTTGATACAAACCAGACAGATTTTGAGATACAATTGGCCTTTTGCCGACACAAGTTTTAAATAATAATAATAATAATAAACTCTTTATTTTACATGAGTCAGAATTAGGCCCAATACACAAGTCTAACATTCAGCCCATAGGGACAATATCATGAATGAATGAATGACAAAAAATACTCAATAGCTGATTTAGCCTATATGCAAATCTGGATGTCGGATCCTTACACTTGCCATCCATGATCTGACGAAATTGTTATCTTGTGTCCTGTGTCATTTAATATTCAACCAACCAAATGCTCTGTTCCCTGATTGCCTTGCTTGTTATTCATGAAGAATACCGAAAGGAGAAATTTTGAAAAATATCAAGTGAAAGGTGTGGTCTTTCACCCGTGGACACTCCAGGTTCTGCTTTAACAATTGCAAATAATGTTCTATGATGCAAGAGACTGGAATTCTTCAGAATGGCTTAATTTATTTCCTTCTGTACACAGAACAGTAATCTTGTTAACGATCCTCTCCATTGGCAGACCTATCAAGGCAAACAATTATCCATTTCATTACCGAAAGAAGAGAGCTCTCGATGGTTAACCCTGTGGCACCGCGAGTCCAATAAAACGCATTGAGAATTCCCCAGCTATTGATTAAGATATTAATGAGATTTCTGTCTATTTATCCAGTTTGTTGCTTTCAATGTGTTGAAGCCTGGGGAATAGAACTGTTTTAGTGTATGACTAAATACCACAAACTGTCAAACTGTACCAAATTGACCTTAAACAAGCATGAAATACTCTTTTTTCGTGGTATTAATAGAACATTTATTCACCCAGTTCGTTGCTCTCAATGTGTTGAATGGGAACACGGGAATGGAACTATTCCCTGTAAGACTAAATACCGTAAATTGTCCAAATGTACCAAAACTGTGGATAAAACCTTGGGCATTCTGATTTGCCAGTCCGTGAAAATTAAAAAAAAGAATGATGCCGCTATAGCATTTAAAAAAAAACACAAAAAATTGGATTGGGAAACAGGTGTCCAACTATATGATCCCTTCCCCACAGAATGCCCCCTCCCTACCATCACCACCGCCGCAAAGATAAGCTGGGTATCACCCATTAGTCTTGGCTTCATTGTATCAGTGTATCGGCTAACGAGAATACGATGTGAGACATCGTCTAGATTACGGGTCGATATTGGTGATTAGATGTTGAGAGCCAGACAAGTTCGGCTGTGGAAGGTGTCGGCAACCATCATTAACACAAATTGAACTTTACCACTCGTCAGTTAACAAGATTTCAAGAGGTCTCACAGTTTCATTGTAAATATCTCGTGACGTTAAAGGTACAAGCACTGCCTTGATGTTTGGGTTGGTTGACTTGGTTGGTTTGTACATGGCAAGATGACGCCCGCTTCCATCGGAAACTGATATCGCAAACTAGGTAGTTGTTGGTTGATGACAAGTTAACGTTCGCTTCCAGCAGATGCTGATATCGCAAACTAGTTAGTTGCTGGTTGATGACAAGTTAACGTTCGATTCCAGCGGATGCTGATATCACAAACTAGTTAGTTGGTAGATGACAAGTTAACGTTCGATTCCAGCGGATGCTGATATTGCAAACTAGTTAGTTGCTGGTTGATGACAAGTTTGCGTTCGATTCCAGCGGATGCTGATAGGTAGTTGTGGGTAGTCGTAGTAGTTGCTAGTTGGATAAACAAAGAAAGGCTCTAGCACTGCCTTGATATTCCTAAATTCAACATCGTCAAGAAGTTAAAAGAATTCGGGTTTATCCAGACAGTACAACCATAGCCAAATGGATTTTAACTAAATTTGAAGCCAGAAGTACATGTTTTTCACAATTTTCTTTGCACTTTAAGAACTTTTAGGAGACACTTTACAAGTGATATACCAACAATTTGAGCTGATAAAATTACTAATTTTGCACTTCTTTTATGTGGAACCCGACCTTTAATGTATTTAAATTCAATTGTAGACTTAATCAACGATTTCTTCAAGAGATGATTTAACACCAAATCTATTGACTTTCCTGATATTCATTCCTGGAAGTCATTCTGTCCGCCGGGAGAACCAATTCTTTACTTAAACATCCATTAATCTCCCCCATTGATTCCAGAATGTCCAATATTCACGAGTAGATAGAAGTTTTGTGTTGAAATATTGTCAATTGTTTTGTCTGTTGAGGGAATACATTGCTAAAATAAAGCAAAATCGTCTATTTGACTTGCTCTCATCTCATGCTGCCAACACGTGTTTCAGAAAAAACAATTATCGCCAGGACAGCTGTGAGTGGATAACTGGGAATGGAAATGGGGGTAAACCGTCAAATATAGGAAACAAAGGATAATCATTGCTTTTAAAGGATACACTTCTTGGTCTTTTCGGTGTAATTTTACTATATCTCATCTCATGCTATCGACATGTGTGTCAGATACACAATCCTCATCAGGACAGCTCTTTCGGAAATGAAGAGTTAGCTTTCCAAACAATACTATAAGTAAAGTACAATAAGCAAATTAACGAAACTCTCTGCATAAGATGCTGAATTGACACTCCTATTCTCAGCGTCATATCAGCAACAGAGCTGAACTATGAAAATGAAAATAGAAGAAAGGCGAGCTGTAAGAACCGAGTAAAAAATATGAATTATCTATTTTGATCAGATCGTGCTCTATATATAAAAATATTGATATTTCGTTGTCATCACGAAACGCTCGAATATCTCATTTCCCCATCACGAACTGTCCTCAATACTCAGGTTCAAATAAAACATCAAGTGATGTAATCATCTAATTATTTTTTTTACACCAAAACTGTCCTCAATATACAGGTTCAAATAATACTTCAAGTGATGTAATCATCTAATTATTTTTTACACCAAAGCTGTCCTCAATAGACAGGTTCAAATAATACTTCAAGTGATGTAATCATCTAATTATTTTTTACACCAAAGCTGTCCTCAATATACAGGTTCAAATAATACTTCCAGTGATGTAATCATCTAATTATTTTTTACACCAAAGCTGTCCTCAATATACAGGTTCAAATAATACTTCAAGGGATATAATCATCTAATTATTATTTTACACCAAAACTGTCCTCAATATACAGGTTCAAATAATGAAAAAAAAATGAAATAAAATAAAATAATTTAGATCTAGAAAATGAAAAAAAAAACCCCAAAAACCTCAATTAAATCTAGGAAATGAGATGAAATAATAATAAAAAAGAAATAAAATGTAACGACGATAGAGACATATAATTCAATATACCTTGATTATTTTTGATCACGGAAAAAACAACAAATAATAAAACATAAAATACAGTAAATAATTAATAATACTCTACGACCTACAGTTGATGATAAAACACGATACAATACCACCTGACAATTTCTTCTCGCACAAAATGGCTGAATAACTAATGACAACGAAATATGGAACGCAGGGGTGTATCTAGACAATGTCTGAGGAGAGAGGGGGGAATGAGAGGCCCCTTGAGGCCAGGATTTCAGATTGATGAATTTTGAGCATTTACATTTAGATGGATTAATTTTCACTTCAAAATAAGACTTAACACAGGCCCGAGGGGGAGGCGGCATGGCTCAATGGCTCTTCCCCTGCGTACGTCTCCACTGGAACATTGGACGAAATATCTATTTCTATCAAAAAAGGTAATGAATATATGATGTGATGACAAAAATACAGAATATTGCAAGAACAAGAACAAGAACATTTTTTAAATCAAAAAAATTAATGAATGAATAATGACAGGAAACTAAAGAAAAAAAAGAAAGAAAAGAAAGGGGGTATCCGATATTTAATCACCGGGTACGAAATATGAAATTCCGTTTCTAGGTCCTATTTTTCTGGCCAATTGGGATAATGAATATGGGCAATACCATGCAATTTGCAAAGAGGGACATTTAGTCACAACAGAGACAGTATCTATCTCACAATACCACCACGTCCCCCTAGGTCTTATAGCGAGATGTATTTTATTACTTTGTCATTGAATAATTCATCAATATTTCATTATACATTCCTCAGACATTTTCTATTGATAAATAGAGATCCGAGAGATCAGAAGAGTATTATGTAACATAAAGACTTCAATTCATTAGATAAGGTAAAGAGTTTCAGTAAGACTCAGGGATCACATTCATTTCATTATATCGACAAGGTACAGAACAGGCGGATAAAAAATTATATTTTCATTAGTCAAATAAGAAACAAAACAGTATCATTTCATTTGCTAAACAAAGTGTAGAACTATAAGATGTAGAGCTCATGTTCATTTCATTAGTTCAATAAGATACAGAACAGTAGGATATAAAACTACATTTCATTTCATTAGTCCAATAAGATACAGAACAGTAGGATATAAAACTACATTTCATTTCATTAGTTCAATAAGATACAGAAAAATAGGATATAAACTTCATTTCATTTCATTAGTCCAATAAGATACAGAACAGTAGGATATAAAACTCTATTTCATTTCATTAGTCCAATAAGATACAGAACAGTGGGATATAAACTTCATTTCATTTCATTAGTTCAATAAGATACAGAAAAATAGGATATAAACTTCATTTCATTTCATTAGTCCAATAAGATACAGAACAGTAGGATATAAAACTCTATTTCATTTCATTAGTCCAATAAGATACAGAACAGTAGGATATAAAACTCTATTTCATTTCATTAGTCCAATAAGATACAGAACAGTGGGATATAAACTTCATTTCATTTCATTAGTTCAATAAGATACAGAAAAATTGGATATTAACTTCATTTGATTTCATCAGTCCAATAAGATACAGAACAGTAGGATATAAGACTCTGTTTCATTTCATTAGTCCAATAAGACACAGAACAGTAGGATATAAAAAACTCCGTTTCATTTCATTAGTCCAATAAGATACAGAACAGTAAGATATAAAACTCTATTTCATTTTATTCGTCCAATAAGATACAGAATAGTAGGATATAAAACTCCATTTCATTTCATTAGTCCAATAAGATACAGAACAGTAGGATATAAAACTCCATTTCATTTCATTAGTCTAATAAGGCACAGAACAGTAGGATATAAAACTCCATTTCATTTCAGTAGTCCAATAAGGTACAAACAGTAGGATATAAAACTCAATCTCATTTCATTAGTCTAATAAGATTCAGAACAGTAGGATATAAAACTCAATTTCATTTCATTAGTCTAATAAGATTCAGAACACTAGGATATAAAACTCAATTTCATTCGTTTGGTCCAATAGGATACAAAAAAGCACAGAAAACCCAATAAGATACAGAACAGTAGGATATAAAACTTCATTTCATTTATTCATTTTGTAAAGTAAGAAGACACGTTTCACTATGTGTTAATGGGTTTCACGCGAACGAACACCTTTTTATTTGATGTATAATTTTTTTCCAGGAAACCTATTAAGTTTCTATTACATTATTATTGATTTCTGAATATTTATTTCATGAGAGACAAGATGTCAGTTCTTTGTTTTACATATTGATTAAGTTTTATACTTGATATTTTTAATAAATGTAGATCACAAGTCGATATCTAAGGCATCAAGTCGTCTTATTGTAAACCTCCTGCATCACTTTTCAAAGTGGAAATTTGACTTTGAGTTCGTCTTCTATTGTTGGTTTTGTCAACTGATACAACTCTTTGTGCGTTACCAAACCCTTATCATTTTCCATAATAAAAAAATAGCTTTGATTTGTTACAAATTGATACAACACTATGTTAAATAACCATATCTGTATCTCTTTTGAAAATGGAAATTTGGATTTGAGTTCGTCTACAATTGTTTGTGTCGTCAACTAATACAACTCTATGTTAGCTAACAGTATCCGTATCTCTGTTGAAAATGGAAATTTGGATTTGAGTTCGTCTACAATTGTTTGTGTCGTCAAGTTATAAAACTCTATGTTAGCTAATCATATCCGTATCTCTTTTAACAATGGCACTTTGGATTAGAGTTCGTCTACAATCATTTGTATTACGAACTGATAACTACGTTAGACTCCTGTTACTATATAAAATAGAATAAACCACGCATCCCATTGTGTACGGACTCGTACTTCGCTATTGTTTTTTTTTCTATTGTATACCTCGCCAATTCCCACTTTAAACAAATTTTATCAGCCTCTTCAGTGAGAAAAGACGGTGATTAATAGAATAAAACTACTTTGTCTTACACAAATCAAATGATCTTATTTGGACACTAAGGCCGTGTTCACATACATTCAGTTCCTGGGTCGTGTTCACAAACAATCCGTTCCCTAAGGTAATGTTAACATAGTTACAATCCGTTCCCTAAAGACCGTGTTCACATACAACTCGTTCCCTAAGGTAATGTCCACATAGTTGTAATCCGTTCCCTAAGGTCGTGTTCACAAACAACTCGTTCCCTAAGGTCGTGTTCACAAACAATCCGTTCACAAACAATCTGTTTCAGAAGGTCGTGGTTCCAAATCCTCAGAAATTAGTGTGCATGTAATTAAGAAATAGTACAGAGCTATTTAAAATCAAGAGAAAACTGTAGTGTGAACATGGCTTAAACTGAGAATTTATAGAAAGGGTAGACGGAATTCTATGGCTGGTTTTATTGAGATCGATTTCTCTTTCTAAGAATTAGACAATTTGTTTGATGGAAGGCGGCGACAAAGCCATCATCTTTGTGTAATTGAAGTCGGTTTCTTCAGAAACTTTGTCCGGAACAAGGAAATACATCAAGTAGTGGAGTAATTATTTTGACTGTTTGGCCCTTGAGACGACTCGCTTTCACATTAATTCTAAAGGCGGTGGTATAAACAGACGCTATTAGCACCGACGTTCAATTTCTTGCTCCGTCAATCCGTCAGTTTCAGTAATATGTGAAATGAAAAATGAAAAGAAGGAATACAGATAATAAGATTGTGAGAACAGTAGGTCGCACTACTACAGAATTTTTGCACGGGGCGCAACTGACGAAATTCGTCACTCAAACACTCTTCCCATAAAATATCACTGCTTTTCCTTTCAGGTTATCTAATCATTTCTAATTATAGAGTGTTACCAACTAGTGACAGTACAACAAGTACAAGAAGAGACCGGAAGTGACGACATTAACACTAGGTCTAAACGACAGATTGATCCTCGCCTACCAGATCATCTAGAGTTCACACTACAATCAGAGACTTCGTCGTCGAGAACTACTCTGAAACTCAGCAGACTGCCAGAGATTCCAACCTATGTCTTTACTGACTCCGGGTTGGAGAAACATTCCGGAGAGTTAGAGGTGAGTTTAATGGAATTGCAAGAACCACAGACGTCAGATTGAAAATGGGAATGGTGCATATCGATGCTATCGATATACCTAAAATGTGTAGAAAGCCTCTTTACAATCCCTTTCATAAGACGTTCAATTGTACCGTTTTGAAAGGCTGAAATTAATTTGCCTTTCATCTATTTCAAATTTTCTGATGAACTCATCCACACACGCATACTCCCAATCAAGACGAAACTGTACACTAATGATTGGAAGAGCTCATTTTTTTAATATTAGGGGTGTTTCGTATTTATCAATCAGACCACTAGATTTCTAAGTTTCCCCCACTTCCTCCGGTTTAATTCACCAACCGATCGGATTACTGTACTTCCGGTGAAGCTCCATCTTAGATAAGTCTTATTCCCATTTGGGGTATTATTATCTCCAGTATTAATAAGACTTCTGATATTTCCGGCAACCATATTTCGGAAGTATTTTATTATGCCGGAAATGATATCTGTAATTTCAGCAAACTTAATTTAATCGTAATTAGGATATAATTGACAATTGATAACAGAATAAATCACTGTTTTCATTGCACATAGTGCTCAATTTCAGTTAAAAACCGTATCATTATTTATTAGGACTTGAATGTATTCAATATTCGCCAATACAAAGGGGTTGAAAGCTGGCAATGGCGACTCTCGGCTGTATTTCTTATCTTGGTGGGATTCGAACCCAGAGCGCCTAATTGCAATTGGTGTAACTCACAGATCGGGGTTATTATTCTCCATATCTTATTTTAGAACAAAGCAGTGTATTCTGTAGAAGATGATAAAATTGGTGTTATTCAAGTCAAAAGGACTAACAACTCTACTTCTGATAGTGCCAACAGTTTTGAACTGGTAATTGATATTTACATACTTTGATTCAAACGAAGATGATTCAACAGGATT
>NW_008709306.1:24903-42832 GCF_000327385.1 Lottia gigantea
CATCATAATCATAATCATCATCATCATCATCAACAACATTTTCATCATCATAGTTATCATCATCATCATCATCATTACCATCATCATCATCACCATTATCAATCATGATAAATCACCATAATCGTCATCATCATTATCATCACCATTAACAACATTATTATCATCATAGCCATCATCATCATCACCACCACCATCAACATCATGACCATTTTCAATCACGATAAATCACCATAATCATCATCATCATTAACAACATTATCATCATCATAGTCACCATCATCATCATCACCATCATCATTACCATCATCATCATCATGACCATTATCAATCATGATAAATCATTATCATCTCCTCTATAACTTGTTCCAAAATCACTTGCCCTGAACTTTATTTTCGCAGACAAAATTTTCAAATTTCTTTTAGGAAGGAGAGTTTGTAGAAGAAAATAAGATCTATCAGATTCACCCAGCCAGGGAAGAGTCTGGAAGATCAGACAGGACTGATGACGGTCCTAAGAATCTTTACCACAAAGTTTTCAACCGTCAAGAAGGTAAACTAACTTAAGTGAAACTTATGATTATGATTCTAATTCTGTCCAATGGACTGACGACTTGGTTTTTGTTAGCTTTGATGATACTGTATTTTTAGTCCCGGATAGTGCATATATTTCACTCAAAAAGGTGATATTCCTGCCAATAATGAGTCGAGGATTTAAAACTTCATATTATATTGGTTTCTTCCACTGTAGGCCATTTGCATTTCTATATTCATTTTACAAGCTGATAAAGCTAACTTTCTGCATAGTGCATATGATATAACAAATAAATAATGATATAATAAGCACGTTTTCCCTCTCGCACTGTAGATTACCGAAAACCTATGAGAGAAGAGGGCCGATATAGGCGATCAGTAAAAGAATATACTATAGAATTATGTTATATAATTGATGCAGAGGACTTCCAGAAAAGGTAACAAACAAATTCTGAACTTTGCGATAGGGCACTGTCGCACTTTTATCCAACCCCTCTCCGTTGAGCTTATCGATCTGATGGTTGGCAGAAAGGTAATTATATCTGTCTTAAATATTCACTGCAAATTTCAGACAACCATAACACTTCTTACATCTACAGAAAATTGAAGAACGACAACTCCATACGTGCCGAAATATAACGTAAAACTACCTTTGATGTGTAAAAGGTCTATTTCGTTATCCCAATAAAATGGAGAGCAGTGATGTATCACTAAGTCTAAAGCAGTTCATTAGCTCCTTATATACAAAAACAAGGTAAATTCAAATACGGGTTTCTCTTTCAGGTTTTTACCCAGAAATAATAATGATGAGGATGAAGCGGTATCTGATGCCAGGATTTTTTACAGTTACGTTTCAGAGCAGGTATGTTTAATCTTTTTAACAAAATCTCTCGCGCTTTCTTCACAGCGCCCTGTGTCCATAGCATTGATTAGCCCTATAATGTACGGAGCAGTAGAATTCAAAACTCCAGTTCATTAGTCCAATAAGATACAGAACAGTAGGATGTATAAATCCATTTCATTTCATTAGTCCAATAAGGTACAGAACAGTACAATATAAAACTCCATTTCATTTCATTACTAAAAACATAAAATTCCAAATTATCTTTTCCAGATTCGATTGAGGTACATCAGTACATATGAAGTAGATTTATCCTTTATGTTCAAGTTTGTTATAACAGGTTTGGTCATTTTAAAGGTGGGTATAGGAGAATAACGTAGGCCGAAAGTACCGGCCAAGGTATCTGAGATTATTTGGTTTGTTGAAAATTGTATGCTCTGGCATCAGGAACACTTAATAGCCTACTAACTATAAAAGGGATTGTAAGGAGATTTTCCAACCATTGGCACAATTGGAATGTCCCAAATAGAAGTCACAGGTGTCCTCGACACATATAAACCTCTAGAAAACCTCTTTATAATCCCTTTAATGCTTAATACGATCGGATTTGTCATTTTCACTTTTCTGTACATCATCTATATTATGGTTTATAAACTACACTGAAGCATTTTTGTTAAAATTTTCTCTACACAGAATCGTTCTGACTCAGAGTTCTTGGAGGACCTGGTACAGAAGGGTACTAACCGGGGCATTGTAGAGTATAATGATGGACTGGACGCTGCCATTGAGTGGTTGTATATCCATGAAAATTCCTTACCCCCCAGCGACCACTATATGTTTTTTACATCGTAAGTATAACCCCATCATATCCCATTCAGAGCTCATTTTGTATAAGGAAAGAACATATTGTTTCCAAAAGAAAACCCCCAACAAAACAGGCTGTTGTATATGTAGCAGAATTGTCCGGTACCAAATTTCATGGTGCAGGTTGTTAGAAACCATTTATATTCTCTATCAAATCCTTTACTACAGGTATGATCTGGCAGATGTTGAAGATACAGATTCATTGGGTAAGTTCCATTTCCTTAAATTTCATCAACAATGATCTTTCCACTACACCACTATTTATGGGACGACTAGTCCAGGCTACTTGGCAATGCTCTACCATCGTGTAATGGCTAAATGCATTTCCTAAGCATAGAATTGGCAACTTGGGAAGTATGCATTTGGAATATGAGCGACCACTTGGAAACTCCTTGTATCTTCTCATTTCCACCACCTTCGCTAGTTTCCGCGAGTTGAACATCCACGAGCAGAGTTCTAGTCTCAAAGTTGTATATGTGTATTTTTTACCTACAGGTTTGGCCAATCTCGGAAGTATGTGTCTAAGAGATGAAGACAACTATCCTTTATCAGCTTCCATCATAGAAAACGGCTTTGATGCTAATGTCGGGGCTACTGCAGCCCATGAACTGGGCCATTGGTAAGCAAACAGTTGCTCTTCCATGTCCTTTCGATCAACCTAGTAATATATTCCTGGTTTTCCATATAATAGTGTAATGGAATAAACAATATCAGCAATATTGAATAAACAGTCGAACAGTGGCATCAGGTGTTCCAGAAGAGCAAATATGTTTCACCGATCTCTTCTTTGTTGTTGCATTGGGATTGAGCTTGAGGAACGAACCACAAATTAGATTCGACTTCAATAATGTAATATCGAATCACGAATGTAAGGATAATGCATAGAAGATTAGGATACGTTATAGAAAAGAATCGGACAGGAATCACAAACTATAATATCTATAATGAATTACGAACAATTTTCAGATCAACTACACATGACATTATCATTGTAATACTTTCTTCCTACAGTCTAAACGCCGACCATGATACAGACGCCGGATGTGACGACGGAGATCTGTATTTGATGTCGGAGAGATCCCTACATCCTAAGAATCCAGAACAAGCTTCCAATCCTTGGAAGTTATCAAATTGTTCCGTTCGAGACATGTTGCTATATCTGTGAGTACTGGAGATTTGACTTCTCGGGGAGGGTTTGTAGTGAAGTCGGTTAGAGCGCTAGATCTTTGCGTCATGTGTTTGGTTTCGAACAAACGATCTATGATTGTAATACAGATCGTGTTTGACCTTCAGTAAGACATCTGTCCCCCTTATTCCAGTCGACCAAGCAATGAATTGGTACGGATAATCCGGTAAAGATCATTGCCAAGAGGTTTGGCCAAGAACCAACTGGTAGACATGAAAAAAATGGGAAATAGGAGTTCAAATTTTCTTCCGCCGATAACGATAATTTACTATGAAATGGAATTGTAATGTAAATATAATGTTTTTAGACGACTATATCCCATAAATGTTCCTTTATTATTTTCAGAAAAACGGAGAACGTTTCGTGTTTGTCAGACACCAAAAGTAACACTGATTCTCTCAGAGAAATGCAGGTCAAAGATGGCGTATATTACAGTCTTGGGGAACAATGTCGCATGGCTTTTGGCGCCGGGTCACAGTTTTGCCAGGTATGTATATAATATTCAGGCACGCCAAACAATCCAGGGCTGAGTTTCACCGCCATGCCATTCGACCCGACCAGATCTAACGAAGTATCAACAACCAAACCTACAACCACCAACATCCAATTTAAACCAAACCCACTACCAACTACTACTACTACCAACAACTACCTAGTTTGCAATATCAGTATCCGCTGGAAGCGAACGTTAACTTGTTATCTACCAACCATCCATGCTATAGGCTATATTGTATTGGGATGAAAGTGAATGAAAGGATGAGGGTATATTCTAGTTAAATCCGTCTCTTTGGGATTTCCCATCCTATCCCATCCCATACCTTATCTACGATTATATCCCATCCTTATCTTATCCAACCTTTGTCTTATCCCACCATATCTCCTATTCTATACCATTACTACCATAACCTACCCAGTCCCCAATGTCTTATCCTATCCGTTCTATTGTTTGTATGCTTTTTCAGGGAAAGTACACGAACCCGGCCAGTAATGCTACTTTCTGCTATAAAGTTTACTGTACAGATTCTAAGGGAAAATGTGAACCAATTTTTCCCAGAGATTATACCAAGTGCGGTAACGATCATGTAAGTTTTACTTTTTCAGGTGGGCGGATTATAATCTGATGTACATAGGACAAAGTCCATATTGTTTCTAGGTTTTGCTTGCATTGGTGATGCTTTTTTCAGTTTTGACAAGTAACTTACGGTGTGTTCCATAGCCATCTTACATCGCAGAAATATACTTCAGATGAGTTTTATTCTCAAAAACTTGGACGTGGAAAGAAGTCCTTACAATATAGAGCTACATTTATTGTTCTTGCATTTCAGTGGTGTTATAAAGGAGAGTGCATCAAAGGTGAGTAGGCCTCAGTAGAATGACCAATTATGGGAAAGAAAAACCTTAAAGAGGCCGTCATATTGCTCGATTTTTGGATTTTACTATCCCACATTTCGTTTCGTTATCAAGATACTTGTTCCACATAACACTTGTGATTGGTTTAAAATAACGTCATTAGAACGATACTGTGGTAGAAAGCCTGTTAGATTACGATAGACACGAAAATTAAAATCTGATATAACATCATAATATTGGTCTCAGTAAGATAGATGATCGTCACGATCTTTAAACCTTCATCTTTTCTTCGAGCCTATCTTTCAAAGAAGTCATATAGCAAATAAAGTTGCTTTTTTTACTGCTTTTCTGAATTATAGCTTCTGCAGAAGATTTTCAAATGGAATTAGAAGGCGATGACACCGAAATTGACATACCGCAAGATACAGTCGAAGTTCTTTCCCATGTGAAATATACCAAATCATCACCAGGTGACGTCATCGTCTTTAACTACCAATGGAATCCAGAGTTTGCGGATTCTCTTTTTCATTTTAACATATCGAGTAAGTAGGCAAATGTTTCATATGAAAAACCATTTCATGAAAAACCATTTCATTTCATTAGTCTATTAAGGTACAGAACAGTAGGATATAAAAATCCATTTCATTTCATTAGGTGAATAAGGAACAGAACAGTAGGACATAAAACTCCATTTCATTTCGTATTTTCCAGACGGTCGAATAACTGTGAAAACTGGTGCCTTATTCAACATAACGGAAGCGGAAGTGTTCATTACAGCAACAACCAATGAGACGTATACCACGCTTCCTATTAGCATAATGATATATATTTATAACGAGTCGTATACACCTAAATTTGCTCAAGAACGGTTTGTGGTACAAGTGACCAGCTTACAGATGAAGAGTGCAGAGGTAAGCATGAATTGCGTCCCTTGGTGCAGTTATAGAGTCAGACACTTGCCCACTAGACTAGAGATACGTGGTTTGATCCCGATGAAAGATAGCACTGGTGGCATCTTGTCAGTTCGATGGAGGGGTCGACATTCTTTATCATTCGAGTTATCCCCCTTAATCAACAAGTAAGGGGAATTTCAATAAGACGCACTTGATGATAAAAGAATGTATATACGATATACTGAGCACAATCCCTGTAATTTGGGTTAGTTGTAGTTTTTGACTATATGCATCATAAATTTCGCCTTTTTTTTCTAGAAAGCTTTGGTTGTGATGTCCGACGTTAGCCAGCTTTTATTAGAAGGGGACCAAAAGACAGACTTTAAATTCCTATTGCAAAATTCTCAACATTCCAACTTAGTTCGTCTAGACGAAAAGCAGGTGATACTGGACGCAGAAAAACTACGACAAGAAGGGTTATCGAACTTTATTGTTACTATCGAAGCCATTTTTAAGAATATCCTCAGTAATTTTACAACTGTAGAATTCATTTTTGACAAGTCTATTGAGGACTCTCCAAAAGAAGTAAGTAATCTAAGAAAAGTCTTGACTTCTAAAGAAATAGATCATCAAATGCATCACTTCAACAATGAACTATCAAAGGTACAATTTACAGGATTGTAGCAACGCAAATATCATACATGGATGCTCCTTGGTACAGAGACCTCGACTTGAGATAATGGCAGTTTTTCTGTGTTGAGATTGCTATCTCACGAAATCCAATGGACTGTTTGCTATTGTATATCTCATCCCTCCTACGTCTAAAAAAAACCCTCTAAATTTCTTTATTTTTTGTTATAGAAGAACAACCACTGGTTGATTCCAGTCATCATAGTTAGTATTTTTGCTGTTGGAGGTTTCCTCATCTTCGTCATCATTCAAATACGACAATGTCGAAATCCGTCCAGTCCAAAGTAAGTGACGTCTGGTTAACCACCAAAATTTATTAGTGATAGGTGTTGGGAGATCTGGTCAGAAAGCTTATATATTTGGAACTTAAATTTGACCCAGTAACACGACACACTTTGGCTTCGTTTTAGACCAATCAAATGCAGTGAAAAGAATCAAGGAATCAAACCGGACCATCATTGCTTCTGTAATATATCTGGTGGACTAGTGAGGTCGAGGACAACTTAGTCAGACCTCTTGATTATTCCACACCCTGTGGTTTGCATGACTAATGTTTTTATTCATTTTTTCAGCTTCGATAAACCTTCGTCGCCTCTACCAACATTCAACCCGACCACAGATGCTAACGATGGAGGCAATCTTTCGCCCGTCTTTACGCCTTTGTACAACAACTCACAAGTGCTCAATGGGAGGTCTTTTTCTGATTTAAGGCAAGTGGTCTACCGTGAAAGTTCCGGTAACGCTCTGCAAGAGCACTTTTATGAAAACCATCGATAAATGCCGAATGATGGTCTGGTTATTAAAAATTGATACTTATATTTTTTATGTACTGAATATATTTTATTAATGTTCTTTTGTGACAAAGTTTATTTTTATAATACATTTCCTTTATAATAAAATTTACCACTAAGTGTTCAAATAAATTCTGTATCGAATGGAACCGTGAGTAATCGAGGTGTCAGGTACATGATTATCAGATACAGTAGGTAATACTTGAGGTATGGGTTTCAACACGAACTGCTGTTTGGACTACTGAAGACCATGTAGTGTTCAATAAGGGGGAGCCGATAAGGACAGAGAGGCATATTAGTCTTCTCTTTTCGGTTCATTAATGTCGGGGATCTCTTACACAGTCTGTAGCAAATTGGGTTTGGTTTATTAACCAATCTGAACAACCAGACAGAGTTTTCGAAATAAAATCACAATAATCCAATGGTTACGCTTTACTTTGTAATATACGTTAGAGCTGAGAAGAGTACTTCGGACTAATGCTTATTAATAGAATGTAAACAGTCCTCAAAGGGCGACGAATCGTCAGCGCATTTAGGTAAGCAAGAACTCGAATTTCGGGAATGATTTACTGTTTTTTAACTTCATATAGACTTATAAACGTTCACAGGACTCTAATAGAGACAGAGTGTAAGAATTCGCATTGGAATGCGTTTTGTTAGTACAGAAAATTTATCGTAGCCTGTATAGACTTTTAACCACCGAATAATCCCAACACTGCCTAACAATGTCCAGAGTTTTTTTGTTAATCCGAAAAGTCTATTTAAACTCACTATCTTTAATTGTATTAGGCTGAAGCTTGTACGTGCTATACATCACAATATTAATGTCATAATGCACTTTGAGATATCAATTTATCACACCGTCCTTTATAATAGCCTTGTATTATCAGTTTGGGATTGGGTCATAGGGTCAAAGTCTATTACATTTGGCCCACTCGTTTACAATTTCGGGGGCCTTTTGTTTATTTACCCTGTGTTGTTAAAAAACCTTTAGTTATAAAAGTAAGTCTTCTTTGTTTGTTTTGGAAATATAGAGAAGTGTGGCGTAAAGTTTCGTTTTATTTCATTTGAAAACTCATTTCGAGGTTTAATCAGCCAAGTCACTTATCTTCTATTCGTATTTCATGAAATGGAGAGTAGAGTGTAAAGCTCCATTTCATCTCAAAAGAATGGCAGCACGAGAAACTCTTTTTGGAGGTTTAATCAGCCCATTTATAAAATATAATACATGCTACTTGGCACTTCTATTCTCATACTTAAAGCAGCCCCATGTGCAACTTTTCAGACCAAAGACTTTGTGAAGAAGACCTAAAATGGCAACCTTAAACCAGAATCAAAGTTTTAACCAAAAGTTCCAATACACACTTGACCATACCAGACTCACTCCAGAACAGAGACAATTTTACGAAGAAAATGGATTTCTGGTCATAAAGAAACTGGTTTCTCCTCAAAAATTGAAACTATATAGGTAGGTCAGGTATTTCATATTGCACTTAAAATATCAATTGGTAATTTTGATTGTGATATGTGCCTCTAAATATTGATTGCTTTGCCAACTAAATGCTAAATTCTCACCATCACTTCATAAAGGGATAGCCGTAAGAGACTTGTTACCAAGTTATTTGCTTTACAGGGGCGCAGATCTATAGCGCGACCGATACCTTTCAACCAATCAAATTTAATGTCAAGGCAAGTCCTCTCAGTGGCGGTCCGACATTTGTACTGATCACATGATATGATTGACGAAAATATGCGCACGATAAAATTCGTTACGTGTGCCCCTTCGTAACGGCGCGTCTGTGAGTGGAGATGGGTCCCAAAATGAACGAATGGTCTTCCTGTCTCTCAACCATAATTTGTTGGAATATTGCGCCGCAGGCGCAAAATTTCGGCACTTTTTGATGTTCTCGGATGCCAAATTGTGCCTATTTTACGTCCATTACATACATTCTACTCAACCAAGCTTCACAATTAGTGAAGGGGACACAGGATATCATGTCTCCCCCAGGTTTTCTGACGGAGGGAACATGTCCCCCTGTGACCCCATGATCTGCGCCCATGTTGCTTTACCAATAGTTCAATTTCAGATGCCTATGTGACTTTACAAAATAACAATCTAGCTTCTAGTTTGTCTACAACATAACCAGTGAAAGTGTCTCCTCAAACTGACTTTTGAAATATGTATCTATGTATCTACTTTATCATTTTCAGTGACAGATTTGAAGCAATCTGCAGAAAACAGGTGCAGGTACCAGGAATGGTGATGATGCGTGACATTGCCATAACAACATCAGAATTTATTCCTGGAGAGAAGGCCATTGCTAAAGTTCAGGATTTCACTCATGATGATGTTCTTTTTGAGTACTGCTGTCTTCCAGAGGTAGGTCATACAGTTGAAAAGTATAAAAGCATGTACAGCTGAAGTGGACACATGAGGCCCTTTGCGATTAGTTTTAGTGGAATTGCAGGAACCACAGGCGTCTGATTGAAAATTGATGCTATCTGTGTCCCGAATACACATATTTTTTTTTTGAAAACCTCTTTACAATGCCTTTAAGATGCGTGGTATTTCAGATTGTTGATTATGTAGAGTGTTTCACTGGTCCAGATATTACAGCTGTTCATACTATGTTTATTAACAAACCCCCAGATACAGGTCAGTTGTCTCCCTGTTTCAAAGTTCAGTTACTATATATTTGCGAGCATAGAACGCTCTTTTTACCCTAAACTTTGTGTGCTATTGTTGAATTTCCAGAGGTTTCCCTGTCAATTTTAACAGTCTGGTAAACAAAACCAAACAACAAAGTATTTTACAATAGATATACCAAACACTGTTACAGACTATCAGAAATCGATGCGTAGCTTTCAAACATGGCCACATGGTGTTCCAGGAGAATCAGGGTGTCAAGATTAGCAAAGGTTTCATGCCAGTGCCACTGTACTTATAGTAAAGGTGATTTTGTATTTACCCATTCTGATTACAGGAAGTAAATCATCCAGACATCCCATGCATCAGGACCTGCACTACTTCCCGTTCCGACCAGCTGATAAGATCGTGTGTTCTTGGACTGCCATAGTTCCTGTTAATCGACAGAATGGTTGTCTGGTAGTGGTTCCTGGAAGCCATAAAGGAGAATTACTGCCTCATGTATACCCAGATTGGAAGGTAATGACTTTGAGCAGATTCCAATTTAATTTATTATTAGGCTAAAGAAGATGGAATAAGTCTTTGCATTGAAGACAATTTGCCAGGACAAAGGATACCCGCCAATTCTTACTTAATTTTGACACTGTTTCAACACTGACAGGGGGAAACAAGGATGAGAAATAGAAAAATCTTGATAAAACTGCACAATTTCATGTTGGAGAGCAATTGCTGAGGTCTCTGTAGCATCAGACTAGATCTTGACAATTTTCTTACATAAGTCCTATATTGGAAACACATGTTGGAAGCATGGTCTATTAGCTGTCCTTATGAGGAATGTGTTTCTGAGATGAGCTCTTGCTAATTACAATTTTAACTGCAGAACGGCGTCAATAAAATGTACCATGGAATACAGAATTATGATCCTAACCAACCTCGAGTACAACTGGAAATGGAGCCTGGAGACACAGTGTTCTTTCACCCCATACTGATACATGGCTCTGGCACCAATAAAACCAAACATTTCAGAAAGGTAACACACTTAGACTTTAGGATCCCAAGCATTCCTGAGGGTGCATTAAGTCAAGAGAAACGTGATGAGAAAAACGTGATTGGGGGTCGTTGTTTATCCTAGAAAATTTTAATAAAAAAAGTTTGAAAAATACAGTAATCTGATTGGATACTGAAACGCTATAAAATCAATTTTAGTTACTGACCAATTAGAGAAGTTTGGCAAGTGCGTTGTAGCGCATTATATACACAAATATACGGTATTAAGAGCTCCCATTTAATGCACAAATTTCATTTATTCTCTTCTAGAGTATATCTTGTCATTATGCAGCCAGTGACTGTGATTATATAGATATCAGTAGTCTGTCGACTAAGTATCTGGCCCAGGAAGTTGCAGAGATAGCAAAGAAGAGAGTGGGACAAGATGTTGATATATCCTACCAGGTACAGTCTGTTAAATGCTTTTATGTTTGTGAGAAATGAAGTGGGGGTACAAATCATTTGTCTAGGGGACATTTACACCCACCCCACCCACTCTGTGAATCCTTCCCCGAGTAACCAATCCTCATCATACAGGCAATGTGTTTTTCAGGATCTTTGGAGATTAAGAAGTAGAAGAGTAAAAGGAAAAGAGGATCTTCCCATGAGCAGATTATGAATCGCCACATCTTTTAAACTGGGGCCCTATACGCAACACTTTAGGGTCTATTGCTAGAATCAACAACCAATTATAATGAAAATCAAAAGATCCAATGAACAACTTAGAACTGGGGCTTGGGAATACTTCTAGGGTCTATTGCAAGAAACAACAACCAATTATAATGAAAATCATAAGATAAATACAACAAATTAGAGCCGGGGGCCCTATTTAAGGAACAATTTCAGGGTATGTTTTCAGAAATAACTAATGATAATCTTAAGATCCAATGAACAACTTGGAACTAGGGGCTCTATTAGGAACACTTCTAGGGTCTATTGCAAGAAAGAACAACTTATAATAATGAAAATCAGAAGATTCATTGCCAAGGGCTTGGTCCAGAGAATCAAATGATTATATTTCAGGACAATTGAAATTGAAAGTAAATTGAAAGTGAATTGAAATACACTGATATGTCAAACACTGTGATTAATTTTAAATCCATTGTCATTAACCAATCGGAAGACTCAAACCATTCCGAGTCCAGTTTCTGTGAATTTTCTCCAGGTCTTGCCCGAATTCAGGAACAACTTGAAGCATTAATTGTGATATATATCTTAATTATTTTTTGTTAACCAGGGAAAAGTTTTCTTCACAAATGCTAAGGTATTATGAACTTTATAAGACACGAGTTAGTAATATATTGTCACAATGAAGATGGTTAGATGGGTAAATGTGTGAATTTAAAGCCTAATGTTAATTTTTCTTTGAATAAAGATTACCTTTACACGGAAAGGTGTTTGCCAAGAGTGTTGTTTGCCAGGGAAGGTGTTTGCCAAGAGTTTTGATCAAGAATCAGCTAGTGTACAAGATCAAATGCGATTTGACACTGGAGCAACATTTCTAAGATGACGCTTTAGGACCTATCCTTCTGGTCAGGGAAACATCGACAACAGACTATTTTAGGATCCTCTCCGATACGACCTTGGATACCGCCCCTCTTAAATCTTGGGATGGAAAGTTTAAATTTGGAATTATATATAAGAAATACTATCGTGGGACAATTTATCCCAAGTTTTTCCGAGGAGCGGGGGCCCTGGAATCTAATGCCTTAGGGCCAACTAGTATTTGCCCTCAGACGGACTAACCATCGACCCAATTCATCGTATCTCGAATACGAATGCGGGTTTTGACATTGTCTTCGAGTAAGTATGACGAATGGGGCGTGGTTTGGACACGATCCGTCCCAATTGTGTTTCAAATAACTACACAATGCAAGGACAAGATGATTTATTTTCTTCTTGGAACTAAATTATTTCACCTCGCGTCGCATAGAATGGGAATCTGAAATTGAAAGAAGATTGAAAATTACCAAATCAATATCAGAAATTTGCGATGTTTCTATGGTGATGTTGAATTCACAAACCATATATCATTTGGTATGCGGACACTCTGAAAGTCGGATTAACAGACAAAATTACCAAATAATCCACGTCTAACACGTCTTAAGTATATACGAACATTTAATTACTTACACACCTTTAGTTTATTCAAATTAAAAAAATTAAACCGTATAAGTCCTCTATCTATGCTTTCGTAACTTTGTCATTTGTACAAAGTTACAACCTTTACTCCCCAGAGTCAAGATAACTTGGCAATGTGCTTCCTAAATTGCTTGTTTTTGCACCACATTGAACCTAATCTGCATGATGCTGTTCGTAAACGACTCAAAGGGCCGTATGCAGCGCTCTTACCTTGACTAAAGTTGAACTTTGGCTAAAGTCGAACTTTACAAAGTAAGGATTAAGGGTTTGATTTTACACATTTGATAGTCAAATTTAATTTAAAAGATCGTTCGGTGCATACTTAAAGTTCGACTTAAGTCTAACTTTAGTCAAAGTTTAGGTAGAATACGCGCGTTGCATATGGCCCAAAGGATACTTGAATTAGTCGGACCCATTTGCCTTAGAATATGTTGGACTCTGCCTTAGCTACATGATGCTGTTCGGAAACACCCCTGGATGAAAATAAATATCCTTTACCTACTTAAAACAAAAATAACTCACCAAAGTATTTAGGCTGCTGTCACGGGTGGTACTGCAGGTGATGCTGCTGCAGGTGCACCTCCTGACATCAAAGCCATCAGCATTGCCATGAGTTGGTCCAATTTAGCGGTCATTGCGGCTGCAGCTGCTGCTGCGTCAGCACCACCGGCAGCGTCAGGACCACCATGTCCATGGCTATGACCATGTTTACCATGCTTGCCCTTCTTGTGTCCGTGTACTGTGACCAAAACCAAACAGGCTACAAACATCAACAACAGAGTAATCTTTCCCATTGTAGTATTGGACGATAATGCGTAATACAACTTCAGCACAATGAATTAATGATGATGACTTGATGATGATCTTGAGTCTTTTATACACAATTCACATATAAAAATATGCCTCATTATGCAGGGCATCTGTTATTTCTCAATATTTAAATATGAAAAAAATTCAAAACGTATTTAAACCAAACATCAACAGTTTTTAAGAGTGATTTTGAACAAAAACATGGGTGGTGTTTGTTAAGGCCTACATTCAAGTTCTCATGTGTTAAATTATGCTATCGTATACACGTGTGTCCATAGCAAACCATAAGCTCCTGTTAATTTTAGCCTTCAAATTCACGTATGTCCAGAATTATCCGCGTTTGAATGTAAAAATGGCGACTCGTCATTTTAAGATAATCTGTGATATATAGAAAAGACATAGACACAAATAGTGTGTAAAATTCTAGTTTGAAGTATTTTTAAAGGAATTATGCGAAGAGTTTTTTTACAATTCCAGTACCTCTGTAGACTATTTGACACTCAAATAAACCCCCGAAACTGCCACTTTAACTTGATTTATTAGAGGAATTAAAGACTAAAATAACCCACTTAAAATGCCGCATACGTCCCTTTAAGTTAAAAGTGTAACAAGATATGCAAATTGACAACTGCTACAGTACTCGGTGCGACACACACCATTAACACCATTGCCCCCAAAAAGAATATTTACTAATTGGTAATAAAAAGTCTAATTCGATGGGATCCTTCACAATCGACGATCTTAATTTGTGTAATTTTTTTTATGTCAAATGTATTTAAGCAAATTTCAGTGGTTGGTTGGTGATTGAACGTTTTGTACCTTTGAGGCTTGGCCCTATGTATATTATTGATTATGTTCCGAGGGCATATACATGGGTGCTTGATATGCAACTACAGTCGAGCCCATCGTATCCCGAATACGGGTTGTAACATTTTCTTTTTAATTTCAAGCAAGTATGGCGAATGGGTGTGTGGTTTGGACACGTTGAGTCGGCCAGATAAGATGAGTTTTACGCCCTACTTTTCTGCACCTTGTGAGCTAATGAAAACGGGCAACGCTATGCTAGGTACGATGAGTGAAATTTTGCCAAGACAGCGACATTAATCTGCTCTTTTTCGATTTCCAACTGTCGAGGGATGTTTAATATACACATGCCCAGCCACCAGCACACATCCGAATGTCAGACACCCTACTATAACTGTTTCCAACTGTCTAGGGATTTATAGTGTACACAGTCTGTAGCACACGGGGCCTCGGTTTATGATGAATCAGCCAAGATTTTTCGCACAACCAATGTAACAAATCGTTTACAGTTTCTAGATATTCCCCAGGCGCTCTTGCAGCAGATTCTGTTTTACGGAAACTGCGACGATTGCCGATAGCTTTAAATGTCGGTTTCCATTCGGCAGTTTCCGTAAAGTTGAATCTTAATTTGCAACGAATGAGTCGATTGGTTGTAGCAGATCATGTACCTGAGATCCAAAACCATCCTCCCAACGACGTGAGCTAAGTTCCAGTTTCTAATATGGGACAGGATTCCCAAATCAATTCCACTCATATATATACTAAGGGATTTTGATGCTTTTCTTCAAGGCAGATATAGGACTGGAATAGGAGGTGGGCAGATCCTTTACCCGTCACCCAAAACCATCATATAGAGGAACACCCTATAATTTCAGAGACAAAGGATTGGGAGGAAAAACTAAAATAAAATTTTTCAATGGTTTTTATTTTCTTAATTTTCATTAGAGCACTGCCAATAAGGAAGCTGAAATGATAAAACAGAAAATTAACTAACAAATATCTTAAATAATGAAAATATACTGGGCTTCATAGGAGACTCCCTGTGCGCCCTAGTAACTTTTAGTAAGCTTCGCATATAACACATTTCCATGGCTGGAATGAGCTTAGCTTACTGTCCCAGGTTTTTCTGAAACATATGGAGCAAATAAAATGAAGGTCTAGTCTTACTTTGTTGCACCTTATTGGTCCTGGTAAAATAGAATAATACACATGAATGTACGAATGTATAAAATAGATAATAAATATTTAGGTCATAATTTGAGTGGTTAAGCTTTTATTCAACCGTTACAGATAGTACCCGTTACCGATAAGCTGCAGAAAGTAGGACGTAAAACTCCATTGCATTTAATCTTGAACCCAGTAAAGGAGGGGGGGGGGGGGGGGGGGGATGTTGGGACAAAATTGAAAACCATACAAACCTAGATTTTGATTGAAACGTCGGAACTTTGAATAATTCAAAAATGTTTTCTCTTGCCATTTAAATGACCAATCCATATCTTATGAACTTATAATCCTGCTGAAAGTGTAATTTAATCCCTGGAAAAAGCAATATTCAAATCCAAAATTAAAGCTGGGCATGCTTTACCAAAGATAGTGGACCACAGCCATTTACGCCCTTCATAGCATCCGGATGGTAAAAACGAAACATCCATTTTAAATTTCATCAAAATCGGTTGAAAACTAAGAGTAATAGCATATTCAAGATTATGAGGCAAGGGCAATAACTCTGCTTCTAACGGTTGAAAATAGCTCAAATTCTTACCTGATCTTTGTTTTATGAATATGTATACACATAACGAATTTCATTTGATTCCATCAAAAAATCTAGCTTTTAGAGCGTTTACAAGCAAATGTTGACGGACCGACGGACGGACAGGGGTGCCGACAATATACGTCCACATTGAGAGATGTGGGCGTAAAAAAGGAACACGGAAACAGATCAGAAACAGCACGAACAGTACAACTAACTAGACAATGTCAAGTCTAGTCTTTCCGTTTTAATCATGGTCCCATTCATATATATATGCAAGGCATCTGATCCATATGCTGCCCATAACAGTAGAAAAGTACTATACGCCTACGACCAACGCAGCAGTACAGTAATATACGCCTACGACCAACGCAGCAGTACAGTAACTAACGCTTACGACCAACAAAGCAGTAACATAAGCCCACGATCAGAAGCACAGTGACGTACACCAACTACCAACGGAGCAGTAACAATCTAACGACCAACGGAGTAGTACATACGCCAATGAGAAGCATGGCAGTAAAATACGCCCACGACCAGCAGCACAGTAACATACGCCTACCACCAGTAAGACCACTAGGGATAAAACATACGCCAACGATCAGCAGAACAGTTACATACATCTACGGCCAACGGAGCAAATGAAATGAATGGAGTTTTACGTCCTACTCTTCTGCACGGCCAACGGAGCAGCTACATAATCCAACGACCAACGGAGAAGTACATACGCCCCCGACCAGCAGAGCAGTAACATACACCCAGCGTCAGCAGAGCAGTAACATACGCCAAAGATCAGCAGTACAGTAAAATACGATCAAGATCAGCAGTCCAGTAACATACGATCAAGATCAGCAGTCCAGTAACATACGCCCAAGATCAGCAGTGCAGTAATATACGCCCAATATCAGCAGTGCAGTAATATACGCCCAATATCAGCAGTGTAGTAATATACCCCAAAGATCAACTGTGCAGTAACATACGCCTAAGATCAGCTGTGCAGTAACATACGCCCAAGATCAGCAGTGCAGTAACATACGCCCAAGATCAGCAGTGCAGTAACATACGCCCAAGATCAGCAGTGCAGTAACATACGCCCAGGATCAGCAGTGCAGTAACATACGCCCAAGATCAGCAGTGCAGTAACATACGCCCAAGATCAGCAGGGCAGTAACATACGCCCAAGATCAGCAGGGCAGTAACATACGCCTAAGATCAGCAGGGCAGTAACATACGCCTAAGATCAGCAGTGCAGTAACATACGCTCACGATCAGCAGTGCAGTAACATACGCCTAAGATCAGCAGGGCAGTAACATACGCCCAAGATCAGCAGGGCAGTAACATACGCTCACGATCAGCTGTGCAGTAACATACGCCCAAGATCAGCAGGGCAGTAACATACGCCCAAGATCAGCAGTGCAGTAACATACGCCTAAGATCAGCAGTGCAGTAACTTACGCCAAAGATCAGCTGTGCAGTAACTTACGCCCAGGATCAGCTGTGCAGTAACATACGCCCAGGATCAGCAGTGCAGTAACTTACGCCAAAGATCAGCTGTGCAGTAACATACGCCCAGGATCAGCAG
>NW_008709306.1:42882-45578 GCF_000327385.1 Lottia gigantea
GTAACATTTGAGAGTGTAATCTGCAGAAGTTTGGACTGTTGCCATCATTTTCAGGCAGTCCCGAAAAATTGGATGTATCAGTAATTAGCATTGGAAGATCTGAAAGTGATGGTGTAACTTAAAGTAGCCTACATTTTTGTTGAATTGTAGGGGTACTGAATGATTCTGAAAATTGATTTTAAAAGGAGATAAGTTACTTTCAGATGAATACCATTGACTTCATACTAGAAAGTTTACCAAAATCTGATCTTTCTGGAAGGGCAACTTTGAAATGAGTCTAGCATTGAGCAGAACATGCTGAAAATGTAGGTATATTTTGTCGATGTTTAAATATAACTAATGAGATTACTTTACTTCCAGGCAAATCGAAATGAACTAACTGAAGAGCAGATACAGAGTGTTTTATCTGATGGTGCAGAGTCTATAATTGACAGAGATCAGGCTCAGCAAGATGCCGAGAAACTGTATGCTGCTGGAGAACAGAAGTTTGGTACGGATGAGTCAGCCTTTATTGAAGTGTTAGCTTTAAGGAATTTCTACCAGTTAACTGCCGTATTTGATGAATATCAAAAGGTAAAAGACTTTCTTTTCTTTATTATAGTTAGCTGGTAAAGATATATTAGAGTCTATAGACAGTGAGATATGAATATAAAATCTTATATTATAGTAAGCCATTAAAGATATATTAGAGTCTATAGACAGTGAGATATGAATATAAAATCTTATATTATAGTTAGTTGGTAAAGATATATTAGAGTCTATAGACAGTGAGATATAAATATAAAATATTATACTATAGTAAGCCGGTAAAGATATATTAGAGTCTATAGACAGTGAGATATAAATATAAAATATTATATTATAGTAAGCCGGTAAAGATATATTAGAGTCTATAGACAGTGAGATATAAATTTAAAATATTATATTATAGTTAGCTGGTAAAGATATATTAGAGTCTATAGACAGTGAGATATAAATATAAAATATTATATTATAGTAAGCCGTTAAAGATATATTAGAGTCTATAGACAGTGAGATATAAATATAAAATATTATATTATAGTAAACCGTTAAAGATATATTAGAGTCTATAGACAGTGAGATATGAATATAAAATATTATATTATAGTAAGCCGGTAAAGATATATTAGAGTCTATAGACAGTGAGATATAAATATAAAATATTATATTATAGTAAGCCGTTAAAGATATATTAGAGTCTTTAGACAGTGAGATATGAATATAAAATATTATATTATAGTTAGCTGGTAAAGATATATTAGAGTCTATAGACAGTGAGATATAAATATAAAATATTATATTATAGTAAGCCGGTAAAGATATATTAGAGTCTATAGACAGTGAGATATAAATATAAAATATTATATTATAGTAAGCCGGTAAAGATATATTAGAGTCTATAGACAGTGAGATATAAATATAAAATATTATATTATAGTTAGCTGGTAAAGATATATTAGAGTCGATAGACAGTGAGATATAAATATAAAATATTATATTATAGTAAGCCGGTAAAGATATATTAGAGTCTATAGACAGTGAGATATAAATATAAAATATTATATTATAGTAAGCCGTTAAAGATATATTAGAGTCTATAGACAGTGAGATATAAATATAAAATCTTATATTATAGTAAGCCGGTAAAGATATATTAGAGTCTATAGACAGTGAGATATGAATATAAAATCTTATATTATAGTAAGCCGGTAAAGATATATTAGAGTCTATAGACAGTGAGATATAAATATAAAATATTATATTATAGTAAGCCGGTAAAGATATATTAGAGTCTATAGACAGTGAGATATAAATATAAAATCTTATAGTTAGTCAGTAAATATATTTTAGAGTCTATAGACAGTGAGATATGAATATACAATCTTATATTATAGTTAGCTGGTAAAGATATATTAGAGTCTATAGACAGTGAGATGTCTGGAAATATTGAAAGTGGTTTAAAAGCTATAGGTTAGTCTTTATTATCATGCTTATTTTGGGTTCTTTTTGAGTTAGTTCAGTTAATTTCTCATGCAAATCAACTCCCAGCGATGTGACATCCCCTGTCCGTTTCCTAAGAGTGAAACATAAATTAGGATTTTTGTGCATTCACATGGTGATGCTTATCCCTGAGAAGACTTAAGTATCTATCAGCTACCCTTGGCCTTGATCTTTCTTTGATTATCCCTACCCATTTACAATTGGGTAGATTTGAATAATGAGGAAATGTTACTTATTACCTAGTGTCACCACACTTTGACCGATATTAGAACCCACAACCATCATTTTTTTTGATGTAACCAAGCAATGTTATTATTTGTCTACCATATGAACACAATATTAGCATTCATCATGGATATAGAATACGTTTTTGATTTTTCTCCCGTTTCAGTTCGTTCAGCTAGAAATAGACCAGAATATTTTGCCTACAAGTTATATAAGGCTATGAGATTGGCTGGTACCAATGATTCTACATTGATAAGAATTATCGTTTCCAGATCAGAGGTAATTTTAATTGGATACTTTCTGACCACATAAAACCACCAATGTACCAAGCACAATCTGCTATAACATTGAGCCTGAGGGATTTTTAGAGGTGTGGCTGGACAAATTGTTGAAGTGAAGTAGACAAAGAGTTCTTGATATTGCCTGTCTGTGACAATGTTATATATTTC
>NW_008709306.1:46674-47708 GCF_000327385.1 Lottia gigantea
CAGCAGTGCAGTAACATACGCCCAAGATCAGCAGTGCAGTAACATACGCCCAAGATCAGCAGTGCAGTAACATACGCCCAGGATCAGCAGTGCAGTAACATACGCCCAGGATCAGCAGTGCAGTAACATACGCCCAAGATCAGCTGTGCAGTAACATACGCTCACGATCAGCTGTGCAGTAACATACGCCCAGGATCAGCAGTGCAGTAACATACGCTCACGATCAGCAGTGCAGTAACATATGCCTAAGATCAGCTGTGCAGTAACATACGCCCAAGATCAGCAGTGCAGTAACATACGCCCAAGATCAGCTGTGCAGTAACATACGCCCAAGATCAGCAGTGCAGTAACATACGCCCACGATTAGCTGTGCTGTAACATACGCCCACGATCAGCTGTGCAGTAACATACGCCCAAAATCAGCTGTGCAGTAACACACGCCCAAGATCAGCTGTGCAGTAACATACGCCCAAGATCAGCTGTGCAGTAACATACGCCAAAGATCAGCTGTGCAGTAACATACGCCCATAATCAGCTGTGCAGTAACATACGCCCAAAATCAGCTGTGCAGTAACATACGCCCAAGATCAGCTGTGCAGTAACATACGCCCATAATCAGCTGTGCAGTAACATACGCCCATAATCAGCTGTGCAGTAACATACGCCCATAATCAGCTGTGCAGTAACATACGCCCATAATCAGCTGTGCAGTAACATACGCCCATAATCAGCTGTGCAGTAACATACGCCCATAATCAGCTGTGCCGTAACATACGCCAATAATCAGCAGTGCAGTAATATACGCCCATGAACAGATGGCAGTAACATACGTTTACGAACAAAGAGTCGTAACATAAAACACCAACAGAGCAGTAAGTGTGTCGTCTGTACCACATGTCTAATCCATACCATCTCTACCAATCCATGCCATCTGTATCAAATATCTGCCGTCTATTCCATGTCTCGAGCAATCTACACCATGTCTCGAGCAATCTTCACCATGTCTCGAGCACTCTACACCATGTCTCGATCAC
>NW_008709307.1:0-896 GCF_000327385.1 Lottia gigantea
CATAACATTTCAATAGCACGTAGAATATACGCCCTCTTTTGAATTTTTAGAATTTTTATTCTAGAATATTATAGACTTTTTCATTGCAATCTATAATCTTTTCAATTGCTATTTGGACTATAATCCTTTCAGAATATCGGTCATTAATATTAATTTTTTAATGTACAGTTTTATGATCAATCGAAGCCAGTTTCTAACCAGGAAGAGAAAACAGTTTTGTGTTTTAGGTGAATACACTGAATACAGGTATGATACGAGCATAAGATGTGAGAATTGTTCTACGTACTTTATTATTTTTGGATAAACGAGGAGAGTGATTCTTACATTAACAACAATGAATATAATATTTAGCGAATAAGATAATAAATTCTATATATGGGGTATGATCAGGGAAATCATTTAAAATAAAGGATGAAGGGTCAATTTCTATGCTTGGCTGGCTGGGGCTTTAGTTTGGTTACGTACTTTTATTTTGAGACGGAGGTCGCTGTGGCTCAGTGAAATGCATGCCACTAGTCGGAGGGACTGAAATGATAAAAACGTCAAGTATTTCGTATGGGCAATACACCTGATCCTATGTGCTCCAAGTTGAGCAAATATTTTGTAAATTGTACATACATAGATATTAATGTGCTGTTACCTTTGATTTAAATTTAACGTTGTCTCAATGTTGTTGAAACAGAAATGTAGCTAGTTTAGAGATATTTAAAGATATTTTATGAAATTTTAATGAAAGGAGTTATTAAGTGTTATTCAAAAAGTACACTCATAGTAAATGTGGTGTCTTACCTGTAGGCTCATTAGAACAGCTCCCTCTATGTTTCGATCTGTCTCGCCTGAGACTTACTCGCCCTTTACTCCCAGTTCGTTCAGGGCCCGATACTCCTTCCTGAAGT
>NW_008709307.1:2086-3083 GCF_000327385.1 Lottia gigantea
TAAAGATCTCTACATATAAAACTTCAGTAAAGACACAGGCTGAAATAGTCCAGTTGTCTGAAGATCTCTAATTGTCAAACTTCAGTAGGGACACAGGCTGAAATAGATCAGTTATCTGAAGATCTCTACATATAAAACTTCAGTAGGGGCACAGGCTGAAATAGACCAGTTGTCTGAAGATCTCTACATGTAAAACTTCAGTAGGGGCACAGGCTGAAATAGACCAGTTATCTGAAGATCTCTACATGTAAAACTTCAGTAGGGGCACGGCTGAAATAGATCAGTTGTCTGAAGATCTCTACATGTAAAACTTCAGTAGGGGCACAGGCTGAAATAGACCAGTTATCTGAAGATCTCTACATGTAAAACTTCAGTAGGGGGCACAGGCTGAAATAGATCAGTTGTCTGAAGATCTCTACATATAAAACTTCAGTAAGGCTGAAAATGATTTTGTCTAAAGATCACACAGCCTGAAATGTCAATTGATATGTATATATCGCTTTACAATACTGATGTAAACAGTGAATTGTTATTGTTTTCATATTTTATTGACTGTATCCCTTGAAGATTCCAAGACACAATATCACTTTAATGTCACGTGATATAAGGCCCCGGTTATGTATTCGGACTTTAACATTAAGGAATATATGTATACAGGTATACAGATAAAGAAAGGGGGATAACAAACATGTAGATTCATTTCATACTATTTTTATTATAATATTATTAGTCATGCCATTCGTCTCATATATCAAATCACTAGTAACCATGTTAATTTTTATAAAGAATTTCATAACACTTGGAAATAATAATAAAAATAATAATAATAAATATTTATAAACAATAATAAATAATAATAAATAATAATGAATAATAATAAATAATAATAAATAATAATAAATAATAATAATAATAAATAATAATAAATAAAAAATAAATAATAATAAATAATAATAATAAATAATAATAAATAATATAAATAATAATAAATAAAAAA
>NW_008709308.1:0-1463 GCF_000327385.1 Lottia gigantea
TCTTGCGGAATCACAGCGCCATTGTTAGTCAATAGATCTTAATTAGTGGGCAAGCTCGGTAGAATGAGCATTATGTTCCGTCATCAAGGATAACCATATAGATCTTCATGGACTGGAATAATCTACCGCTTAATTTAATCGCCAGGAAAGGTCGGCATGACTTCCTGTATCTCTAGACACACAATTTCTGTTTTTCTTACAAAACTCTCTCTTTCATTGCATATTTTTTTTTTAAATCTTAAGATTTGGCAACAAATTATTACATAATTAAAAAGAATTTGTTGTGTTTCAATATTTCAGAAAGTTGTCTCTGGATTTTATTTTTGAAATGACGATTGTAGATCCAGGTAACTGGAATTGAGCTCTATCAGCTGATGGTTAATTACCTATACATATAGTCTGAATTCAGCTGGTAAAGTAGATATTTAGATTACTGTACAGAATTGAGCTCTATCAGCTGATGGTTAATTACCTATACATATAGTCTGAATTTAGCTGGTAAAGTAGATATTTAGATTACTGTACAGAATTGAGCTCTATCAGCTGATGCTTAATTACCTATACATATAGTCTGAATTCAGCTGGTAAAGTAGATATTTAGATTACTGTACAGAATTGAGCTCTATAAGCTGATGGTTAATTACCTATACATATAGTCTGAATTCAGCTGGTAAAGTAGATATTTAGATTACTGTACAGAATTGAGCTCTATCAGCTGATGGTTAATTACCTATACATATAGTCTGAATTCAGCTGGTAAAGTAGATATTTAGATTACTGTACAGAATTGAGCTCTATCAGCTGATGGTTAATTACCTATACATATAGTCTGAATTTAGCTGGTAAAGTAGATATTTAGATTACTGTACAGAATTGAGCTCTATCAGCTGATGCTTAATTACCTATACATATAGTCTGAATTCAGCTGGTAAAGTAGATATTTAGATTACTGTACAGAATTGAGCTCTATAAGCTGATGGTTAATTACCTATACATATAGTCTGAATTCAGCTGGTAAAGTAGATATTTAGATTACTGTACAGAATTGAGCTCTATCAGCTGATGGTTAATTACCTATACATATAGTCTGAATTCAGCTGGTAAAGTAGATATTTAGATTACTGTACAGAATTGAGCTCTATCGGCTGATGGTTAATTACCTATACATATAGTCTGAATTCAGCTGGTAAAGTAGATATTTAGATTACTGTACAGAATTGAGCTCTATTAGCTGGTTTAGGAATTGTTTAGTTGGCTATACAGATAGCTTAAATTGAGCTCTATCTGCTGGTTTAGGAATTGTTTAGACAACTGTACAGATAGCTTAAATTGAGCTCTATCAGTTGGTTTACGCATTGTTCAGACTACTGTATAGATAGCTTAAATTGAGCTCTATCAGCTGGTAAAGTAAATGTTTAGTTGGTTATACAGATATCTTAAATTGAGCTCTATCAGCTGGTAAA
>NW_008709308.1:7582-9199 GCF_000327385.1 Lottia gigantea
GTACTTATACCTTGACTCATCTTAACAATGTTAGACTATTACCAACTTCGTACATATACCTTGACTCATCTTAACAATGTTAGACTATTACCAACTTCGTATTTATACCTTGACTCATCTTAACAATGTTAGACTATTACCAACTTCGTATTTATACCTTGACTCATCTTAACAATGTTAGACTATTACCAACTTCGTACATATACCTTGACTCATCTTAACAATGTTAGACTATTACCAACTTCTTACATATACCTTGACTCATCTTAACAATGTTAGACTATTACCAACTTCGTATTTATACCTTGACTCATCTTAACAATGTTAGACTATTACCAACTTCGTACATATACCTTGACTCATCTTAACAATGTTAGACTATTACCAACTTCGTACTTATACCTTGACTCATCTTAACAATGTTAGACTATTACCAACTTCGTATTTATACCTTGACTCATCTTAACAATGTTAGACTATTACCAACTTCTTACATATACCTTGACTCATCTTAACAATGTTAGACTATTACCAACTTCTTACATATACCTTGACTCATCTTAACAATGTTAGACTATTACCAACTTCGTACATATACCTTGACTCATCTTAACAATGTTAGACTATTACCAACTTCTTACATATACCTTGACTCATCTTAACAATGTTAGACTATTACCAACTTCTTACATATACCTTGACTCATCTTAACAATGTTAGACTATTACCAACTTCGTACTTATACCTTGACTCATCTTAACAATGTTAGACTATTACCAACTTCGTACTTATACCTTGACTCATCTTAACAATGTTAGACTATTACCAACTTCGTATTTATACCTTGACTGCAATGGCCACTATTCCTGTATCATGTATACAGCGATTTGATTGGATTGTGGGCTTGCAAATACAGCCAATCAGAACCTTTGATAGAAAGGCAGTAAATGTTATGGCTCTGTGTTCACAGACTTTCGGTCCAGGCCTCTGAATGGTTGTATTCCCTAGCGTAAAATCCAATCAAATTGATTCATTTATGAACTTTCATGATACAAGAATAGCTTGACATTGTGAAGATGGTATTAAACGAGAGCTATACTTCAAGGTGATACGAGTACTTTCCAGATTTACTTGAGGTGTGCATGTGGATCAAAGTTCATAAAGATAACAGCTACTGTATTCTTTGATCTTTATTTTTACTGAGACTTATCTCCCCTGAGTGTTTGCATACGGTGTGCAAGTTGAAAGGGTTAATGGCCGAAATCCCAGACGACAATTTGTGAAATGAGATGGGAAGTTGACCGCTGCCATTGTTTGGCGTCTGGTCATTGTCAAACGATGTTGTTATAGTCTGTTTCAATATTTGTCTTGTTAGTAGGGTGAGGATCAATTTATTGTAAATTCCAACGAGAAGATTTTAGCACGAGTGTTTATTCTGTATTGTCAGTGATAACAGTTTTATAATGATTACAGCTTCATTACCAAACTTCGTTAATAAACTGGCCAATTAAGAACTAATCGTGTTTTAAACACACTGTTCATATCTCGTAAAATTAGTTTTTATGGGTTTTATGAATTTTATGGTATATGATGGGAAAACACCAGGGGGTAAGAATT
>NW_008709309.1:0-1138 GCF_000327385.1 Lottia gigantea
GAGGATGGACTTTTGTATTAATGTAAGTATTTGTGAATACCCTCAGGTGGTATTTGTGGATACCCTCAGGTTAAATTCCAAATACTGCCAGCGTGTGTGAATCACTCTGTGATATCAGAATGAATTAGAACTGAATTGTAATAATTATTGAAGAGGCCTGAACCTAAAGGGGTTGTAAAAAGGTTTTCTAGCTTTTTTATGAGTACCTGGGCAAGACAGACAGATGTCTAACTGAATAGTGCAAATTGATGCTATCAGTGTCCCCGATACACATACAAAGTTCAGAAAACCTCTTTCCAATCCCTTTAATAATTTGAATTATTATGCCAACACTACTAACACTTAATTCATATAATTGTGGAGATCTACCACTTAATTCAGATAATCATTGAGATCTACCACTTAATTCAGATAATCATTGAGATCTACCACTTAATTCAGATAATTGTGGAGATCTACCACTTGATTCAGATCAAGGTTAGTGTATCTATTTAGAACAATTTTTTCAAGTACATTGTTGTGTGAAATACCACAGAAAGGCGATAGATATTATCTTAGATGGCTTAAATGTTGTATGTTATATTGCGATATTTGTGAGATTATTAATTGTCTGTTTTGTTATTAAAATGTTACAGCTGGTGGCTATTTTTTTTTTAAAAATGGGATGATGTATAGCAAGACAACTCAAACTTGATATGAACAAAGACTTGTCTTATATCACATACATGCGATTTGATTGGGTTGGATATGCTCCCTTTATACGCTAAAGACTGTCTCAACATAGTAATAGAGTAATATGTGGGTTTCTATGTATCCTAGGGTTGGGGTGCGGAGTGTGAGCCACAGAATTGTCAAAGAGGGTTCAGACAATTCTGTCCCTGTGTAAAATAATTCAGACAAACATGATTAAATGGGTGTTTTGCACAAACACAACACACATTACAATATTTATTCTTTAAGTCAAAGTCAGACTGTTATTTGAAAACTACAGATTACATTTATTCACACAAAAGATAACACGTTTCTGTCCATAGACAATAAATTTTCCATTAAAACATAATAGAGCATATTATATCAGTCCATAGAGAGATATGAGTGTGTCCATTACAATATTTTTTCCAACTAAATGGCGCATGTT
>NW_008709309.1:2176-3078 GCF_000327385.1 Lottia gigantea
TAAATAAATCTTTCAAAGCTTATTTGGAGGAAAATGACTACATACAGCTCTAAATACACGATCGAAGGGCATGGAGACAATCCTTGACAATAATTCTTTCGTACGGCCGTAGACATGATTGTTCAATAAGCTTTAGCCTCGAATGTCAAACAAAACAAATAGAGTTATAAAAACAAAATGGCGGTTTTTGTCAGACGATTCAACTGTACATCAGTTAAGAGACAATGGGACTAAATCAGACCAATGACATGGCAATCAGAGCATTTGATAACATTCTTTTCAGTTTTTCTGTGGTCTACAAACAGATTTTAAACCTTGGTTTGTCTTTCTTAAGTCTGAAATGCAAAGGAAAAATCTTGAGGCGGTGTTCTTAGTAATCAAAATGGCCCAACCCGACGGAACCAAATAGACCAAAAGTCTAATGGTTAAATGGTACAAATTTGGCCTTTTCAGACCAAGATAGATTTATTGTTTGATCTAAATTAAGATTTTAATATATAAAATTGTAATTTCTTTCAGGGTTTGGGAAATCTGAGAAGCCTATTGTATCTGTAAAGTTTTTATGTTACTTGGCAAAGATAATTATTTAAGAAGTTTTCAGTAAAAACAGTTAGAAACAATGTGTCAACTAAATTCAACTTTAGTCAGGTAACATATTTGTTTATTCTGAATTTTTTCTGTTTTTCAGGTTTTTGTTAAACTGAGAAACCTAAAACTTTTTACCAAATTGATTTATGAAGAGAAGTAAGAAAGTTATAGTTGATTTAGAATTTTACGCGTCATAATATTGTATATCGCTTATAGAGCCATTTTGAGAAATTGAGTATAAAAGTAAAATGGTTCTCACTGGCTTATGAATGAATATATTTGTATGATTTTTGGACAGTATATTCCAGATACAT
>NW_008709310.1:0-1353 GCF_000327385.1 Lottia gigantea
ACGTCTGCCTCAAGTGTATATAGAGAACCTGGTTTACTCTCAATCATGATTACTTATCATTAAACGTGTCTTAAGAAGGGAGATTACCTATTTAAGATAATCAGAGGAAGATTATCAAGTAGTGATTGAATATCATCTATCACTTGTAGGCACGTGTCTTAGTATTATGCATGTAGCCAGACTTCTTTAATATGTAAACCAATGAGATGAGCTGTGGACATGTCAATCTTTAGTTTGCAACTAATGATATTTGAGGAGGGAGGGGAGATTAATTTATTGCATTGAAGCAAGGGATTACCTTGTCATAATAACAACAATAGGAATCATAAGTTTATTTTAACAATGTCTTCAACAATTTCAACAACATTGCTTCAAATCAAATTATTTATTTCCTTGGACATAAGTGATGCACTTATATGCAGGAGTGATGATGCTTATACAAAAGAGTGATGCCTCGAAACATTAGAGTTATGCCCCTTATATGCTAAAGTACTGTCCCCTATAAATTAGTGATGCCCCTAAATACCGAAGTGATGCTCCTAAGAGTGATTCTCCTATACTTCAGAGTTATTCCCTTAGATATCAGAGTGATGCCCGTATACATCAGAGTGATGCCTTCATACATTTGAGTGATGCCCCATGTACATTAGTTATAACCCCTAAATGCTAGTGTGATGCCTGTTTTACATCAGAGTTATACCCTTTCTAAGCGAGTGTTATGCCCCCTAAATAGCAGAGTTATGCCCTTTCATGCTAGAGTGGCAATCCCTATACATCAGAGCTGCCCTAAAATATCAGAATGATGCCCTCTAAATATCAAGTTGATGCATCTTATATGCCAGAGTGATGTCGCTAAATCACAGTGATACAATTTTTAAGCAAGTGTGATGCACCCTAAATATCAAAGTATATGCCAGAGTAATGCTCTTTGTAGTAAGAGTGATACCTAGCTGGAATACTGTCCCCTATAAATCAGTGATGCTCCTAAACAACGAAGTGATGCCCATATACATCACACTGATGCCCCCTAAATGCTAGAGTGATGCACCCTAAATATCAGAGTGATGCCTCTAAATATCAGACTGAGGCCCCCTAAACCCTAGAGTGATGCTCCCTAAATGCTAGAATGCCCCCCATACATCAGAGTGGTGCTCTCAAAATGCCAAAATTAATTTTTTTTTAACAATATGTGAATCAAATCAAATTGTATATATTTTATTAAAATTTCTAGAATTATACGGCCTCTGTTCTTTTAAGGAACTTATGTCATTGGCAAATGTTGTTCAAGTCTTATGTCATTGGCAAGATCGAACACATGAGAGTAATGTCCCAAAAATATCAGAGTGATGCCAT
>NW_008709310.1:2394-4010 GCF_000327385.1 Lottia gigantea
TGCTCCCTATACACGGGTGATGCTCCTATACATCAGAGTGATACCCCTTTTATATGCCAAAGTGATGCCCCTTTACATCAGAGCAATGCCCCCTAAATGCTAAAGAAATGCCGCTAAACATCAAAGTGATCTTCCTTTTTTTTAATGCTAGAGTGATTCACCTAAATATCAAAGTGATGCCCTTATATGCCAGGGTGATTAATATGAAATTATAGAAAGACAGGGACACTGATAGCATCAATTTTACCACATTTCAATTTTCAATCAGCCATCTGTGGTTCCTGCAATTTTACTAAAAATAAGTGTTTGATGACGTCACTAATCGTAAAATATGCTTTATCACATAAGGACTTTGAAATTAGTGACGTCATAAAACGTTGATTTTTAATGGAATTGCAGGAATCACAGACGTCTAATTGAAAATTGGAATGGTGTAAATTGATGCTATAAGTGTTCCTGATGGCTCGATATTATTAGTTGAAACCTTAAGAATAACCTGAGTTATTGCCCTTGCTGATTTTAACAATTTTACCTACATAACTGAAGATTTCGGTTTATAGTTTTCACAAATTTGACCTACAAAAAAGCGGAATGTCCCTTTAACAAACTGGTGCAAACATTTGATATCGTTCTGATATGGTTTGTACATGTAGATGCCGAAGTTATCGTACACTGCCACCATTTTCAGCAAAACACCAGGAATGTTTTAAACTGATGGTGATGAAACCGGGTTTATATTAACTTGCTTTTATTCCGCAAAATATAGCGATGTTTACATAAAATACTTGCTCAGACTGCAATAGTTTACAGTCTTTCCGCTAATTAGTGCCTCTGCTGCTGCAGTCAAGGTATAAGACGAAGTTTGTCATAGATAGACATTGTGAAGATGTGATACAAGAAAGAATATATAGACCAAATCAAGTGTCATCCCCATCCCAGCTCATTCAAATTGCCACGGTCCAGCGACTACCAGCTGGTCTGAGGTACACCACTGTCCAGCTCTAGATTATTTAGACCAAATCCAGGGTCATCCCCATCCCAGCTCATTCAACTCGCCACGGTCCAACAACTACCGGCTGGGCTGAGGTACACCACTGTCCAGCTCTAGATTATTTAGGTCTTCCACATCCCAGCCCAAAAAAGTGCCCAATAGGTGAGTCGTTCAGAAATGAGCCACAGGTAGTGACGACTGTGAGTGGTATATCGTGAAAGGTTAGGTAAGATACTGCAAGGTTAACTATTTCTCATTGTGTTTTGTGATATTATCAAAAGCGATTAGTCTTTCAATAGTTTCTCTATATTGTAAGTAAGAGATGAAGTGTGAGAGGTTACACAGTCGGTTTTCAATATTCATAGTATGGATAAAATATTTCGCAGCTAATATTAAAAATTCAATAAATTAAAAAAAAATTATTAAAACAATTTTAATGTTGTTAAAAATGATATTATCAAAGTTTATCCTAATATTATTTGATATTCCTTTTAATTTTCATATTAATTCAGTCCAAAATGGTTCTATTGATAGAGATAGTGATAATAGTACCTTCAGTGTCCTGGCTTCGAGTACATATAGGGTAATCAGAGTAACCTATTTGAAGAGATATACTTTCTTGTTG
>NW_008709310.1:9687-12598 GCF_000327385.1 Lottia gigantea
ACATGGAGCTTGGTCAACTTGGTACAATAGTCTTTTAAGTTTCCTCACCTTGTTGATTTTAGAGCCAAAAAAACTAGAAGTACACAAGCATGTAGCGGTTCTATCTGGCTGCATGCCTGTGAACTTCCAGCTTCCGGACTCCAATATTAGCCCAGTTACAGGGCTTACATGGAGCTTGGTCAACTTGGTGCAACAGTCTTTTAAGTTTACTCATTTTGTTGATTTCAGAGCCGTAAAACTAGAAGTGCACAGACATGGAGCTGTTCTATCTGGCTACATCCATGTGAACTTCCAACTTTCGAACTAAACCGCTAAACCCAAACAAATGTACTTTATAAAAGTCTTGCAAAAATGCGACCAGCTACGATGAATAACTGACAACAAGTGAAGTGCAATGAAGGCAAGCAGTGTCATGACGCAATAAATGATAATTATATGCATGTGACCTACATTCAAGAAATTGACAGTTTCTGTGTCTGTGAATTAAGTTTTGAAGGACATTTGGTCCACATTTATGAAATAAAATGCACTGAAGACGATGATAATGCCTAAATGACTCCCCAGAGCCCCGCTTGGCCGTGAAAAATCTATCATTTTTTTTTTGCCCTAACTAACTTTACGGGAAGTAACTCATTTGTTTACATTTTTTCGACAATTAAAGGTGTCTAAAACTGAAATTTTTTTATTGCATTTTTGAAATCCCAAGTGTATTCTGTCCTAGAAAAAATGTCTGAAAACCCCTGAAAAAGCTTTTTCTGGCGCCAAAAAAATAAAAGTCCAAAAAACTCTTCTCCTGCAATAAAATAAACAAGTCTACCTAAAGTCTGTCCCACGGTTAAATCTCCGTTAAAGTTCGATTTCATTTGTACATGCGGAAAGTCAATTCACTCCTCTATCCGATCAGTAAAGTTCCAAATCCCTAAAGTCACTCAAACTACCCGGTTGCCGCGCTTTTCTACTTGTTGCACACACTTAGTTACTAAAACAAGATGGCCGCCGATTGGTGGCATATCAAAATTTGAAGAACTAAAGTGCCCATTGCCATTACATATATCCCATTCAAAGTCTACTTTTTGCATTTGGAAAATCGTAAGGTCTAACCGCTAAGCCCACCTGAATTCAGTGTCCAAAAAAACCTGTCCAGACCATTAGAACTATGTAAATTGTCCCTAAAAACTCCAGGCTCGGGGGGTATATCAAGTTTCTTAGAGGTAAATAGAAGAAAAAGCATATACCCTACCATTTGAGATTTGTTTGTTTGTTTGAAACATGGATGTGAGAAGGGAAGTAGGTGATAAGGGGAAAAAAAAGAGAGGAGGGAGGAGAGAAGGAGACAGAGGAGGGCCGAGAGGGCGAGGAGTATGAATGTTATTGGTAGTGTGGAGGAAGATGTGGAGGGAGAGGAGTGGTTGAGCAAGGAGGAGGCGAGGGAAAGAATGAAGGCGAAGAGGGGGTTAAGGAGGAGGATTCGGGCTTGGATAGAAGATGTGGAGCGAGAGGAGAGGTTGAGGAGGCAGGAGGAGGCGAGGGAAAGAATGGAGGCAAAGAGGGAGGAGAGGAGGAGGAGGATTCAGACTTGGATTGACGACGTTGAGAAAGAGAGAGTGGGAGAAGGTGAAGAAGAAGAAGACATTTATTGTTGTATCATTACATAAATAATTATGAATAAAAAGTTTGAAATGTAGTGTGTTTTTTTTTTATAAAAGTAAAAGTCGAAATTGTGCATGATATGTGGGGAATAAACTACTGAAGCGATCCGATTGAAACTTGGTAGAGTGATAGACAAATAGTTCCCGTCAATAGCAAAAATAACGGCATCTCAATCGAAGCTTTATTTGCCGAGATGTAAGCTTAGAAAGTGGAAAATTCAATGTAGCATGCTGCCTAAGCTCCGCGTAATCTCAGTCTAACTTCACGGACGGTCAGCCAGATGGTAGAGCTACCTGCCTGTCAAATTTCAATTCTTCGGACTTGGTCAAAATGTAGAGAAAATCACGTAGTTCTAACGACTGGGGAAGGTTATTTATTATAACCTTCATATAATATGGCAAACAATGTCCTGAAAACCTTTTTGTCCAAAATACCTTTGTTTCATAAAAAAAAACTTGACAAGTTGATTTTTCAGTCATTTTTCAAGATTTTCTAATGAATTTTTAACAGCTAACTCGTTTCCATCATGTCCAACTGCACCTAAAAAATCAGCAGGTTTCTATGTTTTTCCTAGCAGCCCTAGTGCTTTGAAAGTGTTAGAACTCTCCAAATTTACTCAATAACTCATTCGAGGTCAAATCGCTCAAATTTCCTAATTTCAGAGAAAACTTGTTATTAGATGATGGGGCTCGTTAAAATGCAAGTGAGAGTGCAATTGTCGCATCTCTAAGTTGATTTTTGGCTGAGAAATAAATCAAAAATTTGTTTATTGCAAATGGTGTCCAAAAAACCATGTTTGTTTCTTGTGTAAACTGACGTTTTTGGCAAAGATAGGGTATTTGCCATTTAAAAAATCACCAAAATATTGTCGGACAATGTCCTCTTCTTCCATGCTCATCCGTTTCCTGCCACTAACCTTATGTCCATCAAAAACAGGTGAGGCCTTCTGTGTAACAGCACGTCTTAGTGTTGGATTCAAGGATTGAGAGGATGGATCAGAGGAGGAGCAAGGAGGAGGAGAAGGTGGTTGAGTGGGTGCCGAGGAGGGTGAGGGCGCTGTCAGTGGTGAAAAAAATGCGAATTGCCGTGTCGGTGAGGGGGAACTCTGACATATTTCAGGTGTGGCATCACTAGTAAAAAAAGGAGCCTCTCCCTCTTCGGAATCCGAGGACAATATCAACTTCCTTTTCTTGATTCGCTGAACAAGGGGGCTGTCCTCTTCGGGAGTCATTCTTATTAAATTTGCCCTAGCTGGGGAGTC
>NW_008709310.1:18484-18711 GCF_000327385.1 Lottia gigantea
ATCTTCCAAAATCCTTCCAAATCTTCTTCTGTCAAAGTGGTATTGTTGATGTAGCTGAAAAAAGTCAAGTGTTGTTCTACCTACCTACCTTCTTACCATTTATTTCGAAACGTTTACTCACTTTGTTGATTCTACAGCCAAAAAGTTGGATGTTCACAGGAAGGAAGCTGTTTTATCTGGCTACATACCTGTGAACTTCCAACTTCCGGACTCCAATATTAGCCCAG
>NW_008709310.1:19741-21193 GCF_000327385.1 Lottia gigantea
GTCAAGTCCAACTCTTACGAACAACACCCATTTCTATTTGTCTTGGAAATCTGAATTTTTGCATGCAGTTAGGCACCACCTAGTCTAGCTCAGGGTCAGAATCTCCAAGTCTGCAGTCTATTCCTTCCTTGTCGTTTTCAACTTTTCCCGAAAACACCCTCTGTAAAAGCCCATTTCTAATAATCCGACAAGTCTGAAAATTGCAGTGTGCAATGGGGCCAAAAAGTTGACACCCTGAACCACAGCTCATCACTCTACGCACACTTGTCCCGAAAACCAGGATTTGCTCACTGGTATTAGAACACGCTTATAGTTTCTTTTCCAATTTTCAGGCCCCTCTAATTCTTCGATGCCAATGTCTGGCACATCATTCGAGAGGGTTGCGCTTAGCTCTATAAGGGTCAAATTTTTTAGCTAGGCATCTGAGTTTTTATTTGCTGTTAGCTTGACTAGCCTTCTTTAATGTCCTCTAATTTAAAAAAGATCCAATATTTACTTTTTCAGTACTAAGCGTTACAAGTAGCCTACCCTTCATTGTACAAGACACATATGTCACCATATTTTTTTTCAATTTTTTTTTTCTTTTTATTTTGCCTATTTAACTTCTATTCATGTGTACTAGGTGTTTGGGTGTGTCACAAGTCCAATATTTAGCCTTTAAAGTGGTCTTGGACACCTCTTTGACACTCGCATGCAGCAAGTTCCATCTATGGCGCCATGCTTGTACGTCAGAAATCGCACACTCATTCCGCAGTTCAGTGCCAAGTTTCAAGTCCATCGGACAATAAGCAAACAAACGAGAGTCAAAAAGATTGGTCACTGAAAACGCACTTTTTCAGCTTTTTTTCAGCTTTTTTCGCAAAACAACTGTTGCAAGCCCTCTACCTAACCCTAACACAGTCTCTAAAGCCAGCTGGACCTTAAAAAGTGCTCTTTGACACTTTCAGGATGCTCTTTGACACTTGCAAGATGCCAACTTCCAGCTGTGGCACCGTGCTTGTACGCCTGAGATCGCATTGTCATTTCGCAGGTCCGTGCCAAGTTTCAAGTCCATCGGCAATTAGCAAAGAAATGAGAGCCAAAAAGATTGCTCACTCAACACGCCCTTTTTCACTTCTCACTCTTTTTTCACTCTTTTTTCACCCTTTTTCCATTTTTTTTTCACCAGGGCACCTAAAAACACTAGCTGGACCTTGTTCTAACATTTAAAAACATATGGCCATCCCTACCTAACCCTAAACAAAGTCACAAAACTCAATCTTTGACTCTCAAAATGCCTTTTATTTCATCATTCCTATCTCCTAGATAGCAGGTTTTGAAAAGTCACCCAAAATTGGCAATTTTTAGCTTCTCTTTCCACCTATTTCACTCTTTTTTGAAAAGAAACAGTCTGATTACAGTCAAATGCTCTTTATTTCAACAAAAACTCTTTTCATCATCTGAAAATTCAAT